>NC_054481.1:63008391-63342556 GCF_017639515.1 Carcharodon carcharias | reverse complement strand
AGTAAATTGCTTGATATAAATGTTTTACTTGCAAATCTTTTTTCTGTAACTCTACTAACTTCCTTGAGTTAAACACATCAGCTGAATTGTCTTCCAGTCTTCCTTCCTGAACAATGTTATCAAACAGTGTCAGCTAATTGGATTTCCAAACCTTCTCCCTGCCTTTAAACTTCCTGTTCTTCTTGTTTCAACTATGAAACTTGTGATCTCATTATCACACAATCTGGAAACATTCCAGGATGCTGTCTCTGCAACACTTCTGTTGAAAACACTTCTACAGGCTGTTCAATTACCATAGGCATCACCCACAACTATGATCCAGCTTTATCATTACCCAGAATAAATTGAACCCCTGCAATGGGCAACCTTTCCACTACTCCAACACTCACCTGCTGTCCACTTACTCTTTAAATTTACCTTCCTCAATGAAATAGGTTTAACATCTCTATGAATCCCACTTAATACCACCTGTTCCTGCAATGCTTCCTCTGGAGAACAAATGTCACTATCCCACAACATTTAAGGATTGACTGGCCCCGTCTCTAAAATGTTAACACTTTTAGCTATTCCACCCTGTACACATGGAAAGACTTTCCCTTCACACACAAAATCTTTAAACATTTTTGCAACCTGTTCCTCTGAATTCTCTTGGGTAAACTGTGAACATATTCCTACTTCTTTACCTATCATTGGTTCTCCCTGTTGTACTTGTACACAAACCACTGGTTTTTCCTGTGCCTGACCTCAGAACCCACAGTACTTTTACTTGCAGCACTTTTCTGCACCCCTATAATTCCAACAGGTTTCCCCTGCAATTTCCTGCACACAGATTCTGTATGTCCAACTTTATTACAATGAAAACACCTCAATTTTTGAATGTCACTTCTACCCTCAGCACCTTCCTTTTTATTCTGAGATAAAACTTCCTGGAAATTTCCACCTACTTCTTCTCTTCCTTCACTACCTACCTTCCTTTTACCTTCCCACTTTCTATCATTTTCCAATTTAAAAGGTTGACAAAAAAAAAGTTTAGTTCAATGAACTAACTCATAATCATTAGCTATCTCTGCTGCTTGTCTTACTGTTTGAACCCTCTGTCCCTCCACTTGAGTTCTCACCACTGAAGGGATTGAATCTTTAAATTCTTCCAAAAGGATTACCTTCTAAGAGCTGCATATGTGTTCTCCATCTTCAATGCCCATATCTACCAGTCAAAATTATTTTGTGTTACTCTTTCAAACTCAATATAAGTTTGTCCAGGCTGTTTTTTCATATTTCTAAATTTCTGCCTGTATGCCTTAGGAATCAACTCATATGCACTTGGAATAGCCTTTTTACCACATCATAGTTCACAAACCTTTCTTCTGACAGTGAAGCATAAACCTTGTGTGCTCTACCCACCAACCTGGATTGTGACAGCAATGTCCAGTTTTCCTGTGGCCATTTCTTCTGTTTAACTATCTTTTCAAATGAAATAAAGAATGCTTCCACATCTCTTTCCTCAAACTTTGGAAGAGCTTGTACAAATTTAAACATCTCCCCATTGGGTTTTGGGTTAAAGGATTTTTCCTCATAAGAACTTTCCTCAGAATCTGAGATCTCTCTTTTAACTTCCAGCCTTTTAAGTTGGTATGCCCTTTCTCTTTCCTTCTCTCTTTCCCTTGCCTCTCTTTCTTATCTTTCTCTCTTGCCTGGAATTTCAGTTCCAGCTTCCTTCTTTCTCCTGTCTTTCCGCTTGTTCCCTTTCAAATGCCCTTTCTTTTTCTTTTTCCTTTGCTTCTAATTCAAGTTTTTTCAGTTTCTTTGCTTGTTCAAGTTCAAGCTTTATTTCTAACTGAAGTCTCACTACCTCCAGCTGTGATTCACTAGTGTCAGGTATCACTCCCAACTTTAAATGCTGTGCTATAACTTCAGTTATATCTGCTTTCTTAGTCCATGCAGGTAACCCCAATTGTAATTTATCCACCAATTCCATTAACTTGACTTTAGCTACCTTTTGTAAACCAGTTATAACTTCAACTCCCAAACAAGTCTGAGTAACTGCCAAAGCCATATTACAGTTTCACCACCAAAAAAAAGCCCTCACACCAACTCCTGAATTCAAAGGGCTTTCCATACTTATATCCTTAAGATTCACCAACTCCAAACCAATCAAGGAATTTCAAATATACCCTGCAAATAGCCCCCAACTATATTATTGCAAGGCCAATGGTAAATGCTGAGTTGTTCAAATCCATGAAGGAAACTTGAAACAACTGCCACAACTTTTTTTTGCAATTTGTATAAATTTTGAGAAGCGTGCCTTGAATTCAGAAGCAATAAGATCCCCAAGCCTTATAGGTTTTTACAAAACTAGATTAAACATTTATTAATAAGAGGAATTATTTTAAAGCACATACATAGATCTACAAATTACCATTATAATAACTCCTAAATCTCCTACTTGATCTGACTTCCAGTTACACTTTCATTAAGGCAACAGTAAGACACACAGATTTTAAAAGACCCAGGCAAAGAAACCTGATATCCTGACAATCCAATTCCAAGTAAGTCTTCTTAACTTCAGTACTTTGTAAACAGCAGCTTGAGGTGTAGACAGTGAAGGCTTTTCACACTTGTTAAATCCTAAAATGCCCACCCTTACACACGGCCTTTGCTCCTTTATACATATTTTCCTCGTTGAATACAAATTCCCATTGTTTCATTCTGTCTTTGGACTTTACCTTTCTAATAATAAGAATCCCTCATAGTACCAAGTTTTACCAGTAATCTTTAGGAAAAATAAACACACGGTTTCTTACTTCTGTCTAGATGTAATATTTCACTCCCTTTCTTTGAACTCAAAATAGTCTGGTTTATTTAAAATGCAAATATTCTCTTTACCTCTTATATTTTAAACTTCCTCCATGTTTATCTACTTAACATTTCAAACCTAGTTCATTGTTTGTTACATCAAAGCCTCCAGACCAACTGTCTTTAATCCAATTATGTCACACACACACACACCATGCAACACACAACATACAACACACAACACACACCACTATTTTACAATAAATTCCAATAACATTATTGTCTTTCAGGCACTGAACCAAGAACAATCTTTTCCCAACTGGTGGGCAGTGCTGGTGTCTTCCTGCTCATCCTGGCCTCCACCTGGTTTTACCGCACCCACCTTCCGCCCAGAGCACCCCCACCCCCCCACCCCCCCACCCCCCCCGCCCCCGCCCCCACCCCTCATCCCATCCTGACACCACCACCACTGTGAGTGAGATGCAGACATCAAGATGGGTTCCTCAGTGAATGTCAGAATGGGAATGTGGCTGAGACACCAAAACATGAGGACTGGCATCTGCCAAATGGTGGATCTGGCACACAGATCTGGTTAGACCCACATTAACACAGCTATCTGCAATAATTTCTTATCAACCTTGTTTTCAGCCCTTACTTGGTGCCCTCCACTCACTCATCTCTTGAGATCTCTTCCTGAATGGCAGCTGGTATGTTAATGTGGGTTAGCTGAAAATAATTGTAGCACATTGCCTTAATAAAAAACACCTTATTGTGTTCACTATACCGTAACTCTTGATTTATGTTGAACTGTAACAGTAACTGATCAGTGATGTAATGTTTAATACAGATCATGTGAAAATGTCACATACGGACAGATCATCATCGCTCCCTAAAACTGAAGTTGACAAACTCGAGGTGGACTAGGGATTCAAACTTGGGCCCTCAACCTTCAACATCTTTTACATAAGAACGTATGAATAGGAGTGCTGGATTTGTCTATACGGCCCTTTAAGCCTGCTCTGCCATCTAATAAAATGACAGCTGATCTTCTACTTCAACTCCAGTTTCCCATCCTATCCCCATTCCCATTGGTGAGGAGAGGTGAAGCGTGCATTCACCAATTCAATCACCAGCTGGAGCTAATGGGCTGTATGGTCAGCCCTGATGAGTGTGTGTAAGAATCCTAGTGAAGACCCTCTCAACACCTCTTCACAGCCTCCTGAGGACTGATAGAGATGAGGGTGGCGGGGGGGGGGGGGGGGGGGGGGGGGGGCAGTATCAGGGAGAGTCAGTGGCACCAACAAACATATCTATTCTGTGCTAATTCTGGTTGCCATTTACCATTCTGGTGAAGTTAATGAATTCCCCATTGCGCCACTAGGAGGTGATCCAGGGTCTTGAGAATCATGAGCAAAACCATCTATTTCAAAGAAGGACTTAAAATGACTATTAATGCACAAGGTTGATTGATGATTTCTTTTTTTCTTTCATTCACGGATGTGAGCATCGCTGGCAAGGCGATGTGGAATTGCCCATTGCCCATCCCTAATTACCCTGTAGAAAGGCTTTCTTGAACTGCGCCAGTTAGTGTGATGTAGGTGTTAGATAGGGAATTCCAGTGACAATGAAGGAGCCACGACATATTTCCTGGTCAGGATGGTGTGTGACTTAGAGACTTTTAAATCAAAGCAACACCCATTTGACACCCCAAACTCTGAAGGTGCTGTCTTGACTGAGCTACAGTTTCCATCAGTAGCAAGTGATGATTCCTTTTGTGTGAGTGTCACCTGGATATCCAACCTTAGGAGGTATGACAGCCAATCCTGTTTATTCTCCTCACAATCGCACACATTTCTGGAGGGGTTCTAAGTGGAGCTGTGTTCCTCCCTGCTAGGCTGGAGTCAATGAGCCTGGAAAAGATCAGCTAAATAGGCATAGAACAGATTTTTTTTAATTCATGGGATGTGGGTGTCGCTGGCTGGGCCAGCATTTATTACACATCCCTAATTGGCCCTGAGAAGGTGGTGATGAGCTGCCTTCTTGAACTATCCATGTGTATAGGTGTGATTTTGATCCAGCAACAGTGAAGGAATGATGATATATTTCTAAGTCAGGATGGTGAGTGTCTTGGAGGGGAACTTCTAGGTGATGGTGTTACCATGTGTCTGCTGCCCTTGTCCTTCTAGATGGTAGGGTCGTGGGTTTGGAAGGTGCTTGGTGCTTTGGAAGCTAAGGAGGCTTGGTGAGTTCCTGCAGTGATTATTGTAAATGGTACATACTACTGCTACTGTGCATTGGTGGTGGAGGGAGTGAATGTTTGTGGAAGGGGTGCCAATCAAACGGGTTGCTTTGTCCTGGATGGTGTCAAGCTTCTTGAGTGTTATTGCAGCTGCACCCATCCAGGCAAGTGGGGAGTATTCCATCACATTCCTGACTTGTGCCTTGTAGATGGTGGACAAGCTTTGGGGAGTTAGGAGGTGAACTACTCCCACAGGATTCCTAGTCTCTGACCTGCTCTTGTAGCCACAGTATGTATATGGCTAGTCCAGTTCAGTTTCTGGTCAGTGGTAACCCCCAGGATGTTAACAGTGGGAGATTCAATGATGGTAATGCCAATCCAAGGGACGATGGTTGGATTCTCACTTGTTGGAGATGGTCATTGCCTGCCACTTGTATGGCATGAATTTTACTTGGCACTTTTCAGCCCAAGCTTGGATATTGTCCAAGTCTTGCTGCATTTGGACATGGACTGCTTCAGTATCTGAGGAGTTGCTTTTTTTTTGTTCATTCATGAGATGTGGGTGTCGCTGGCTAGGCCAGCATTTATTGCCCATCTCTAACTGCCCTTGAAAAGGTGGCAGTGAGCTGCCTTCTTGAGCCAATGCTGCTCACCTGGTGTAGGTACACCCTCAATGCTGTCCGGTGCTGGATGATCCGTCCTTCTAAAGAGTCATACAGACTTGAAATGTTAAGTCTGTTTCTCTCACCACAGATGCTGCTAGACCTGCTGAGCTTTTCCAGCATTTTCTGTTTTTGTTTCAGCATCCACAGTATTTAGCTTTTATCCCATTAACTCCAGTTTTGCTCGGGCTCCTTGATGTCACACTCGGTCAAATGCTGCCTTGATGTCAAGGGCAGTCACTCTCACCTCACCTCTGGAGTTCAGCTCTTTTGTCCATGTTTGAACCAGAGCTGTAATGAGGTCAGGAGCTGAGTGGCACTGGTAGAACCCAATCACTGGACCATAATGAGCCGAGTCCTTATAGCGTATGGTAGTGATCAGAGCACCGGGAATAGTCCATGGCTAGTCGAATACTGGGAATGCACCATTGTGACTGGGGTACCAGGAACACTCCATAGTGACTGGAATACTGGGAAAAGCCCATAGAGAGTAGAGTACCAAGAACAGCCCTTATCAACCAGAGTACCGGGAATAGTCCATAGTGTCAAGAGTACCAGGAACAGTCAAGAACAAGAACGTAAGAAATAGGAAAAGGAGTAAGCCATATGGCCCCTCAAGCCTGCTCTGTCATCCGACAAGATCATGGATTGATCTGACTGTGGCTCAATGTCACTTTCGTGTCAGCCCCCCATAACCCTTGGTTCCCTTGTCTATCAAAAATCTATCCAACTCAGCCTTGAATATATTCAGTGACCCAGCCTCCACTGCTTACTAGTGAAGAGAATTGCACAGACTTGTGGGCCTGAATTGTTAACTTAGTGTTTAGGCGTGATCGGTGGTCTGGGGTCAGCCGGGAAATGGACCACCAACTGTAAGTGGCCCCTGACCGCAATTTCATGCTGGCTGGCCAACTAACGGCCAGTAAGCTTGAAGCGCCCGCTGAAAAGCTCAGCTCTGCTGGGGCGGAGGCAGGAGGAGGGTGGGCGATGGGCGAGCGCTGAGACAAAGCACCTGAAGGCAGAGAGTTGCCCCAGAGAGTTGCAGTCCCAAAAATATTCTAATAAAGTTTTAAAAAGCAAGAAAAAATGTCCAAGCATCACAATCAGGCATTTGAAAATATAGATGATAAAAATGTTGCCCCCAGATTTTTATTTTAATTTTATTTCATAATGGAAACCTCATCCTGCCCTCAGATGAAGTTTCATGAAAATGCAAAAGCTGTCTAGCTGGTTCATCCATCCGCTAACCATAAGGTTCGATGGGTGGTGAAAAATAGCAGACAATTGTGCCATGAATTGGCTTAATTGCCCTCTTAATTGTCTCGGGCGCGCTTCCAACTTTTGCATGCATCTGCTGAGCGAAATATCATGCAAGTGAGCGATGATGTCAGGACTTTCGCTCGACGTCATCTTGCGCAATTTCACACCCGATGAGGTCAGATGCATAGCCGCCCAATCAATGTAAAATCCAACCCATGATCCTCTGAAAGGAGAAATTTCTCCTCATCTCCATCTTAAATGTGAGACCCCTTATTTCTTAACTGTGTCACCTAACTCTCCTCAAGAGGAAACATCCTCCCAGCATCCATCTTGTCAAATCCTCTCAGCATATTATATGTTTCAATAAGATTCTTCTAAATTTCAATGTGTATAGACACAACCTGCTCAGCCATTCCTCAGAAGATAACCCCTGCATCCCAGGAATCTGTCAAATGAACTTTCCTTGAACTGCTTCTAATGCATTTATATCCTTCCTTAGGTAAGGAGAACAAAACTATACACAGAACTCCAGTTGCAGTTAACTAAGGCCCTGCACAGTTGTGACAATACTTCCCTACTTTTAAAATCATTTCTCCTTGCAATAAACACCAACATTCCATTTGCCTTACTTGCTAAATTTGCATACTGACTTTTTGTGATTCATGTAACAGGACACCCAGATCCCTCTGTACTTTGGAGTTCTGCAGTCTCTCTCCATCCAAATAATATAGATTTTCTATTCTTCCTGCCAAGATGGACAATTTCAAATTTCCCACATTTTTCTCCATCTCCAAATTTTTGCCCACTCACTTAACTTATCCAAATCCCATTGTAGATTTTTGTATCCTCTTGACACTTACTTTCCTACCTATCTTTCTGTTATCTGAAAATTTAGCTGCCAATTCATTCAGTCGTTTCATCCTAGTCATTGATATTGTTGTAAATAGTTAAGACCCCAGCACTGATCCCTATGCCATTCCCACAGTAATAAAAGTTTGCCAACCCAAAATGATCCATTTATCCCTACTCTCTGCTTCCTGTTAGTTAACCAATCCTCTATCCATGCTCACGTGTTACCCCTACAGCATGAGCTCTTAGTTTGTGTGGCATCTTATCGAATGCCTTTGGAAATCCAAACACGCTGACACGCCGGAACGTAAAATGACGCGCAATGACATTGGGCGTGTGTCCCGACGTCATCGTGAACTCATGCAATATTTCATTCGGTGGGCGCACGCTAGAGTCGGCTGCACGCCAGCCAATAATTGAAAGGCCTATTAAGGCCATTAACTAGGTAATTAAGTTGCATTTTACACTGCCCATCCAATTTACGATTGGCTGGCACATTCCTCTTTATCCACCTTCCTTGTTACTTCCTCAAACAACTCTAATAAATTAGTTAAATATGATTTCCCTTTCACAAAACCATATTGACTCAGCCTGATTGTATTACGATTTTCTAAATGCCTTGCTATTACCTCCTTAATAATGGATTCTAGCATTTTCCCTCTGACAGACGTTAGGCTAACTGGCCTATAATTTCCTGCTTCCTGTCTCCCTTTTTTTTAAATCGAGGTATTATGTCCGCCGGGACCTTTCCAGAATCTTTGGAATTTTGGAAGCTCGTAACTACTATCTCTGCAGCCACTTCTTTTAGGGCCCTAGGATGCAAGCCATCAGCGCCAGGGGACTTGTCAGCCTTTAGTTCTAATAGTTTTCCCTGTATCTTTTCCCCTGTAATTGTGAGGATGATTGTTTCAAGTTCCTCCCTCCCTTTCGTCTCTTGATTTCTTGGGATTTTTTTGTGTCCTCTACTGTGCAGACAGACACAAAATACTTGTTTAATGCTTTCGCCATTCCCTTGTTTCCCTTTATTAATTCCCCATTCTCACCCTCTAAGGGACCAGCACTCACTTTGGTTATTCTATTCCTTTTTAAATACCTGTAAAAACTGTTTTTATATTTCTAACTAGTTTTCTCTCATACTCAAATTTTTTCCTCATTTTTTTAGTCATTCGTTGCTGGTTTCTAAAATCTGTCCAATCATCTGACCCACAACTAATCTTCACAGTATTTTATGCTTTTTCTTTCAACTTGATACTATCCTTAACTTCCTTAGTTAGCCATGGATAGTGCATGCTTCTCAATGGAATGTATCTTTGCTGAGAGTTATGAAATAGCTCCTTAAATATCTTCCACTGCTTCTATTGGCCTACCTTGTAATCTATTTTCCCAGTTGACTTTAGCCAATTCTGTTCTCATACCTTTGTAATTGTCTTCATTTAAGTTTACGATACTAATCTTTGACCCACACTTCTCACCCTTAAATGGAATGTGAAACCCTATCATATTACAATCACTGTAGACTACAGGCTCCTTTACCATGAGACCACTAATTAATCCAGTCTCTTTGCACATTATAAAGCCTAAAATAGCCTACTCCCTGGTTGGCACTAGAACATACTGTCCTAAGAAATTGTTCGAAATACACTCTATGAATACTTCCAGGCTATCTTTGCCAATCTGATTCATCCAATTTATATGAAGATTAAAATCACCCATAATTAATGCAGTCTCTTTCTTACAATCCCCTGGGCAGAATTTTATATTCAGTGTGCAGGTGCATGCCCCACATGCCGGAACATAAAATGACGTGCAAAGACATCGGGCATGTGTCCCTACGTCATCGTGAACTCGTGCGATATTTCATTCGGTGGGCGTGCACCCACCGATAATTGAAAGGCCTATTAAGGCCATTATCTAGGTAATCAAGTTGCTTTTTATGCTGCCAATCCAACTTATGGCTGGCAGGCAGGCGAAAAGGCCAAGCAGCCTTTACGTTTCTTAAGAAACCTCATCCATGAGCAGGATGAGGTTTCCTAAAGCTAATACTGATGAAATAAAAACTTTATTCTGAAAATAAAAACATGTCCCATCTCATGTGACACAGTCACTAGGGGAGACATGTTTCGTTAAATTTTTACTGTCCTTATATATTTTTTTTAAAAAGGGCTTCAATCTCCCTGAGGCAGATCCATGCCTCAGGGAGATTGAAGCACTCATTCACATGCATGTGCTCCCTAGGCCCAGCTCTCCCTCCTCACTCTGCCTGCACAGGTAGCGCTCCTGCTTGCGATCCACGTTGGGTGGACCTTAAATGGCCCACCTGCATGAAATCGCAGTGCGGAAATGATCGCGGGTGGCAGTCGGCTCAGCGAATGCCCCCAACCACTCCCGCCGAGCCAGCCTGATGAATGGAAAATCCTGGCCCCTATTTATTTCTTCCTGCATTCTCCATCCTACAGTGTAGCTACTGTTAGGAGCCTTATAAACTACTTCCACAAGTGACTTCCTACCATTTGCTATTTCCGATCTCTACCCAAACTGATTTTGCATCTTGATCTTCTTGATTAAAGTCATCTCTCACAATTGTACCAATGTCATCCTTAATTAACAGAGCTACCCTACCAGCTTTTCCTAGCTTTCCATCCATCCTTCAGCCCTTAATAACCAGAGTACTGATAACAGCTCATAGAGGTCAGAGTACCAGGAACAGTGCATAGTGACCGGAGAACCAGGAACAGTCCACAGGGACCTGACTACCAGGAAAGGTCCATAGTGACTGGGGTATTGGGAACAGTCTAGAGTGACGGGATTACCGGGAACAGTTCATGATGACCAGATTGACCAGTATACCAGGAACAGTCCAGAGTGACAGGAGTATCGGGAACAGTCAATAGCGACCGGAGTATCAGGAACAGTCCATAGTGACTGGAGTACCAGATACAGTCCAGAGTGATGAGAGTACTGGGAACTGTCAATAGTTGTTTTTTTATTCATTCCTGGCATCTGAGTGTTGCTGGCTAGGCCAGCATTTATTGCCCATCCCTAATTGCCCTTGAGAAGGTGGTGGTGAGCCGCCTTCTTGAACTGCTGCTGTTCATGTGGTGTAGGTATACGCACAGTGCTGTTAGGAAGGGAGTTCCAGGATTTTGACCCAGCAACAGTGAAGGAATGGGGATATATTTCCAAGTAAGGATGGTGAGTGACTTGGAAAAGGACTTCCAGGTGGTGGTTTTTCCATGTGTCTGCTGCCCTTGTCCTTCTAGACAGTTGCGGGTTTGGAAAGTGCTGTCTAAGGAGCCTTGGCGAGTTCCTGCAGTCCATCTTTGAGATGGTACAACTGAAATGGTAACTCCCAGGATGTTGATAGTGGGGTATTCAGCGATGGTAATGCCATTGAATGTCAAGGGGCGATGATTAGATTCTCTCTTGTTGGAGATGGTCACTGCCTGGCACTTCTGTGGTGTGAATGTTACTTGCCAATTGTCAACCCAAGCCTTGATATTGTCCAGGTCTTGCTGCATTTGGACATGGTCTGCTTCAGTACCTGAGGAGTTATGAGTGGTGCTGAACATTGTGCAATCATCAGCGAACAACCCCATTTCTGATCTAACGATGGAAGGAAGGTCATTGATGAAGCAGCTGAAAATGGTTTGGCCTAGGACACTATCCTGAGAAACTCCTGCAGTGATGACTTGGAACTGAGATACTGACCTCCAACAACCACAACCATCTTCCTTTATGCTAGGTATGACTCCAATCAGCAGAGAGTTTTCCCCCTTATTCCCACAGATTCCAGTTTTGGTAGGGCTTCTTGATGCCACTCTCGGTCAAATGTGGCCTTGATGTCAAGGGCTGTCACTCTCACCTCACCTCCTGGAGTTTAGCTCTTTATTCTATGTTTGAGCCAAGGCTGTAATGAGATCAGGAGCTGAGTGACCCTGGTGGAACCCAAACTGGTAGTCTGTGAGCAGGATATTGCTAAACAAGTGTACTTGATAGCATTGTTAATTACCCCTTTCATTGCTTTACTGATGATTGAGAATAGCCTAATGGGGCAGTAACAGATTGGATTTGTCCTGCTTTTTTCATGTGTACAAAACATATCTGGGTAATTTTCCACATTGCCAGGTAAATGCCAGTGTTGTAGTTGTACTGGAACAGCTTGGCGAGGGGCATAGCAAGTTCTGGAGTACGTGTCTGCAATACTATTGCTGGAATGTTGTCAGGTCCCATAGCCTTTGCAGTATTCAGTGCCTTCAGCCATTTCTTGATATTACGCGGAGTGAATCGATTTGACTGAAGACTGGCATCTATGATGCTGGGGACCGCCAGAGGAGGCTGCAATGGATCATCCACTCAGCAGTTCTGGCTGAAGATCGTTGCAAATGCTTCAGCCTTATCTTTTGCACTGACATGATGGGCTCCCCCATCATTCGGAATGGGAACAAAAACAGAAAATGCTGCAAAAACTCAGCAGGTCTAACAGTATCTGTGGAGAGAAAGACAGAGTTAACGTTTCGAGTCCGTATGACTCTTCTTCAGTCATATGGACTCGAAATGTTAACTCTGTCTTTCTCTCCACAGATGCTGTTAGATCTGCTGAGTTTTTCCAGCATTTTCTGTTTTTGTTTCAGATTTCCAGCATCCGCAGTATTTTGTTTTTATCTTATTGAGGATGGGGATACTTGTGGAGCCTTCTCCTCCAGTGAGTTGTTTAATTGTCCACCACTATTCATGACTGGATGTGGCAGAACTGTAGAGCTTAGACCTGATCCATTGGTTGTGGGATCGCTTAGCTCTGTCTATCGCATGCTGCTTATGCTTTTTTGCACACGAGTAGTCCTGGGTTATAGCTTTACCAGGTTGACACCTCATTTTTAGGTATGCCTGGTGCTGCTCCTGGCATGCCCTCCTGCACTCTTCATTGAACCAGGGTTGACCCACTGGCTTGGTGGTAATGGTGGAGCGTGGGATATGCTGGGCCATGAGGTTACAGATTGTGCTTGAGTTCAATTCTGCTGCTGATGACCCACAGTGCCTCATGGTTACCCAGTCCTGATTTGCTAGATCTGTTCAAAATCTATCCCATTTAGCCTGGTGGTAGTGCCACACAACACGATGGAGGGCATCCACTATGTGAAGATGGGACTTCGTCTCTACAAGGACTGTGCAGTAATCACTCCTACTGATGCTGTCAGGGACAGGTGCATTTGTGGCAGGCAGGTTGGTGAGGATGAGGTCAAATATGCATTTCCCTCTTGTTGGTTTCCTCACGACCTGCTGTAGACCCAGTCTAGCATCTACGTCCTTTAGGACTCAGCCAACTCAGTTAGTTGTGGTGCTACTGAGCCACTCTTGGTGATGGACATTGAAGTTCCCCACCCAGAGTACATTCTGCACCTTCGGCACCCTCAGTGCTTCCTCCAAGTGCTGTTCAACATGGAGGAGCACGGATTTGTCAGCTGAGAGGAGGTGGGGTAGAGGTGGCATTTGTCTTAATCAGCAGGAGGTTTCCTTGCCCATGTTTTACCTGATGCCATGAGACTTGAGGACTCCCAGGGCAACTCCTTCCCAACTGTATACCACTGTGCCAGCACCTCAGGGACGGTATTGGAAGTTTCTGGAACATTATCTGTAAGGTATAATTCTGAGCATGACCAATTGTGACACAAGTCTTCCCAGATGTAAGGAGGGCTTTGGGGTTAACAGGGCTGAATTTGCCATTGCCAGTACCTGGTGGTCCATTTGGTTTCATTCCTTATAGACTTTCTAGCGGTTGGATACAACTGAATGGCTCCTTAGGCCATTTCAGGGAGTGTTTAAGAACCAATCACATTGCTGTAGGCCAGACCAGGTGAGGACAGCAGATTTCCTTCCCTAAAGGGCATTAGTGAACCAGATGGGTTTTTACAACAATTGACAATAGTTTCATGGTCATCATTAGACTTTTAATTTCTATTGATTAAATTTATTTCAATTGTGATGGGATTTAGCTACCCGGAGTATTACGCTGGATGTCTGGAATACTAATCCAGTGACAATACCATTAACACCACCGCTGGGAACAGTCCATAGTGACCAGAATACTGGGAACAGCCGGCCCTGACAGTGTGGACTCAAGCCGGGGGGGGCTGTGATGTTAGCTCTGGGCTGAAAATTTAGTGTATGTTATGGCCCGGAAACTCTCTAGAAATGTAACGGAGCTCAGGAGGATTGGTGTGGAATGCAATAAAGCCGGCTTCCCTGGACCAGCGAGGGAATATCACCCTGCTCTTAATCGCCATTCAGCAGCCCGAGTATTTGGAAATCTTTAACATCCGCACAAACAGCCTTACTTTAACGTCCAACCTTAACGCTGACACACGCACACACTGTGGCACTCCCTCAGTACTACCCAACTCTGACAGTGCATGAGTTCACCTTCGACCGTGTAGCCCTTGCTTAGTCCTGCCCTTCCGACAGCGGAGCACTCCCTCCGTACTGTTCCTCCGACAGTGCAGCACTCGCTAACTCGTGCCTCTCCAAATGCGGCATTCCTTCCATATTGCCCTTCCGATAGTACACCCAATTCTGCCCCTCCAATGGTCCAAATCTCCCTCCAATATTGCTGTGGGAAACAGTCTTAAGTCACTGGAGTGGGACTCGAAACCACAACCTTCTGAGTCGGTGGAATCAGTACTACAACGGAATCAGATATAACGGAATCTATATACCGCCATTACAGAATATTATGGACGGTGTTTAAGGAGAAAATGGACTCACAAACACGGAGAGACTGAAAAGTATAAATCTGATGTCAAACTAGAAATGACTGAAAATGAACAGGGCACAGCAGCTCCAGGATGAGAAACAAGGGGTTACATTTTGAGTTGGGACTTTTTCTGTCTCAGCACGGAGCCAGTCTTGTGTGACTCTAATATCAGAACACTATACATTAGTTTGGCCCATTCCCACCTATTTAAACATTCTGAATACAAGAAGTGTAAAACTGCTGCGATTCAGTTGTCGTTTTCTCCGACCAGCTTCAGCAACCTCTCTCCCCCCACCGCCCACCACCCCCCCGTCAGACTATGACACCACATGTATTGTACTGTACCTGAGGGAATATCTGGCTACTTCAGTCTCCAGGTGTGTCCGTACGGAATCTGTTCTAGATTGAGGAAGTCCAAAATGAAAAAAAAGTTCCAGTTGAACATGCGAGATTTGCATACTGACTTGCCCCACCAACAGCCTTATCCTGTTCCAAGCTCGTCCTGACGAATGAGTCAGTATATTGCGTGCCTACCAAGTAATGTTTTTCTGAGTGAAGCTCTCTGAGAATGCGTTGGTTATGCAATAGTTCAGGTCGAGATGAGAGGGGACCAGTCCACCAGACATGAAGACAAATAGTGGGGGCAGTTCCCCAGAGTCTTTGTGTAGGTTTTGAAATTCACTCCGGTTCTGACAGTTCAATGACTAATTGCCTGCCTGCGGAAATAAAGAAAGCACTGACTGGAAGCTGGAGACTTACACCAGACCTTCTTACCATAAGGCAGCTGATTCACTGTTCAAGATTTTCTGGTTTTACCTAATTGCTAAATGAATTTTTTTCAATCATTCTCTGGAAGTGGATGTCATTGGCAAGGCTGACCTTTATTATGGGAAATTTATTTCCCTGGTTGGAGTTCAGTAGCGATACAAAGTGGGTTCACGGTTGGATTCAATGTGACGACAATCCAGGGGTGGTGCCCCGGAGACATCTATTCATGGGACCATCAAAAGTGGCACATGCTGCCCAAAGATCAGACCTGCTACCCCACGGAGGATTTTGACCCACACTAGGCTTCTTGTACGCAAGTGTTGGCATTAGAAAGGCAGGAAAGGAGGTGGTTTCCAGCCTCCTCCCTCCATTTTGGGTGCTCTCGAGGGCCATGAACCTCATGGCCCAAAATGCATTCATATTTCAAATACATAAGAAACTTTAAGCACTAATTTTCTCATCACAGATCTGATCTGACCATTTTATAAACAGCACACAAAGACATAACACTCCTGCGGAATGTGTCAGAGGAGAGAGGAATGTTTCTAATCACGATCTTGCTGATCAGTGTGTGAGAGCTTGGTGAATATTGGCTTGATATTTTCTCCAAGCCCTTGGTAACATAACCCACCAACAAATTCCTGAGGGTTGCCAGGGAGTATGAACAGTCCATCAGACCTGGGATATGCCATAGCAGCAAATCTTAGAATGGGGAGGGGGGCAGTGTGGGCATGGGGGTTTTAACAGAGATTATAGAGCTCAACCTTTATTGGGTTTGAAATATTTCTTTCCCAGTTTATTTCCCTTATGTTGTGAAGGGATTGGAATCCCCACAATACTTCATCCAGGTGCCATTTTCCCCCAAACTCCCTCATTTATTAGCCAACCTATTCACATTGCTTCCTGAACACTGATCCTGTGATTTTGCTGTTTCATGCTCTGTGCACTTTGACTCCACGATTCTTTACCTGTGCATGACCTGTAGAGAGAGAGCCCACAGACTGACAAGGGTACCACTGCGAGAAAGCCTTTAAATTTCCAGCGGGCAAGAAATGGTTTAACAGGAGTGTCTCCTGTATAGTATTGCTGTCTCAGATTTGAAATTGAAGAGCTGTGAGCTATCATGCTTGGATAACAAGTTGTTATGCAGTAGAACATCACAGTTTTAATCTCTGATGCAATTACATGGTGCCCAGAGTTTTTTTGTCATTATCATACATTCATCATCTGTCATTTTATTTCTACAGGGTCCACGGGTTCTCCATGCTGTTTGATTTTTTTTTTACTCTTTCTTAAGGATGTGACTCCTGCCACAGGCAGAGGCAACTTAAATATGAATGTTGGTGGGCTGTTCAACTGTGGAAGGATCATATGAGAGGGATCCACTGGAGTCAGTTCCAGCCTTGCTGTTTGGGTGCTGTGGACCCCAACACAATAAGTGAGCCAGAAACTGGCCCAACATAATAGTGTGAAGTTAAGACCATGAGATATAGGAGCAAGAGTAGGCCATTTTGGCCCCTTGAACCTGCTCTGCCATTCAATATAATTATGGCTGATCTGATTGTGGCCTTAACTCCACTTTCCTGCCTGTCTGCATAACCCCCGTTTCCCTTGTCAGTCAAAAATCTGTCTAACTCAGCACTGAATATATTCAATGACCCATCCTTCACTGCTCCCTGGAGTAGAGAATCCCACAGATTAATGAGCCTTTGTGAGAAGAAATTTAGAATCAGGGTCTGGCACATAAAGGTTAATGTGGGACTGGGAATAGTACCGTCCACATAATGATGTAAAATAACACATGACCAACACCTCAGTCAGTATAGTGCTGGATAGAGCCGTATCCTATAGATATATACCTACATATATAGTTTCTAGCAGTTAATAAATACTTACTGGTAAACTACCTAAGACTATGAATACCAAATTACCAAACTATGCCCAACTCCTTTCAACTAAATTCCTCTGCAACTCTGTCTTCAATGGGAGACCCCTTATTTTTAAACTGTGCCCCCAGTTCTAGATTCCCCCCGAGGGGAAACATTCTCTCAGCATCTACCTTGTTGGGCCCTTCAGAATCTTATATTTTTCAATAAGGTCACATCTCATTCTTCTAAATTCAAATGAGCCCAACCTGTTCAACGTTTCATCATAAGACAACCGCTTCATCCCAGGAATCAGCCTAGTAAGCCTTCTCTGAACTGCCTCCAATGCAAAAATGTTCCTCTTTAAATAAAGAGACCTAAAGTCTAGGCAGTACTCCAGGCATTGTTACACCGGTTCCCTGGTGAGCTCCCCTAATTTGGCATGATCCCGGGCAAGATGCCCAAATTCTTAACTTCCCGAATGGGACCCTAATTTTGTTATGATCCCAGGTGAGGAGGAATGAGCTGGCACCCCTTCTTTATTCAACCCCCTTGGTTGGTCACAACAAGGTTAATATAAAAAAAGGGTCCCTTCCCTTATGGATACCTTTTCCTAGTCCAAATATATTTATGTTTTAGAAACAGCCAATTTAACAAGGCTTTCTTGAGTCAAAAATAAGAGTATGTTTATTTATTACTAAAAGCTGAGAAAAATAATAAAAATGTAACACATACACACAGTTCAGAAATGAGAAGTTGAGTACAAAAAAAGTTAAAAAAGATATATGAATCTTTGGCTTGTCCGTGAGGAGTAGATGATGAAACGTTATGGCTGTTAAGTTGGGTGATTCTGGAAGAGCTGGCAGTTGAGCAGTTGGTTTGAATCACTTGTTCTGCAGGTTAGCTGAAGGAACGTTTTATTTCCTTTCTGACTGTGGCTTTGTTGAATTGCCTCCAGCAACAAAGAAGGACTTTCCTTTACCTGCAAGCTACAGGGACGCCTGGTTGATGTTCTTCAGCTGTGACCTTCACAGCACACACTAGCAACCAGAACTAGAACACCAGAACTAGCATACAGATCTGGTTTGCAGCTGGCTTTTTAACCCCTTCACTTGTGTATTCCTAGAAGAGAAAAACAAACACATCTTATGCCAAGAACCTGCTTTCTTTCAACTCAGATCTTTTCCACATTCCGAGATATAACTCAACAGGAGATGGTTTCTGTTGGTATGGTAATCAGTCTCCATTGTCTCTGCAACCGCAGGAGATTAAAGTTCAGTTTTTTGCATTGCATCTCTCTTTCAAGTGTCTCTGTCTGAAGTAGGCCCCAACACCTTTTAGGTGTGGCATTCTGTTCTCTCTGGACTAGGCAGTCAAACGTAATCCGCATAGGAATTTTCCAGAAAGTGGTTACTTTACATCCGCAGCCAACTTTTGTTTATAGGTCTTTTTAAAAAACACGTCTTCCTTAAAAAAGTTCAGTACGTCCGTAAGTAATTCAGTGCTATGATCCACTGTCATGACAGCATGACCTCACCAATGTTCTATACAGTTGTAGAAAGAATTTCTTTCTTTTATACTCTATCCCCCTTGCAACAAAAGCCAATATTCCGTTTACCTTCCTAATTATTTGCTGTACCTGCATATTAGTTATTTGTGATTCATGTACAAAAGCACCCAGATTCCTCTGTACCACAGCATTCTGCAGACTCTCCATTTAAGTAATATTTGGCTTTTCTATTCTACTTGCCAAGGTGGACAATCTCACATCATATACTCCATCTGCCAAAATTTTGCCCACTCACTTAACCTATCTATAGCATTTGTTGTTACTCATAATAAGTTTGTGATGGAAAAATTAATCCAGGTTGATTTCTTGGTTAAAGCTGGTTTATTTCCAAGACAACTCCTCAGTGCTAGTAGCTGCCAGTGTTCCAGCTGTACCTTGTTCTATTTAGATGGGACAATTAATGCCCATCACCTGTCTAACTAGCAATTGGTTTTAACAAGATCATTGCCATATTAACAGACTCTCCATTTTTAAAAAAAAAAACAAAAACTTGAACATTTTCTTTTGTAAATAAACAGAAGGAAATAATGTCACATATTTCCATGTCTGTAATTCCCGAATTTCTTTTCCCACATATGTATACACACAATTATAAAACAAAAACAATTTTTCATTGCATCATTATAAGACATCCCTCTTCCAATACATTTAATAATTTCTTAGAGCAGGCACCCCTCTTTGTAAAACAGTCTGATAGTTGGTGACTTGTGTCAACACATTTTATCTTAGAGACCTCTTTTCTTTCCAACATCTCCTTTATGTTGGCTAGGTCTATTCGTAGTCCTTTTTCCATGACACTCTTCATGGTATGAATGTCGTCCCAAAGAGACCAGTTATCAACATATTCTATGGGCAACTTTTCCCACATTGCCCCTTATATAATAATTCTGTCAATATATTAGACAAATAAACCTCTACATCTAATGCCTCTGCTAAGGCTAATGTTTCAGCAGCTAAGGAGCTTTTCACTACCCTTTTTATTTTCTTGGCCTCCCAAGCCAGTGGGCAACATTTATCATTCTTTCCCATGGCCTTTCCCATCAAGAATATGATGAACCCTGCTGTGCTAGAGAGCCCTTCTGGAAGATTGGCATGTGAAGCATCACTAAAAATGACCGACATCATATCTTCTGGATCACCCAAGGCTGGAAACTTGAGCACACATCTCTCAGAATTTAATTTTTAATTTTTTTTAATTGTCTTATTTGCTCTCAGAACTTGCTCAATTGTAGCATGTTTCATCATGGTACTCAGCTCCAACACATCATAACTAGCATCAAGCCTAGCCTGAGTGCACAACCAGTTCAACTGCCCAAACTTCTCAACTGTTCCATTTCTTTGTTGGTAGCAGTATCCTCTTTTTGTGAGAATCTACAATGAGTTGTTGGGATATAATTAACATTTTCTAGATAAGATTGTTGATTCAATATCACCCCTAACTTGCTCTGCTTAACATCTAAACCTATGTATTTAAAGGCCCCAGAAGCGTGACTTCCGACCTTTATCTTCTCGATTACCCATTGTTCAAATTCTACAGATCCCCCCACAGGAAATCATCAACATGCATGATAAAGATTCCAGCTAGTTTCTCCTTATGGTACCAGTAGAACATTGCAGGGTCTGCCTTTAACTGATTTTCAACAGGACAGGCCTCAAGGAAAAATACCAAACTCTTGATGCATCATTCAACTCAAACACACTTATTCAATTTCCATAACTTTCCTTCTACATCCCCAGCTTCTTTAGGTGGTTTCAAAAAATCTTCCCTTTGAAACTTGTCCCCCTGTAAAAACGCAGCCTTTATATCAATCAATTTGCACTCCCAAGAAAAGGATGCCAAAGTAGCTAAAAAGATCTTCAAACTCACTTTCCCTGCAGTAGGTGAGTCCACTCTAACATCCTGATCTCCTAGTCTCTCTTCAAAGCCTCGGACTACTAATCTCGCTTTGGCCTTATATGTGCCATCTGGGAGTACCTTTTCTGTACAGATCCACCTGAGAGATAAAGCTGGCTGTTCTGTGTCAGGTATTTCAGAATGTACCCCAAATTCCTTCCAACTTTCTAACTCTTTCCATTTGGCTTCCTTAATCAGCTTACTTTCCAATTTATTAGCAGCTACTTGAATCTGTTATAAGGACTTCTACATCTATTGAGATTGCTAGCTTGTTCTCTGGTCCTCTTTGTTAAGCTACAGCCTCTGCTCACAATCCTCTCCCTTTCTGGACTGCCACTATATGATCGTCCTCCCACGTGAGCAGAATTCCTTTCGCAAGTCAGTGATCTTTTTCTAGGGTCACAGCCACTTTCTGGTCCACTCATACTACACTTTCTGGGTTTCCACATTTTTACCTCAGGCTTGCCAATCGATAGGTCTTGTCTCTGGTCCTTCATCCTGCACATTATAGCCAATGCTTATATATACCAGTGGCCCTTCCTGCTCTCTCTATGATGGTGGCATCCCTCCACTCAATGGTCCCTTCTGGCATGGATGTTACCTTTGTTCCTACTTTGGGTAATTGCCCTTTTGGACGAATAACATTGTCCTGTACCTCTATTACATTGTTCATAGTCAGTCAACCCTGTATCTGCCATCGTCTACTCCTCATAACTACCCAGTGTATGTGTATGTGCAGTGCATGGTGCCTCCTCACATTCTATGTCCTGTTCAGAACCTGTAAAGGTATAGTCAGTACCAATTAACTGTGAAGAATGTACCCTAACACTTTGATTACCATGTTGCACAATTACTACTTTCCCATCACTCCCTATTACCTTGCCAGGTCCTTTCCACTCTTTCTGGCCTTCCCTTTTATAATATACCATATCTCCTTGTGTCTAAACTATTCCTGATGGTCTTATGCAGTGCCGTGGGGCCCGCTGAACTTTGTCCGAATCCTCAGCTTTAATGAAAGTTTTTCTGCTCAAATGCAAAGCGTTCAGATGAGCAGAAAAAATGGAGCTAATGCTAGTCCCTTCTAGAGCGGGGGGAGCATCTGTCAACACCAAAGGTAACTTTGGATTTCTTTCGTACATCAACTGATATGGACTGTATCCCCCAACCATTTGCAGAGAGTTCTTTGCGTGCACCACCCATGCTAGTGCCATTTGCAGTTTACAAACTGGTTGATCAGCTAATATTTTATGTAACATGTCATCTATTATGGCATGGTTTCTTTCACAAAGACCATTACTAAACAGGCTCTCAGCTGCAGTGTGAGTGACTATGATGTTTAAATTTTCACACATATCTCAAAATTCCTCATTGGTGAATTCCCCATTATTATCTGTGAGGAACATCATTGATGTTCCTAATCCTGTTCTGACCCATTTCTCCATGACCTTATCAACAATGGTCCTTTTGGCTTTACTATTTATCAGTGGATAGACTAAATCTGGTTGCCATATCTATGAAGTGTAGTAAATAAATACCCCTATCCTTGTCCCAAACTTTCAACTCCATTGTTACTACATTGTTAAATTCCCTGGCTATTGGCAAGCTCACAACAGGTCTTGGTGGTGTCTTGCTTGTGTCTTAAGGCAAATTTCACACTGAGCAGTGACTTGTTCAATAAGATCATCATATCCTTTATCGACCACTCCCACATCTCAAAGCAGAGTCTTCAGTTTCTGTGGCACCAGATGTGCAAACTGTCTATGTAATTTCCAAATTATTTTCTTTTTGTCCACCAAGTTCTCATTCTCAGCAGTTAACAAAGCTTCATGAAATTTTTGATGAGAAATCTTTGGTTTCCTTAGTGGCAAACAGTAATGGCCTGACGAGTAAAATGGAGATCCACATTTTCCCCAAACACGACTGCTCTATCATTCTTCATATCAAGTGTCATCTGAGCCACCTTCATCACAGATTGACTCAAACAATAGCAGTATCTCACTAGAAACCACATAAGTATAGATAAAGATTGATTCCTGCTATCTTACAAGGGAAGGCCACCCATTTGGAGGATGTTAATGTATTGACTTCTTCCAACTTGAAGCAGGTAGTGCTTTCATGCTCCTTGACCTTCTGCCGGTCTGCTTCATTGAGAGACTCCAGATAGTGGTCAAGCCAGTCTATGCCACACACTGTAGAAGTGAAACCACTGTCCAGAACTGCACATTTGAAGGAATCTATCATCAAGATACTCATCACTGGATTCAAATTATCAGTGATCAATACAATTCCATCATGGCAGTCACCATCATCATTTTCAGTTTCAGATAAATCAGTCTCGTGGGTCACTTCAAAAACATGATTCCTTCTCTGTGGGCAGTTTGGTGTATAATGGCACTGGGAATCACACTGATTAACCATTCCCTGTGCATTTTTTGGGTTTAAACATCTATGGTCACCAACCCAGACACACTTCTTCCAGACCCTCAAATTGGCTAGGATTACGACCATTTTCAGAACTCGTCATTAACCCCATCTTTATATTGGAATCTTTATCTAATATTTGGTTGACCGCAAAATTCAGTCACCATTGAATCCTCTATCCTTTGTTTTACAGCATAGTTGTTCACATTTGCTAAAAAAAGTGGCAGGGAACGACTGTTTCCCCAGAATTGTTTTAGGGCAGCAGCCATTTGATCTAAGAGAGATTCTTTCCCCCAGAACTGAACCCCTGTCAATACTAAAGGACTATAAACATGGGAAATATGAACACAGTCCTGTAATTTAAATGCTAATACCAATTCTGGAATTTCAAGTTCAAATCACTGTCGTCTCTTGTACCATTTATCAAAATCCATGATATATTCTTCCATGGACCGATCATCTGATTTCCTAAACCTATCAAAGATCCTCCAAGCTTCATATGCTTCCAATAACTCATCCTTTTTGTAGAATTTATCCAAAAATTGTATCAGACAGTTTAATCCCTCTTCGTGATCCAAATCATCCACTTTCAACTCTGAAAATACTTTACACCTTATCTTACTTTTTACTGGTAATAATCACACCAAAGCCACACTTTGCTTCTTCCGGAGTGTAGCAGTAACCTAGATCCACATTTCAACTCCAGCCTTCCACTGCTGATAAGGTTCAGAGTCAGAAAAAACTTGATGAATAGTCAAAGCTTGTGATTTTGCACCATCCTTCCACCATTCCATAACTTAAATTGTTAGCAACAGTACACTTCTTTTCCCTCCAAGGACTGAGACAGAAAGCTTCATATACAGCAATCAATCAGCAAAGCTTAAAGTTCATCCTCTGCAACCATTTTGTTCACAATAAGACTTTGTGGTGGAAGAATTAATCCAGGCTGGTCTCATAGTTAAAGCTGGTTTATTTCCAAGACAATTCCTCAATGCTAGTTGCTTCCACACAGTGTTCTAGCTGTGCCTTTTTATTCCATTTGGGTGGGATAATTAATGCCTACCACCACTCTAACCAGCAATTGGTTTTAACAAGATGATTGCCATATTAACACTTGTGATTACAAGAAACATGCTTGGCCTAAATAGCCAAGTGGTTATGGTACTGGGTTTGTAACCCCAAGACTCAAGAGTTCAAAATCTCACAATGGCAAACTATGAAACAATATAACTTCATCTGAAACAGATGGAAACAGGTTTAAGCTTGGCCTAAGTAGCTAAGTGGTTATGGCACTGGGTTTGTAACCCCAAGATCAAGAGTTCAAATCTCACAATGGCAAACTATGGAACAATGTGACTTCATCTGAAACAGATGGAAACAGGTTTGTACTCGAAAGAGTATCAAGAGTTCAAATCTCACAATGGCAAACTATGAAACAATGTAACTTCATCTGAAACAGATGGAAACAGGTTTACTCAAAAGAGTATCAAGAGTTCAAATCTCTCAATGGCAAACTATGAAACAATGTAACTTCATCTGAAACAGATGGAAACGGGTTTGTACTCGAAAGAGTTACATCTCAGGACAATGAACTGTCTGGAGGAAGTATCCAGTTTGATCACACACAATATTAAATTCACAATTTATAAGCTTGGCCTAAATAGCCAAGTGGTTATGGCACTGGGTTTGTAACCCCAAGATCAAGAGTTCAAATCTCACAATGGCAAACTATGGAACAATGTGACTTCATCTGAAACAGATGGAAACAGGTTTGTACTCGAAAGAGTATCAAGAGTTCAAATCTCACAATGGCAAACTATGAAACAATGTAACTTCATCTGAAACAGATGGAAATGGGTTTACTCAAAAGAGTATCAAGAGTTCAAATCTCTCAATGGCAAACTATGAAACAATGTAACTTCATCTGAAACAGATGGAAACGGGTTTGTACTCGAAAGAGTTACATCTCAGGACAATGAACTGTCTGGAGGAAGTATCCAGTTTGATCACACACAATATTAAATTCACAATTTATAAGCTTGGCCTAAATAGCCAAGTGGTTATGGCACTGGGTTTGTAACCCCAAGATCAAGAGTTCAAATCTCACAATGGCAAACTATGGAACAATGTGACTTCATCTGAAACAGATGGAAACAGGTTTGTACTCGAAAGAGTATCAAGAGTTCAAATCTCACAATGGCAAACTATGAAACAATGTAACTTCATCTGAAACAGATGGAAATGGGTTTGTACTCGAAAGAGTTACAACTAATTAAAGGGTTTGTAACCCTAAGATCAAGAGTTCAAATCTCACAATGGCAAACTATGAAACAATATAACTGTATATGGTGTGCTTTGGTTGTTCTGAATTTGATTCACAGCTGGAAAGTGGAGATGGCAGGCTGAATGAGCATTACAAGGATTTCACAATTTTTCCCGCAGGAGTTGGCGCGACGCGCGTCTGTGAGTGTCCAGGTCGCAGCCGATGCCATCCAAGACCTGAGAACGGTCGTGCTCGGACCCGACGTTATTTTGGGTCTTGAGGCGGCCCAGGTGCGCGGTGGTCTTCCGTCTGAGCGTTCCCCTGTTCGGACGGAATTCCACATTGGCCCCAAGCCCCGAACCCTCCCTCGGGTGCTGGTGCCCCGCAATATGAGCCGCCTCGGGGACATGCCCTCTGTGCCTTTTGGCACGGCAAAGAGGAGCTTTTTGTACGGACTGCTGCTGCACACCTTCCATTTTCTCGCCCTTGTCCGTCGACCGGACACGCCCTGGCGTGCCTTGTTGCCGTCCGGCGGCGGAGGCCCCCGATGGGAGGCCCTCTACAGAGGTGTCCTCCCCCTTTCTATCGGAGACCTGGGTTGGAGGGTGTTGCATGCAGCAGTCCCTTATAATAAGAGGATGCATTGGTTCGCGGACTCTCAGGACACGTGCCCTTTTTGCGGTCTTGTGGAGTCCGTGGACCATGTATACATAGGGTGTTGTAGGCTGCACTCCCTTTTTAGTTATTTGAAAAACCTTTTATTGATGTTTTGTTTGCACTTCAGCCCCACGCTCCTGATCTATGGGCACCCGGTGCGGAAGGGGGTCGGGAAGGAGGAGGACCTCCTCGTGAACCTGCTCCTGGGCCTGGCCAAGTTGGCCATTAACAGGTCCAGGCAGCGGGCGATCGACGGGGGAGTCCCGCCCGATTGTTTGTCCCTCTTCCGCGGCTACGTTCGCTGCCGGATGTCCCTGGAGAAGGAGCACGCGGTGTCTGCTGGCACTCTCGAGGCCTTCCGTGCTCGGTGGGCACCGCAGGGACTGGGGTGTTTTGTTGACCCCTTTAATCACATTTTGATTTAAAGATTGTAAGTTTCCTTTAAAACTTTGTTCTTGGTTTTACAGCTGACCTGAATTAGGGGCTGTGCCTGATTTTTCCCAATTTTGTTGATTTGGTTTTCATTTAAAAGATTATCAAGAGTTCAAATCTCACAATGGCAAACTATGAAACAATGTAACTGATAACATCCATCTGGTCCGGGACATCATCCACCATTCCCAGAGGGCTGGTCTGTCGAGCGCCTTCCTGTCTCTCGATCAGGAGAAGGCGTTCGACAGGGTGGATCACGAATACTTACTCGGAACTCTGCGAGCTTTCGGGTTCGGGACGCATTTTGTCACCCGGATCCGACTTCTGTACACCGCCGCGGAGTGTCTAGTGAAGGTTAACGGGTCCCTGACGGCGCCCCTTCGCTTTGGGAGAGGGGTACGTCAGGGCTGCCCCCTGTCTGGCCAGTTGTATTCTATCTGCGTGGAGCCTTTCCTGCGCCTCTTGCGGAGGAGGTTGTCGGGATTGGTTCTGCGCGGGCCGGGCATCGGGGTGGTCCTTTCGGCTTACGCCGATGACGTGCTCCTTATGTTTAGTGACCCGGCTGACCTGCGGAGGATGCGCGAGTGCCAGGAGGTCTACTCTGCCGCTTCTTCTGCCAGGATCAACTGGGGTAAATGTTCTGGACTCCTGGTCGGTCAGTGGCAGATGGATCCCCTACCCGAGGAGCTCAGGCCCTTCACCTGGAGCAGGACCAGCCTCCTCTACCTGGGGGTCCATCTCTGCCCCGCTGAGGAATCCTGGCCGGCAAACTGGCAGGAACTGGAGACGAAAGTCACCGCTCGCCTGCGGCGCTGGACAGGACTGCTCCGAGTGCTATCTTACCGAGGTCGAGTTCTGGTCATAAACCAGCTGATCGCTGCCATGTTGTGGTATCGGCTGGTCACTTTGACCCCTCCCCCGGACTTTGTCACAAGAATCCAGAGATTGTTAGTCGACTTCTTCTGGGACAAAAGATTGCACTGGGTCGCTGCCGAGGTTCTGAGTCTCCCGCTTAGGGAGGGTGGTCAGGCGCTAGTGTGCCTACGCACACAGGTGGCGACTTTCCGCCTTCAGACCCTGCAGCGATACCTCTACGTCGAGCCTCCTCCTAGATGGTGTGCCCTGATGACGTATTTCCTCCGTCAGGTGCACGGCCTGAATTATGACGTGCAGCTCCTGTTTATAGAACAGCTGGGCCTCGGTGGCTCCTTGCAGGCGTTGCCCGTCTTTTACCAGGACCTGATCAAAGTCTGGAAAGTGGTCGCCTCGCGACGCAGCTCTCCCCCGTCAGGAGTAGCGGCTATCGTCAGAGAGCCGCTGCTCAGGTATCCGCCCCTCCGTCCTTTTCAGTGGTTGGCGGAGAGGAGGGCTGTGGCCGCAGGGGTGACCAGAATTGGGGACGTGCTGGGTGGCGGAGGACTGGGCTGGATGCTCCCGCAGGAGTTGGCGCGACGCGCGTCTGTGAGTGTCCAGGTCGCAGCCGATGCCATCCAAGACCTGAGAACGGTCGTGCTCGGACCCGACGTTATTTTGGGTCTTGAGGCAGCCCAGGTGCGCGGTGGTCTTCCGTCTGAGCGTTCCCCTGTTCGGACGGAATTCCACATTGGCCCCAAGCCCCGAACCCTCCCTCGGGTGCTGGTGCCCCGCAATATGAGCCGCCTCGGGGACATGCCCTCTGTGCCTTTTGGCACGGCAAAGAGGAGCTTTTTGTACGGACTGCTGCTGCACACCTTCCATTTTCTCGCCCTTGTCCGTCGACCGGACACGCCCTGGCGTGCCTTGTTGCCGTCCGGCGGCGGAGGCCCCCGATGGGAGGCCCTCTACGGAGGTGTCCTCCCCCTTTCTATCGGAGACCTGGGTTGGAGGGTGTTGCATGCAGCAGTCCCTTATAATAAGAGGATGCATTGGTTCGCGGACTCTCAGGCCACGTGCCCTTTTTGCGGTCTTGTGGAGTCCGTGGACCATGTATACATAGGGTGTTGTAGGCTGCACTCCCTTTTTAGTTATTTGAAAAACCTTTTATTGATGTTTTATTTGCACTTCAGCCCCACGCTCCTGATCTATGGGCACCCGGTGCGGAAGGGGGTCGGGAAGGAGGAGGACCTCCTCGTGAACCTGCTCCTAGGCCTGGCCAAGTTGGCCATTAACAGGTCCAGGCAGCGGGCGATCGACGGGGGAGTCCCGCCTGATTCTTTGTCCCTCTTCCGTGGCTACGTTCGCTGCCGGATGTCCCTGGAGAGGGAGCACGCGGTGTCTGCTGGCACTCTCGAGGCCTTCCGTGCTCGGTGGGCACCGCGGGGACTGGGGTGTTTTGTTGACCCCTTTAATCACATTTTGATTTAAATTTTGTAAGGTTCATTTAAACTTTTGTCCTTGGTTTTACAGCTGACCTGAATTAGGGGCTGTGCCTGATTTATCCCAATTTTGTTGATTTGGTTTTCATTTAAAAGATTATCAAGAGTTCAAATCTCACAATGGCAAACTATGAAACAATGTAACTGATAACATCCATCTGGTCCGGGACATCATCCACCATTCCCAGAGGGCTGGTCTGTCGAGCGCCTTCCTGTCTCTCGATCAGGAGAAGGCGTTCGACAGGGTGGATCACGAATACTTACTCGGAACTCTGCGAGCTTTCGGGTTCGGGACGCATTTTGTCACCCGGATCCGACTTCTGTACACCGCCGCGGAGTGTCTAGTGAAGGTTAACGGGTCCCTGACGGCGCCCCTTCGCTTTGGGAGAGGGGTACGTCAGGGCTGCCCCCTGTCTGGCCAGTTGTATTCTATCTGCGTGGAGCCTTTCCTGCGCCTCTTGCGGAGGAGGTTGTCGGGATTGGTTCTGCGCGGGCCGGGCATCGGGGTGGTCCTTTCGGCTTACGCCGATGACGTGCTCCTTATGTTTAGTGACCCGGCTGACCTGCGGAGGATGCGCGAGTGCCAGGAGGTCTACTCTGCCGCTTCTTCTGCCAGGATCAACTGGGGTAAATGTTCTGGACTCCTGGTCGGTCAGTGGCAGATGGATCCCCTACCCGAGGAGCTCAGGCCCTTCACCTGGAGCAGGACCAGCCTCCTCTACCTGGGGGTCCATCTCTGCCCCGCTGAGGAATCCTGGCCGGCAAACTGGCAGGAACTGGAGACGAAAGTCACCGCTCGCCTGCGGCGCTGGACAGGACTGCTCCGAGTGCTATCTTACCGAGGTCGAGTTCTGGTCATAAACCAGCTGATCGCTGCCATGTTGTGGTATCGGCTGGTCACTTTGACCCCTCCCCCGGACTTTGTCACAAGAATCCAGAGATTGTTAGTCGACTTCTTCTGGGACAAAAGATTGCACTGGGTCGCTGCCGAGGTTCTGAGTCTCCCGCTTAGGGAGGGTGGTCAGGCGCTAGTGTGCCTACGCACACAGGTGGCGACTTTCCGCCTTCAGACCCTGCAGCGATACCTCTACGTCGAGCCTCCTCCTAGATGGTGTGCCCTGATGACGTATTTCCTCCGTCAGGTGCACGGCCTGAATTATGACGTGCAGCTCCTGTTTATAGAACAGCTGGGCCTCGGTGGCTCCTTGCAGGCGTTGCCCGTCTTTTACCAGGACCTGATCAAAGTCTGGAAAGTGGTCGCCTCGCGACGCAGCTCTCCCCCGTCAGGAGTAGCGGCTATCGTCAGAGAGCCGCTGCTCAGGTATCCGCCCCTCCGTCCTTTTCAGTGGTTGGCGGAGAGGAGGGCTGTGGCCGCAGGGGTGACCAGAATTGGGGACGTGCTGGGTGGCGGAGGACTGGGCTGGATGCTCCCGCAGGAGTTGGCGCGACGCGCGTCTGTGAGTGTCCAGGTCGCAGCCGATGCCATCCAAGACCTGAGAACGGTCGTGCTCGGACCCGACGTTATTTTGGGTCTTGAGGCAGCCCAGGTGCGCGGTGGTCTTCCGTCTGAGCGTTCCCCTGTTCGGACGGAATTCCACATTGGCCCCAAGCCCCGAACCCTCCCTCGGGTGCTGGTGCCCCGCAATATGAGCCGCCTCGGGGACATGCCCTCTGTGCCTTTTGGCACGGCAAAGAGGAGCTTTTTGTACGGACTGCTGCTGCACACCTTCCATTTTCTCGCCCTTGTCCGTCGACCGGACACGCCCTGGCGTGCCTTGTTGCCGTCCGGCGGCGGAGGCCCCCGATGGGAGGCCCTCTACGGAGGTGTCCTCCCCCTTTCTATCGGAGACCTGGGTTGGAGGGTGTTGCATGCAGCAGTCCCTTATAATAAGAGGATGCATTGGTTCGCGGACTCTCAGGCCACGTGCCCTTTTTGCGGTCTTGTGGAGTCCGTGGACCATGTATACATAGGGTGTTGTAGGCTGCACTCCCTTTTTAGTTATTTGAAAAACCTTTTATTGATGTTTTATTTGCACTTCAGCCCCACGCTCCTGATCTATGGGCACCCGGTGCGGAAGGGGGTCGGGAAGGAGGAGGACCTCCTCGTGAACCTGCTCCTAGGCCTGGCCAAGTTGGCCATTAACAGGTCCAGGCAGCGGGCGATCGACGGGGGAGTCCCGCCTGATTCTTTGTCCCTCTTCCGTGGCTACGTTCGCTGCCGGATGTCCCTGGAGAGGGAGCACGCGGTGTCTGCTGGCACTCTCGAGGCCTTCCGTGCTCGGTGGGCACCGCGGGGACTGGGGTGTTTTGTTGACCCCTTTAATCACATTTTGATTTAAATTTTGTAAGGTTCATTTAAACTTTTGTCCTTGGTTTTACAGCTGACCTGAATTAGGGGCTGTGCCTGATTTATCCCAATTTTGTTGATTTGGTTTTCATTTAAAAGATTATCAAGAGTTCAAATCACACAATGGCAAACTATGAAACAATGTAACTTCATCTGAAACAGATGGACACGGGTTTGTACCCGAAAGAGTTACATCTTTAAGACATGCCCTCCGTGCCTTTTGGCGCGGCAAAGAGGGGCTTTTTGTACGGACTGCTGCTGCACACCTTCCATTTTCTCGCCCTTGTCCATCGCCCGGACACGCCCTGGCGTGCCTTGTTGCCGTCCGGCGGCAGAGGCCCCCAATGGGAGGCCCTCTACGGAGGTGTCCTCTCCCTTTCTATCGGGGACCTGGGATGGAGGGTGTTGCATGCAGCAGTCCCCTATAATAAGAGGATGCATAGGTTCATGGACTCTCAGGACACGTGCCCTTTTTGCGGTCTTGTGGAGTCCGTGGACCATGTATACATAGGGTGTTGTAGGCTGCACTCCCTTTTTAGTTACTTGAAAAACCTTTTATTGATGTTTTGTTTGCACTTCAGCCCCACGCTCCTGATCTATGGGCACCCGGTGCAGAAGGGGGTCGGGAAGGAGGAGGACCTCCTCGTGAACCTGCTCCTGGGCCTGGCCAAGTTGGCCATTAACAGGTCCAGGCAGCGGGCGAACGACGGGGGAGTCCCGCCTGATTGTTTGTCCCTCTTCCGCGGCTACGTTCGCTGCCGGATGTCCCTGGAGAGGGACCACGCGGTGTCTGCTGACACTCTCGAGGCCTTCCGTGCTCAGCGGGCATCGCGGGGAATGGGGTGTTTTGTTGACCCCTTTAATCACATTTTGATTTAAAGTTTGTAAGTTTCCTTTAAACTTTGTTCTTGGTTTTACAGCTGACCTGAATTAGGGGCTGTGCCTGATTTATCCCAATTTTGTTGATTTGGTTTTCATTTAAAAGATTACCAAGAGTTCAAATCTCACAATGGCAAACTATGAAACAATGTAACTTCATCTGAAACAGATGGAAACGGGTTTGTACTCGAAAGAGTTACTTGCATTTGGGTGCTGGTGCCCTGCAATATGAGCCGCCTCGGGGACATGCCCTCTGTGCCTTTATCCTCCTAGATGGTGTGCCCTGATGACGTATTTCTTCCGTCAGGTGCACGGCCTGAATTATGACGTGCAGCTCCTGTTTATTGAACAGCTGGGCCTCGGTGGCTCCTTGCAGGCTTTGCCCGTCTTTTACCAGGACCTGATCAAAGTCTGTAAAGTGGTCGCCTCGCGACGCAGCTCTCCCCCGTCAGGAGTAGCGGCTACCGTCAGAGAGCCGCTGCTCAGGAATCCGCCCCTCCGTCCTTTTCAGTGGTTGGCGGAGAGGAGGGCTGTGGCCGCAGGGGTGACCAGGATCAGGGACGTGCTGGGTGGCGGAGGACTGGGCTGGATGCTCCCACAGGAGTTGGCGCGACGCGCGTCTGTGAGTGTCCAGGTTGCAGCCGATGCCATCCAAGACCTGAGAACGGTCGTGCTGGGACCCGACGTTATTTTGGGTCTTGAGGTGGCCCAGGTGCGCGGTGGTCTTCCGTCTGAACGTTCCCCTGTTCGGACAGAATTCCACATTGGCTCCAAGCCCCGAACCCTCCCTTGGGTGCTGGTGCCCCGCAATATGAGCCGCCTCGGGGACATGCCCTCCGTGCCTTTTGGCACGGCAAAGAGGGGCTTTTTGTACGGACTGCTGCTGCACACCTTCCATTTTCTCGCCCTTGTCCGTCGCCCGGACACGCCCTGGCGTGCCTTGGTGCCGTCCGGCGGCGGAGGCCCCCGTTGGGAGGCCCTCTACGGAGGTGTCCTCCCCCTTTCTATCGGGGACCTGGGTTGGAGGGTGTTGCATGCAGCAGTCCCCTATAATAAGAGGATGCATAGGTTCACGGACTCTCAGGACACGTGCCCTTTTTGCGGTCTTGTGGAGTCCGTGGACCATGTATACATAGGGTGTTGTAGGCTGCACTCCCTTTTTAGTTACTTGAAAAACCTTTTATTGATGTTTTGTTTGCACTTCAGCCCCACGCTCCTGATCTGTGGGCACCCGGTGCGGAAGGGGGTCGGGAAGGAGGAGGACCTCCTCGTGAACCTGCTCCTGGGCCTGGCCAAGTTGGCCATTAACAGGTCCAGGCAGCGGGCGATCGACGGGGGAGTCCCGCCCGATTGTTTGTCCCTCTTCCGCAGCTACGTTCGCTGCCGGATGTCCCTGGAGAGGGAGCACGCGGTGTCTGCTGACACTCTCGAGGCCTTCCGTGCTCGGTGGGCACTGCGGGGACTGGGGTGTTTTGTTGACCCCTTTAATCACATTTTGATTTAAAGTTTGTAAGGTTCCTTTAAACTTTGTCCTTGGTTTTACAGCTGACCTGAATTAGGGGCTGTGCCTGATTTATCCCAATTTTGTTGATTTGGTTTTCATTTAAAAGATTATCAAAAGTTCAAATCTCACAATGGCAAACTGTGAAACAACGTAATTTCATCTGAAACAGATGGAAACGGGTTTGTACTCGAAAGAGTTACAAGAAACATTGGGAGATTGTAAAGCCCGTGTATGATCCCCGTCAAATGCACAGTTGATCATTCTGTCAATTGTGAGTGTTATACCAGTTAATTTACAAACTCAGCAAAGCTGCCCAATAGACTCAAATGATTTGAGACGGGTCCAGAAAGGATGCTAATGACAAAAAGTAAATTGAGACTGAAAAATTGCCCTGAATAATGGCCTGTGATTTAAGTGACTGTTCAAGTCAACTGATTTAGTTAGACATTTTTCTATCACATTGGGATTTCAGGATTTTTGTTTGCAATGTGAGATTATGTTTCACAATCCAGTTCGTTTTCCTGATGAAACTGAAATCCAATAGCCTCTCATTTGACATATTAAAAACAAGTAGACAATGGGAGTAAGATGGAGTTTGAACCTGCCATTAGTGAACTTCAGCCACACCCAATATGCCAACATTTGTATCAGAAGAGGAAAAATGAAATTATACACAGATATAAGCTTTGCAGTGATTGTTTTAGACATTTTGAGAAGGAACTGAGCTCTGAAAAACAATATTTATGTTCTGGGGTGTCCAGCTGCAAACCTTACTGGAAGTTTTGACTTTGACACTTTTTAGTGCATTTTCCTGCATTTTCCAGCATTTTTAAGTGTACTGTGATTTTCTTCCAGAAAGTTGTTTCAAAAGAAAGTTTTTATTCTCTAGATGTTATTAATAAAATAATACTTATTGAATGAGAACATCATTCTACATTACAGTACGTGACAACAATGCAGATCTCATCACTTTAAATATTTAAAAACTCCAGCAGCATTACCAAATGACAGCTGTATTTCATAAATACAGTTTATAGCCTGAACTCAGCTGATGAGAAACAAGTTAATCTTTTGGCTTGTTGAGTGTTTGTTACTTGGTTTTAGTTCAAAGATGAAACATTAATGGAAATCAAAAGGACCGACCGCAGTAAAAAATCAATACAATGTTAACCAGATATCTGCCAGCTGTGGCTTAGCAGGTCGCAACCTCAGTCAAAAGGTGGTGGGGCTGCTCCCACTCCGTAGACTTGCGCTCATAACCCAGGTTGACATTCAATGCAGTATTGATGGAACTCTGCATTGCTGGAGGTGCCATCTTTCGGATGAGATGTTAAACTGAGGATCCATCTGAACTCCCAGATGAAAACTTTTTTCATTTGTTCATGGGATGTGGGCATCGCTGGCTAGGCCTGCATTTATTGCCCATCCCCAACTGCCCTTGTTCAGAATGCATTTAAGAGTCAACCACATTGCTGTGGGTCTAGAGTCACATGTAGGCCAGACCAGGTAAGGATGGCAGATTTCCTTCCCTAAAGGACATTGGTGAACCAGATGGATTTTTATGACAATTGGCAATGGTTTCCTGGTCATAATCAGACTTTTAATTCCAGATTTTTATTGAATTCAAATTTCACCATCTGCCATGGGATTCGAACCCAGCATTACCCCAGGTCTCTGGAATACTAGTCTAGTGATAATGCCATTATGCCACCATAAAAGATCCCATGGCACTATTCAAAGAAGATCAGCAGAGTTCTGCTTGATGTCCTGGCCAATATTTATCTCAGCCTATTATTACAGGTCATTAACATATTGCTGTTTACTGGGAGCTTGGTGTGTGCAAATTGGCTGTCAGGTTTCTTGCATTACAACAGTGACTAATTTCAAAAGTAATTCATTGTTTGTAAAGCACTTTGGTTGTGAAAGGTGCTGTAGGAATGCAAGTCTTTCTTTTTCATTTACATCAGTACGTTTTCTAATAATAACCCATTGAATACAGCAACAAAAATGAAACTATTAATTTTATAACAAGTGATTTGTTTAGATAAAAGTAAGAAGCTGAATGATAAGTTGGTAGGTGGTGAAAGCCCAAATGAAAAGATCGAAGAAAGTTGGCGAAGAACAGGATTATATTTAAACAACATCTTGACTGAATTGAAGCCTCTTCCAGTTATAGTTTAAACATACAGCAGATGTGTTAAATCAGGAAGAACCAAAGATTAATGAGCTGATAAACAAAAGCTGCATCAAAGTAACACAGCAGAGGAACAAAGAAAAGGATTGAGGGCAATGGGAGAAATCTCAAATTCAAATCAGAGATTGTAAAAGGTGTGGACTCTTCCCAGGGATTTAAAAAAAAAATGTCATTATATCACAGCTACTGGCCAGAGTCGGTGTGAGTGCCACCAGTTCCGCGTGGAATTCTGTGCATTCACATGAAAAGCTTTTGGGGCATTCTGGAAATACTCAGAAAGAAAAGCAAGACCTGCATCCATCTAGTGCCTTACACAAGCTCAGGAGCTTCCAAAGTGTTTTACAGCCAATGAAGTGTTTTTGAAGTTTAGTCACTGCTGTAATGTAGGAAACCCAGCCCAAAGAGTTAGTGCAAAGGTTAAAATTGACAGACCTCAGACAACAAGCACTAACACGTCAACTGTGTGCCTTGAAAAAGCTGGCAGTATCTGCAAAACGAGGCATGTGTGAAACGTGTTTACAAGCCTGGGAAACTTGATTTATTTGGCAGGTCTATCAAAAATTGTGTGTGTCAGATTAATGTAGATAAAATGAACAGAGATTAGGATTGCTCCATGTTGAATCTTTGCAGAGCTGAGCTAGTAAAATCTGAATGTAAACCGAACATCATAGAGAATATGGAGTCCTGACCAGGTCTCAAAGGTGCCTGAGGGAGAGCTACACTGTCAGAGGTGCTGGTTGCTCTCTTTGGAGAATGTAAAAGTTCCCATGACATTATTTCAGAGAAGAGCAGGGTAGTTATCCTTGGTGTCTTGACAAATATTTATTCCTCAAATCACACAAGAACTTAAGAAATAGGAGCAGGAGAAGATCATACTGTTGGTTGAGCCTGCTCCACCATTAAATATGATCATGGCTGATCTTAGGCCTCAACTCCACTTTCCTGCCTGTTCCCCATATCTCTTGATTCCTTGAAAGTCCAAAAATCTGTCTATCTCAGCCATAAATATACTCAATGATGCCACACCCACAGCTCTCTGGGGTAGAGAATTCCAAAGAACCACAATCCTTTGAGTGAAGAAATTTCTCCTCATCTCAGTCCCAGACGATCAGCCCCTTTTCCTAAAACTGTACCCCCTTGTTCAAGATTCCTCAGCCAGGGGAAGAAATGTCTTGGTATACGCCCTGTCAAGCCCCTTCATAATCTTGAATGGTTCAATAAGATTACCTCTCATTCTTCTAAAATCCAGGGAATATAAACCCAATTTACTTGGTGTCTTATCGTGGGACAAACTTCTCATTCCAGGGATGAAACTGATGAACATCTGCTGTGTTGCCTCTAATGCAAGTATATCCTTCCTTAAATATGGAGACCAAAATTGCACATAGTATTCCAGGCTTGGTCTCACCAAAGCCTCATACAATTACAGTAAGACTTCTTTATTCTTGTATTCCAATCTCCTTGTAAAAAAGGCCAACATGCCATTTGCATTCTTAATTGCTTGCTGTACCTGCATACTAACTTTTCTTGTTCATTGTGTGAGTACACATCTCTCTGAAAATCAACATTTACAAGTTTCATTCTGCTTTTCTATCCTTATAACCAAAGTGCCTCATATTTCCCCACATTATTCTCCATCTGCCACCTTGTCTCCCACTCATTTAACCTGTCTATATCCCTGTGCAGTCTCTGTGCCCTCACAGCTTGCATTCCCACCTAGCTTTCTATCGGTAGCAAACTTAGGTACATTCCTCTCTGCCTCTTTGTCTAAGTTATTAATGTAGATTGTAAATAGCAGATCCTTGTGGTACTCCACTAGTTGCAGTTTGCCAACCCGAAATTGCTTTGCTAATCCCTACTTTCCCTCCTGTCCATTAACCAATCCCCTATCCATGCTAAGATATCAACCCCAACTCTATGAGCTCTTATCTTGTGTATTAAACTTTAGTTTGGCACCTTATCGAATGCCTTTTGGAAATCCAAGTATACTATGTTTACTGGCTCTCCTTTATCTACCCTACTAATTACATCCTCAAAAAACTCTAATAAATTTGTCAAACAGGTTTTCCCTTTCTTAAAGCTGTGTTGACTTGTTCTAATAATACTAAGTTTTTCTAAGTGCATTGGTAAGACTCTCTTAAAGATAGATTCTAGCAAGTTCCTGATGACTGATGTCAGGCTAACTTTTATCTGGTCAAGATCATGCTGTTGTTTGAGGAATCTTGCTGTGTGTAAAGTGGCTGCTACATTTCCTACATTTTAACAGTGACTACACTTGAAAAATATTTCATTGGCTGTAAAACGCATTTAATTGAAACCCTTAAGGAAAGGAGATAATGGGTTGCCAATGTCATCAAATAAGTAATCTAACAGAAGTATTCCCTTTTGGTGGCGTACAACTAATAAAACCCAAATCAGAAAAAGAAAGGAAACTTGACAAATTAAATCACCATGTTATTTTGTCTGCCCTCTTTCTCAGCCATGTGCCCTTTCCAATCTGTGAATTGAACCTAGAGGAGTCTCCCTTGCAAACTATTTGGCATTGGACACTGCTGGTTTATATGTTCATTCCTTTTATTTGGATTCTGTGTCTCTCAATGTACAGCATTTTTATTTAGAACTTCCATAGAAACATAGAAAATAGGAGCAGGAGCAGGTTATTTGGCCCTTTTAGCCTGCTCCGCCATTCAATATGATCATGGCTGGTCCTGTATCTCAACGCCATACTCCCACACTCTCCCCATTCCCCTTGATGCCTTTAGAACCCAGAAATCTATCTATTTCTTTCTTAAATATATTCAGTGACTTGGCCTCCACAGCCTTCTGTGGTAGAGAATTCCATGGGTTCACCACCCTCTGAGTGAAGCGGTTTCTACTTGTCTCAGCTGTAAATGGTCCTGAGACTTGCATCCTGAGACTGTGACCCCTTGTTATAGATACCCCAGCCAGAGGAACTATCATCCCTGCATCCAGTCCGTACATCCTTATCAGAATTTTATATGTTTCAATGAGATCTCCTCTCATTCTTCAAAACTCCAGTGAATACAGGCCTAGTTGGCCCAATACCTCCTCATATGACAATCCTGCCATCCCAGGAATCAGCCTGGTGAACCTTTGTTGCACTGTCCCTATGGCAAGTATATCCTTTCTTAGGTAAGGAAACCAAAACTGTACACAACACTCCAGGTGTGGTCTCACCAAGGCCCTGTACAGCTGCAGTAAGACATCCTTGCTCCTGTTCTCAAGTCCTCTTGCAATGAAGGCCAACATACCATTTGCCTTCTTAGTTGCTTGCTGCACCTGCATGTTTGCTTTCAGTGATTGGTGTACAAGGACACCCAGACCGCTTTGTTCATCAACATTTCCAACATTGCCATTCTGTTTTTCTTAACAAAGAGGATAACTTCATCTGCCATGTTTTTGCCCACTCACTCAACCTGTCTAAATTGCCTTGAAGCCACTTAGCATCCTCCTTACTACTCACATTTTCACCAAGATCAGCAAACTTGGAAATATTACATTTGTTTCCCTCATCCAAATCATTGATATATATTATGAATAGCTAGGGCCCAAGAACTGATCCTTACAGTAACCACCTAGTCACTGTCTGCCACTCTGGAAAAGACCCATTTATTCCTATTCTGTTTCCTGTCTGCTAACCAATTCTCAATCCATATTACCCTCAGTCCCATGTGCTTTAATTTTACTAATCTCTTATGTGGAACTTTATCAAAAACTTTCTGAAAATCCAAATAGACCACATCTGCTGGTTCTCCCTTATCTATTCTACTAGTCATGTCCTCAAAAAAACTCCAGTAGGTTTCCAAACATGATTTCCCGTTCGTAAACCCATGTTGATTTTGTCTAAACCTGTTGATATTTTCTAACTGTTATCACACTCATAGCAAAGCACGCACCAATCTGTGCCCTTAGCCCAGTGCGTTGATCCTAACCTATCGAGAGCCCAGAGGTTTGAGAAATTTATCCCCTGGGAAGGCAAGCCCCTAAAAGATTTTGAATTTGGCAAATGCAAAATACTGCAGATGTCTGAAATCTGAAGTAAAACATGCTGAACATAGTCAGCATGTCAGGCAGTATCTGTAGAGAGAGAAACTGATTTAACGTTTCAGGTCGATGAGGACCCCTCATTGGAACATATACTGAACAAGGCAAAGCCGGACTGAGGTCCCCTTTATGAAATGAGTGGGAGTGTCCCTTTAAGAACTTTGGCCCAGAATGCATTGCGGGGCAGAGAGCGCGGTGCGTTGTCGCAGTGGCGGTTAGTTTGGGAACGGGAAACCTGGAGACGGGAGAGAGGTGAGAGAACAAATAGGGATGTGGCTCCCGGGGAGGGGGAAACGGGGGAGGAGCGAATGCAGGAGGGAAATGGAGAGGGGAAATGGGGGGACGCGCGCGGGGGGTGTGCAGAGCAGGGGCGGGGGTGCGGTAAGGGGGAATGGGGGAGGGGTTGGAGGGAACGTAAGAGGAAATGGAGGGGGCGGGGTGGAGGGAAAAGGGAGGATTATTTGGGAGGGAATGGAGGGCAGGAGGGGAAAATGGCGGGTGGAATGGAGAGAATGTAGGGTGGGAGGAGGGGGCAAGGGGCAGTGAGGGGTAGAGGGGAAACGGGGAGGAGGGAATGGAGAGAACAGGAAGGGGGTAGGAGGGAATGCTGGATGGAATGGAGGGGGAGGAGAGCATAGGAGGGAATGAGGGGGAATGGAAACGGAGGGTGGAGCGCAGGGGGGGCGGAAGAGGGATCGCCGGCAGGGTCGAGGAGGGGAGAGGTTGAGGGGGAAGAGGAGAAGAGCTGAGGGGGAAAAGGAGGGAGTGGAGGGGGTTAAGGGGAAGAGGAGGCAATGGAGGGGGAATGCACAGGGGAGGTGGTGTACAAGGGGGAAATGGAGGGGGGAGGGAATACAAGTCAGAATCCAGCAGGGAATGGAAGGGGTGAAGGGTGAAGGGGGTAGGGGGTGGAGGACTGAGTGGAGTTGTGAGGAGAAATTGGAGGAGGGAATGGAGACAGGAGGAGGGAATCCCATTCCATCCAGTCCTCCATTCATGGGTTGGCAAGTAGGGAACGGAGCAAGCTGGAGGGAATGGGGATAGTCGGGAGGGAATGGGAGTAGTAGGGAGGGAGGGGGTGGTAGGGAACAGAGGGAGGGAGGGGGTGGTAGGGAACAGAGGGAGGGAGGGGGTGGTAGGGAACGGAGGGAGGGGGTGGTAGGGAACAGAGGGAGGGAGGGGGTGGTAGGGAACAGAGGGAGGGAGGGGGTGGTAGGGAACAGAGGGAGGGAGGGGGTGGTAGGGAACAGAGGGAGGGAGGGGGTGGTAGGGAACAGAGGGAGGGAGGGGGTGGTAGGGAACAGAGGGAGGGAGGGGGTGGTAGGGAACAGAGGGAGGGGGAAGGGTTGGTAGGGAACAGAGGGAGGGGGAAGGGTTGGTAGGGAACAGAGGGAGGGGGAGGGGGTGGTAGGGAACAGAGGGTGGAGGGAGGGGGTGGTAGGGAACAGAGGGTGGAGGGAGGGGGTGGTAGGGAACAGAGGGTGGGGGAGGGGGTGGTAGGGAACAGAGGGTGGAGGGAGGGGGTGGTAGGGAACAGAGGGTGGAGGGAGGGGGAGGGGGTGGTAGGGAACAGAGGGCGGAGGGAGGGAGGGGGTGGTAGGGAACAGAGGGTGGAGGGAGGGGGAGGGGGTGGTAGGGAACAGAGGGCGGAGGGAGGGAGGGGGAGGTAGGGAGTGGAGGGTGGGGGGAGGGGGTGGTAGGGAACAGAGGGTGGAGGGTGGGGGGAGGGGTTGGTAGGGTACAGAGGGTGGAGGTAGGGAGGGGGTGGTAGGGAACAGAGGGTGGAGGTAGGGAGGGGGTGGTAGGGAACAGAGGGTGGAGGGAGGGAGGGGGTGGTAGGGAACAGAGGGTGGAGGGAGGGAGGGGGTGGTAGGGAACAGAGGGTGGAGGGAGGGAGGGGGTGGTAGGGAACAGAGGGGGGAGGGAGGGAGGGGGTGGTAGGGAACAGAGGGTGGAGGGAGCGGGTGGTAGGGAACAGAGGGTGGAGGGAGGGGGTGGTAGGGAACAGAGGGTGGAGGGAGTGGGTAGTAGGGAACAGAGGGTGGAGGGAGGGGGTGGTAGGGAACAGTGGGTGGAGGGAGGGAGGGGGTGGTAGGGAACAGAGGGTGGAGGGAGGGAGGGGGTGGTAGGGAACGGAGGGTGGAGAGAGGGAGGGGGTGGTAGGGAACGGAGGGTAGAGAGAGGGAGGGGGTGGTAGGGAACGGAGGGTAGAGAGAGGGAGGGGCTGGTAGGGAACGTAGGGTAGAGAGACAGAGGGGGTGGTAGGGAATGGAGGGTGGAGGGAGGCGGTGGTAGGGAATGGAGGGTGGAGGGAGGCGGTGGTAGGGAGTGGAGGGAGGCGGTGGTAGGGAACGGAGGGTGGAGGGAGGGAGGGGGTGGTAGGGAATGGAGGGTGGAGGGAGGGAGGGGGTGGTAGGGAACAGAGGGTGGAGGGAGGGAGGGGGTGGTAGGGAATGGAGGGTGGAGGGAGGGGATGGTAGGGAACGGAGGGAGGGGGTGGTAGGGAACGGAGGGTGGAGGGAGGGAGGGGATGGTAGGGAACAGGATGGAGGGAGGCGAGGACGTAATAAGAAATGAGGTGGGAAGTGGCAGTGGAGGGTGGACGTGGATGAATGGGGGGGGGAGGGAATGTTGGAAGAGAGGGGGAAGCAATGGAGGTGGGATTGGGGGAATGGAGAGGTGAGGGGTGTGGAGGTGAGGTGGATGGGGGGATTGGGAGGGAAAGAGGAGGGGATAGGTTTTGGGAGAAGATGGGGGAATTGGGTGGGTGCGGGGGTGTGGAGGCAATGGTGTATTTCCTATACACACAACAAACTTCCACAAGCAACAATGAAATAATGACCAGTTAATGTTTTTGTGCTGCTAATTGAGAGATACATATTGGCCCAGGACCCAGAAAGAACTTCCCTGCTCTTCCAAATAGTAATAGTACTTAAGAGTTAAGATTGGGCCTTGGTTTAATGTTTCATCCAAAAAAACCTGAAGTGTCTGTCTACATGTTTATACTTGAGCCTCTGAACTGGAATTTGAGTACATGTCCTGATTCGGAGGCCAGAGAGTGCTCCCTACTGTATGTTACGACTGACACTATACAGAGCTGTACCTGTATATAATTCAAGTGCGACTGTCATATTACATGTCTTGATGCCAAGGATCTCAATAGAACCTGAATTTTTCTACAGGAGATTGAGGAATCGTCATGGCAGCAGTACTAAATGAGAGCCACAGACGATTCTTGCAGACTATGATGTCTCAGGGAATTCTGGAAGGTTCCATGGCGAGAAAATTGCACAAGCACTGCTGTGAAACATATAAAGGTCAGCCAACTGTTTGTTGCACGTTTATTTTCTATGGTCTTTCTCAGTAGAGAAATCCTGCCTGAAAGATTTATATAAATGATTTGGATGAAGGGACCAAAGGATGAAGGCTTCTAAATTTGCTGATGACACAAATATTGGTGGGAGAATAAGTTGTGATGAGGACATAAGGAGTCTGCAAAGGGATATAAAAGGTTAAATGGCCAAAAGTTTGGCAGAAGGAGTATAATGTGTGGAAATGTGAACTTGTCCAGTTTGGCAGGAAAAATAAAAAAGCAGCATATTATTTAAATAGGGAGATTGCAGTCCAGAGAGAAATGGATTACAAAATGTTAGTATGCAGGTCCAGCAAATGATTAGGAAAGCAAATGGAATGTTAATGTTTATTGCAAGGGGAATGGAATATAAAAGTAGGGAAGCTTTGCTACAGCTGTACAGGATGTGAGACCATATCTGGAGTAGTGTGTAGTTTTGGTCTCCTTATTTAAGAAACAGTTCCAAGAAAGTTCCCTGATTCTTGGGATGATATGGATTATCTTATGAGGAAAGGTTGGGCCTGTATCCATTGGAGCTTAGAAGAATGAGAGGTGATCTTATTAAAACATATAAGATTCCTCAGGGGTCTTGACAGGGTGGATAGTAAGAGAATGTTTCCCCTTACGGGCGAGAATAGAACTGTTTAAAAATAAGGCGTTCCCCCATTTAAGATGGAGATGAGAAGTATTTTTCTCTGAGGGTTGTTAGTCTGTGGAATTCTCTTCCCCAGAGAGCAGTAAAAGCAGGGGCATTGAATATTTTTAAGCTTGAGTTAGATTTTTTATTGACAAGGAAGTCAAAGGATATAGAGGATAGACAGGAAAGTAGAGTTGAAGCCACAATCAGATCAGCCATGATCTTATCAAATTGTGGAACAGGCTCAGTGGGCCGAAAGGCCTTGTCCTGCTCCTAGTTCATATGTTTGTATGGAAGCTTCTGGTGCATGCTGGAGCAGATTTACTTGTTATATGATATTAGTTGTAATTCTTGTCATGTAATAGCCAGATAAAAGAGAGGCATAGACTTTCATTTTTTTTATTCTTTCACGGGATGTGGACTTAGCTGGCTGGGCCAGCATTTATTGCCCATCCCTGCCGCCTTGAACCGCTGCAGTCCATGTGGTGCAGGCACACCCACAGTGCTCTCAGGAAGGGAGTTCCAGGATTTAGACCCAGCTACAGTTAAGGAACAGCGATATATTTCCAAGCCAGGATGGTGAGTGACTTGGAGGGGAACTTCCAGATTGTGATGTTCCCATCTATCTGCTGCCCTTGTCCTTCTAGATGGTAGTGGTTGTGGGTTTGGAAGGTGCTGTCTAAGGAGTTCCTGCAGTGCATCTTGTAGATGGTACATACTGTTGCTGCTGTGTGTCGGTGGTGGAGGGAGTGAATATTTGTGGATGTGGTGCCAATCAAGCGGGCTGCTTTGTCCTGGATGGTGTCAAGCTTCTTCAGCGTTTTAGGAGCTGCACGCATCCAGGCAAGTGGCGAGTATTCCATCACACTCCTGACTTGTGCCTTGAAAATGGTGGACAGGCTTTGGGGAGTCAGGAGATGAGTTATTTAGTGCACAATTCCTAACCTCTGACCTGCTCTTGTAGCCACAGTATTTAGTTCAGTTCAGTTTCTGGCCAATGGTAACCCCCAGGATGTCGATAGTGGGGGATTCAGTGATGGTAATGCCATTGAACATCAAGGGGCGATGGTTGGATTCTCTCTGGTTGGAGATGGCCGTTGCTTGATACTTGTTTGGCGCGAATGTTACTTGCCACTTGTCAGCCCAAGCCTGGATGTTGTCCAGGTCTTGTTGCATTTGGACATGGACTGCTTCAGTATCTGAGGTGCTACGAATGGTGCTGAACATTGTGCAGTCATCAACGAACATCCCCACTTCTGACCTTATGATGGAAGGAAGGTCATTGATGAAGCAGCTGAAGATGGTTGGGCCTAGGACACTACCCTGAGGAACTCCTACAGTGATGTCCTGGAACTGAGTTGACTGACCTCCAACAACCACAACCATCTTCTTTTGCGCTAGGTATGACTCCGACCAGCGGAGAGTTTTCCCCTTGATTCCCATTGACCCCAGATTTGCTAGCGTTTCTTGATGTGACACTCGGTCAAATGCTGCCTTGATGTCAAGGGCAGTTGCTCTCACCTCACCTCAGGAGTTCAGCTCTTTATTCTATGTTTGAACCAAGGCTGTAATGAGGTCAGGAACTGAGTAGCCCTGACTGAACCCAAACTGGGCATCAGTAAGCAGGTTTTTGCTAAGCAAATGCCGCTTGATAGCACTGTTGATGACCCCTTCCATTACTTTACTGATGATCGAGAGTAGACTGATGAGGCGGTAATTGGCCGGGTTGGATTTGTCCTGCATTTTGAGTACAGGACAAAGCTGGGCAATTTTCCACATGGCCAAGTAGATGCCAGTGTTGTAGCTGTACTGGAACAGCTTGGCCAGGGGCGCAGCAAGTTCTGGAGCACTATTGCCGGAATATTGTCAGGGCCCATAGCCTTTGCAGTATCCACTGCCTTCAGCCATTTCTTGATATCATGTGGAGTGCACCGAATTGGCTGAAGACTGGCATCTGTGATGCTGGGGACTCTGGAGGAGGCCAAGATGATCATCCACTTGGTACTTCTAGCTGAAGATTTTTGTGAATGCTTCAGCCTTGTCTTTTGCACTGGTGTGCTGGGCTCCTCCATCATTGGGGATGCTTCCTCCTCCATTGAGTTGTTTAATTGTCCACCACCGTTCACGACTGGATGTGGCAAGACTGCAGATCTTAGATCTGATCCGTTGGTTTACGTAAACCGTCCGCTGCTTTACATAGCACTTTGTCATGTCTCAAACATCTGAGTTTCATTTACAATAAGTTACTTGCAGGTGCAGTGACTTGTTATGTAGCAAATATACACAGCACAACCCCACCAACAGCAGGCTGAAAGCTGTTGATCTACTTTTCGTGATACCAGTGGATCTGCTATAATTTTCATCATGACTAGCCTGGGGTCTGAAGCCGCGTTGTGTGGTTAGCTGCTTACCTAGCCTGCTTAGGTACTCCCTCTGGAGGAAAATGGTTTAAATAAGGTTGATTGAGTTAATTGTAGCTTGTTATAAAGAAAATTAGGTACCAATGGCCAATTTCAAGCTTCAGATCAATGACCAGGAGCTTCAGTTTTTTACTTTTAAAAAATATCTGAAAGTGGAGAGATGTTATAAAAACAAGAATATTTTATATAGGAATGAGTTGATTGAGGAAAGTTAGCAGGGACATGAGGTGTGGGAATCCATCTGTCTTGTGTATGATACAAAAATTTCCACAGTGCTGCCTGTCATCCACCCACCCTCCCCTTGCCCTCCTTTGCCCACTGTGGCTCATGCTCCAATGTGGTTTATTTACCAGAGTTGTTTCCATTGAATTTTTCCCATTTTCTTTGAGGGGGAGGCGGTAGTTTGGTGGCAATGCCCTTGGACTGGTAATTCATAGACCCAGGGTAATGTCTGGGGACCTGGGTTCAAATCCTGCCGTGGCAGATGGTGAGTTCAATAAAAGTCTTGAATTAAAAGTCTAACAATGGCCATGAAACCATTGTTGATGGTTGGAAAACCCATCTGGTTCACTAATGTCCTTTAGGGAAGGAAATCTGCCATCGTTACCTGGTCAGGTCTACATGTGACTTCAGACCCACAGTAATGCCATCTGAAATGGCCTAGCAAGCCACTCAATTGTATCCTACCGCTGAAAAGTCTAAAAGGAACGGAACTGAATGGACCACATGGCATCGAGCTAGGCACCAGAAACACAAACTCAGCCCTGATGACTCCGCAACCCCCTCAACGTCCAGGGGCTGGTGCCAAAATTGGGAAAGCTGTCTCAGACTAGTCGAGCAACAGCCTAACAACCTGTCTGCCACAGATGTGCCTGTTAATGACAGTATCAGTAGGAGTGACCGCCGCACAGTTTGAAATCCGGTATTCACATTGAGGGATACCCTCCATCGTGTTGTGTGGCACTACCACTGTGCTAAATTTTTCGAACAGATCTGGCAACCATGAGCCCCTTTGTAATCTCATGGCCCAACATATCCCTCACTGTACCATCAGCACCAAGCCATAGCATCACCCCTGGTTCAATGAAGAATGCAGGAGGGCATACCAGGAGCAGCACCAGGCATACTTAAAAATGAAATATCAACCTGGTGAAGCTGCAAAACAAGACGACTCGCATGCCAAACCGCATAAGAGCAAGTGATAGACAAAGCTGAGCGATTCCACAACCAACGGATCAGATCTAAGCTCTGCCCCATCTCATCGTAAATGGTGGTGGACAATTTAACAACTCACTGGAGGAGGAGGAGGCTCCACAAGTATCCCCATCATCAATGCTGGGGGAGCCCAGCACATCAGTGCAAAAGATAAGGCTGAAGCATTTGCAGCAATCTTCAGCCAGAAATGCTGAGTGGATGATCTATCTCAGCCTTCTATGGAGGCCCCCAGCATCTCAGATGCCAGCCTCCAGCCAATTTGATTTACTCCATGTGATATCAAGAAACAGCTGAGGGCATCAGATACTGCAAAGGCTATGGGCCCTGACAACACTCTGGCAATGGTACTGCAAACATGTACTCCAGAACTTGCTGTGCCCCTAGCTAAGCTGCTCCAGTACAGCTACAATGCTGGCACCTACCTGGCAATGTGGAAATTTGCCCAGGCATGTCCTGTACACAAAGCAGGGCAAATCCAACCAGGCCAATTACTGTCCTATCAGGCTACTTTCGATCATCAGTCAAGTGATGGATGGGGTCATCAAAAGTGCTACCAAGTGGCACTTGCTTAGCAATAACCTGCTCACTGATGCTCAGGTTAGGTTCCATCAGGATCACTCAGCCCCTGACCTCATTACAGCCTTGGTTCAAACCATGTACAAAAGAGCTGAGCTTCACAGGTGAGGTGAGTGGCTGCCCTTGACATCAAGGCAGCATTTGACCAAGTGTTGCATCAAGGCGCCCGAGCAAAACTAGGGTCAATGGGAGTCGGGGTGAGGGAAAACGCTCCACTGTTCGGAGTCATACCTAGAACAAAGGAAGATGTTTTGTGGTTGTTGGAGGTCAATCCACTCAGTTCCAGGACAGCACTGCAGGAGTTCCTCAGGGTAGTGTCTTTGACCCAACCATCTTCAACTGCTTCATCAATGGCCTTCCTTCCATCATAAGGTCAGAAATGAGGATGTTCACTGATGATTGGACAATGTTCAGCACCAGCCACGACTTCTCAGATACTGAAGCAGACCATGTCCAAATGTAGCAAAGACCTGGACAATATCCAGGTTTGGGCTCACGAGGCAAGTAACATTCATGCTACACTAGTGTCAGGCAATGACCATCTCCAACAAGCGACAATCTAACCATCACCTCTCGACATTCAATGGCATTACCATCACTGAATCCCCCACTATCAACATCCTAGGGGTTTCTGTTGACCAGAAACTGAACTAGACTAACCAGATAAATACTGTGGCTACAAGAGCAGTTCAGAGGCTAGGAATCGTGCAGCAAATAACACCTCCTGTCCACCACCTACAAGGCACAAGTCAGGAGTGTGATGAAATACTCTCCACTTGCCGGGGTGAGTGCAGCTCCAACAATGCTCAAGAAGCTTGACACCATCCAGGAAAAAGCAGCCTGCTTGATTGGCACCCCATCCACAAACATTCACTCCCCCCCCCCACCTGTGACGCACAGTGGCAGCCGTTTGGAACATCCGCAAGATGCACTGCGGGTACTTGCCAAGCCTCCTTTAACAGCACCTTCCAAACCCATGATTACTACCACCTAGAGGGAGGAGGGTAGCAGACACATGGGAACACCACCTCCTGGAAGTTCCCCTCCAAGCCAGTCACCATCCTGACACAAAAATATATCGCTGTTCCTTCACTGTCGTTGGCATTATCATTGCTGAAACCCCACTATCCGCATCCTGGGGGTTACCATTGCAGTGTGTACCATCTCAAAGATGCACTGCAGGAACTTGCCAAGGCTCCTTTGACAGCACTTTCCAAACCCATGATCACTACTGTCTAGAAGAACAAGGGCAGCAGACACATGGGAATACCACCATCTTGAAGTCCTCTTTCAAGTTGCTCACTATCCTGACTAGGAACTATATCCCCGTTCTTACACTGCTGGGTCAAAATCCTGGAACTCCCTCCCTAACAGCACTGTGGGTGTACTTACATGGACAACAGCGATTCAAGAAGGCAGCTCACCACCACCACCTCAAATTGCAATTAAAGATGAGCAATAAATGCACCCTAGCCAGCGACACCCTCATCCCAGCAATAAATGAAAAAACGAGTGAAACTTCAGCCACAAATTCAGTAACTTGCAGAATAGATAAGTGGGAACTGGTGGATGTGCTATATTTAGATTTTCAGAAAGGTCTTGATAAGGTCCCCCACAAGAAGTTAGTAAACAAAATTAGAGCACGTGAGATTGGGGGTAATATGCTGGCGTGGATTGAGAACTGGTTAAAGGACAGAAAGGAACAAATTGGTCATTTTCAGGTTGGCAGACTATGATTAGTGGTGTACCGCAAGGATCAGTGCTTGGGGCCCCACTTATTCACACTTTATATCAATGATTTGGATGTGGGGATTAAATGTAATATTTCCAAATTTTCAGATGACCCAAAACTAGGTGGAAGTGTGAGTTCCAAGAAGGATACAAAGACACTTCAAGGGGATTTGGATAAGCTAAGTGAGTGGGCAAGAATTTGGCAGATGAAATACAATGTGGAGAAATGTGAGGTTATCCACTTTGGTTGGAAAAACAGAAATACAGTATGTTTCTTCAATGGTGAGAGGCTGGGAAGTATTGAATTTCAAAAAGACTTGGGTGTTCTTGTTCATAAGCCACTGAAAGCTAACATGCAGGTAAGGCAAGCAATTAAGAAGGCAAATGGTATGTTGGCCTTTATTACAAGAGGATTTGAGCATAGGAGTAAAATGCCTTACTGCAATTATTTTGAGCTGCACCTGGAGTACTGTGTGTCATTTTGGTTTCCTTACCTTAAAGTTATACTTGCCTTAGAGGAGTGCAGTGAAGGTTCACCAAACTAATTCCTGGGGTGGAGAGATTGTCCAATGAAGAAAGATTAAATAGACTGGGCCTTTATTCTCTGGAGCTTAGAAGAATGAGAGGTGATCTCATTCAAACATATGAAATTTTTACAGGGCTTGACAGTGTAGATGCAAGAAGGAACCCCCTGGCTGAGGAGGTCTAGAACCAGGGGACACAGTCTCAGAGTAGGGCAAGTCATTTAGGACTGAGATGAGGAATTTCTTCACTGAGGTTGGTAGATTTTTGGAATTCTCTGCACCAGGGAGCTGTGATGGCTCAGTTGCTGAATATGTTCAAGGCTGAGATCGATAGATTTCTACATATTAAAAACATCAAGGGATACAGGGATAGTGCAGGACAATGGTGTTGAAGTAGATCATCAGCATGATCTTATTGAATGGCGACGTGGGCTCGAAGGACTGAATGGCCTACCCCTCCAATTTCTTATGTTCTTATGAAGTCCCTTGCTTTTGACCAGTTGTTGCTGTCTAACCACATTTTGGGAACTTAGTGAGGGAACTTAGTGAGATCAGTTTTTGTGAACTTGTGACTATAGCTAAATGAGGAAGGAAATGATTGCACAGTCCCCCATTATACTGAAACTTTTTCTGAAGGAAATAATATCTTTGTAACTTTAAACACTTTATCGAATGCATGTTTTTAGTTCTATCCCTTTGCTCCTACCCTGGAGACATTGAGCACTCCTGGGATGTCATTCAAGGGGCTGCTTCCAGGACCTAACTAAAGTGACCATTCTCCTTGAGTACTGTTAGACCAACAACTATTGGTGGCAAAGTTAATGCTGTCTGATTCTGTGCTCACCCTCGGCACATAGTACCACTCTCACTCCATCATCCAGCACTGATCCCTGGATATCTGGAACAACAATCCCATTTGATTTATCTTTAAGATTTATTTTCCTAATCCTGGGTTGTGGAGGCCATTTGTAGCTCCCAGATTAGGATCATATGTGGGAACTTCCCAGACTGTCAAAGACTTGCATTAAATTGTATCCCGACAGTTCCATTACTTCCTGTAATGCTGAGTCTCTGAATTCTGAGGATGTGGCCTGCAGGGATGTTCAGTGCCGCCACCCCACCATTCTGTCGCTGTGATGTACCTAGAATTCAGAGCCTTCTGAACACCATTAAAGGCTTGTTGTGTGGACGCAAGTTCAAATACGTTGTGTTCCATTGTCTTCATTTAATTGATTTTCATTTTGAAGCGGAGCTGATGAGAATTTGATCTCCACATTGTAGTGCATAATTGAATAGAGTCACTCTGTTAACATACATGGAAACTTACGGTAGAAAGTGGAAAACCCATTACCAATCACTGTTAAACTTGCCCAAGTGGAGCTCCTTTATGATTTCAAAGGAATAAGTTGTTATCTTTAGTTTTACCTACTTTTTCGGGAAAGTAGATTAATGTAGGAAATCCCCCTTCCTGCACATTTTCAATTGTCTTAATAATGGCTTTATTTAATTTGAAATATTCATTAATTTACAGTGGAATGCTGGTCCAACACAGGGGAGAGGTTTGTGGGCTGCTGCAGTGTGGCTGATTGGTCATTTACTGACATGTATTTGCTAATCCCTCAAGTGATTCTAATGAGCTTTTATGGGAATTGGGGTGTCATGTCATTTAGTAAACAGAACATAATCTTATTTGCACTGGGAACAACCCTTGGTTCTGGGAGCATGTGGAGGGGCCTGGAAGCATGTAAAGATGATTTGTTGGAAGAATATGCACTGGTGAGTGGTATGGTGTTGATTGCAGTTAGCATATGGGATGGAGGGAGAGAGGGTTTGCGAGTTTTTGATAGTCTGGAAGTTCCCAGATTTGATCCCAGTCTGGGTGCTACAAATGGTCTCCACATCCGAGGATTACGAAAAGGAAATTTACAGATAAATCAAATGGGATTCTTGTTCCGGATATCCAGGGATCAGTGCTGGACAATGGAGTGTGAGTGGTATTGTGTACCAAGATTGAGTATTAACTTTTCATTACAGCAAGTAATGAAAGGACTCATTCACATAGATCTACCTGACAGGGAACACTGGTACCTCATTGTATCTGTCCCAGTGTATACTCATTCTACATCACAGTATTTGCCCACAATATACATACTAATTCTCCTTCACTGTATCTGCCGTAAAGTATACACTCTAATGCTACATCACTATATCTGCCCCACAATATAAATGCTAATCCTACATGACTATATCTATCCATGGTATAAACTCTAATCCTACATCACTATATCTGCCCCACAGTATAAACTCTAATCCTACACTGCTATATCTATCCATGGTACAAACTCTAATCCTGTGTCACTATATCTGCCCCCCGGTATACACTACAATCCTACATCACTGTATCTGCTGTAAACTGTGATACCACAACAGTGCACTTTTCGTTTGATTGCTGAACTGCTGCTTACAGGTTTTTTTTGTCAGGGCAAATTACACTGGAATCTTGCAGATCCCCTAGCATCAGACACATTCTGGAGAGAAGGCTATCGATGAGCTCAGTGGGCATGCCATATTAGATTTCGTAACGTGTGGTGAGCCAGATTTAGTTAGCAGCTTAATGGTACATGAGTATTTATCTATGTAGTGCTTGAAAGGGAAAAAACATGAAACAGCTGCTAAGATTCGAGACTTAGATAAGGCTGACTTTAATGGGATTAAACAGATTGTCCACAATAAACTGGGCAAATCTGTTAAATGGGTAAAATGACAGGAGGTGTTCAAATGCCAGTCTTCAGCCAATTCAATTCAGTCCACATAACATCAAGAAATAGCTGAAGGCACTAGATACTGCAAAAGCTATGGGCCCTGAGACAATTCAGTACTATTGCTGGAATGTTATCAGCTGCGCTGCAGAACCGGGTAAGCTATTCCAGTACAGCTACAGCGCTGGCATCTACCTGGCAATGTGAAATATTGCCTAGGTATGTCCTGTCCCCACACAGCTGGACAAATCCAACCTGGCCAATTACCACCCATCAATCTACTCTCAATCATCAGAAAAGTGATGGAAGGTGTCTGACAGTGCTGTCAAGCAGCACTTACTCATCAATAACTTGCTCATTGACACCAAGTTTGAGTTCCGACAGGCCATCCAGTTCTTGACCTTATCACAGACTTGGTCCAAGCATAGGCAAAAGAGCTGAACTTAAGAGGTGAGGTGAGAGTGACTGTCCTTGATGAGTGTAGCATCAAGGAGCCCTACCAAAACTGGAGTCAATGGGAATTAGGAGGAAAACTCCATTGGAGTCATACTGAGCACAAAAGAAGATGGTTATTATTGTTGGAAGTCAATTATCACAGTCCCAGGACATCACTGTAGGAGTTCCTCAAGGTAGTGTCCTAGGCCCAACCATCTTCAGCTGCTTCATCAATGACATTCACAATATCACAGTATCTTTACAGTGCAGAAGGAGGCCATTAAGCCCATCTAGTCTGCACAGGTTCTCTGAAAGAGCATTCTACCTACTCCCACTCCCCTGCCTTATGCCGTAACCTTGCACATTCTTTCTTTTTAGGTAGCAATCCAATTCCCTTCTGAATACCTTGATTGAACCTGCCTCCTCCACCCTTTCAGGAAGTTTGTTTCATACTCCAACCACACTATGAGTGAAAAAAAAATGTTCCTCACATCACATTTACTCCTTTAATTATTTTGAATCTGTGCCCTCTAGTTCTTGATATTCTCTTGAATGGGAACAGTTTCTCACTATTTACCCTGTCCATACCCCTCAGGATCTTGAATGCCCCTATCAATTCTCCTCTCAGTTGCCTTTTCTCCAAGGAAAACAGCCCCAACCTCTTCAATCTATCCTCATAGCTAAGTTCTTCATCATTCTTATGAATCTCCTATGTACTGTCTCCAATGCCTTCACATCCTTCCTCAAGTATAGTGCCCAGAACTGGATACAATACTCCGGATGAGGTCTAACTAGCATGTTGTACAATTTCAGCATGACCTTACAATACTATTAATAAAGCCTAAGACACTATATACTTTAATTGCTCTTTCAACAAGCCCTGCCATCTTCAATGACGTATATACATATACACCGAGGTCCCTCTGTTCCAGTACCTTCTTTAGAGGCTCTCCCTTTATTTTATACTGTCTCACCATATCTTTCCTGCCAAAACGAATCACCTCACGTTTCTCTGTATTGAACTTCATCTGCCACTTGTCTACCCAATCCACCAACATGTCTATGTCCTTTTGAAATTCCAGACTATCCCCGTCACTGTTGACAACATTCCCAATCTTTGTATGATCTTCAAATGTTTAAATCATGCCCTGCGCACCACAGTTTAGGTCATTAATAATATATCAGGAAGAGCAAAGGTCCCAACACTGACCACTGAGGAACTCCACCACAAATCTTTCCCCAACTTGAAAAATAACTATTTATCACTACTGTGTTTCCTGTCACTCAGCCAATTTCTTATCCAAGTGCCTACTTTCCCTTTTATTCCATGACCTGGAATTTTGCTCACAAGTCTGTTGTGTGGCACTGTATCAAACGTCTTTTGAAAACCCATATACACCACGTCAGTGTTTCCATTATCAGCCTTCTCTGTTACCTCCTCAAAAAACCCCAAGTTAGTTAAACATGATTTTCCCTTGAAGAACCCAAACTGGCTCTCCTGAATTATCCTGCACTTGTCTAAGTAAGATAACAGTAATGAAGAAAATAGTGGCACTGAAAAGTGAATCGTCCCCAGGACCAGATGGTTTCCATCCCAAGGTTTTTAAGGACTTGGGTGAGGGGATTGGAGATTCCCTGACTATTTTCCAGGTTTCTCTGGATTCTGAAACTGTTTCTTTAGATTGAAAAATTGCATGTGTCACTGCAATATTTTAAAAAAGGTGACAGAGAAATTAGGGAATTGTAGATAGTCTTGTTGGCTAACATCCGTTGGCAGGAAATGATTAGAGTTTGTAATCAAGGATAGAGTGTCTGAGCACCTTGAAAATTTTCAAATGATCAGACAGAGCCAGCATGGGTTTGTAAAGAGTATGTCATGTCTGATGAACCTGAATTTTTTGAAGGGGTAACTGAAGCCGTGGACAGGGGGTATGTCGATTCATGTTATCTTGTATGATCTTCCGGAAGACCTTGACATTGTTAGCTAAAGTTGAAGTTCACACAATTGAAGAAAAATTATTGACCTTGGTTAGGAAATTGGTTGAGTGGCAGGGGGCAGAGTAGGAATAAAAGGCAGGTATTCAAATTTGTAGAATGTGGCTAGTGGTATGCTGCAAGTATGGGCTTGGGACCTCAACTGTTCACCATATTTATTAATGACTTAGATGATGGGATAGAAAGCCATGTGTCCAAATTTGTCATTGGGACAAAAATCAGCAATGTAGATGGAAGTGTACAATGACAAAATGATATGGATAGATTAAACGAATGGATGGAACAGTGGCAAATGCATTCAATTAGCCAAATATGAGGGCATCCACTTCTGACCTAAAAAGGATAGAACAGGGTACTTTTTAAATAACAGAAAGCTACAAACAGTGGAGGTTCAAGGGAACATGGGGTGGTCCAGGTATACAGATTGTTTCTGCACCTATTAATGACATTTAAAAATCAAATATGCTAACGCTGGTCTCTGTTGAAAGGGCATGAATACTGGGGTTAGAGGTCATGCTTCAGCTATACAAAGCCCTGGAGTATTGTGAGCAGTTCAGAGCACTACACCTTAGGAAGGAAATATTGGCCTTGAAGGAATGCAGTGTAGATTGACAAGAATATTTGCACGACAAGGGATAAATTACAAGGAGAGATTACACAAACTTTGAGCATATTCCCTGGAATTTACAAGGTTAAAAAGTGAGTTGTTTAAAGCTTTGAGGATATTAAGAGGAATGGATAGGGTTGATAGAAACTATTTTCACTGGTTAGTGAATCTAGGATTAAGGGGCAGAGCCTAAAAATTAGAGCCCCCGACCTTTCAGGAATGAAATTAGGGAACGCTTTTACATGCCAAGAGTGGTAGAAATTAGGAATTCTCTTCTGCAAGAGGCGATTGATGCTAGATCAATTATTAATTTTAATTCTGAGATTGGTAATATTTTGTTAACCGAAAATATTAAGGGATATAAGGCGCAAGGGAGGTATGTGAAGTTCGGCTGCAGATCAACCATGATCTCATTGAACGATGGAGCAGGCTCAAGGGGCTAATGGCCTACTCCTGCTGCTATGATTGCTGTCTGGGTGGGCAAGGAAGATACATGTAGGGGAAGCACCTTAATTTATCCACTACATTGGCAATAGTTGCTCACTTCCAACATGGGTAAAAAGTCATTAGTCTTTCCTCCACGGAGGTGGAGTCTCATTGAACTTGCTGATTGTGGTTTTTTCAGAGAATGTGTGGAGGCTTCAGTATTGTACAGTACAAAGGGACTTCTGTTAGTGTGCAACCTGCCTCCCACCCGTTAACTTTCCATGATGACTTCCCTCTCTAGTGTTTTAACACTAAATCATGTGTACTGCTGAATGTTAAATCAATGGAACTCTCAAATTAGGGAGCACTGTAGATCACTGGTGAACAAAGGTGTCTGTCAGTTTGTTGGCCTTCATGGGAAGTGCTTGCCAAAGCTAATTGCACCTGCTTTTCTCTCTGCCAAGTATTTATATGTTTGAAAATATTTAAAATACGGAGGAACATAACTGATATCCAGTTTCCCTAAGACTGAGTATGTGTGTGCTAACACGCAATATTCAATTTCATTTTGAGTTTATCTGACAAGGAAGTGTGGAACAGGTTTTTGTTCAGTAGGTGAATCTGCCTGGGGCTGCTGTTTGTCAGTTGTGTATCATACTTATCGGAGATACTTGGGCAGTTACCTGGTGAATGAATCAGTTGCCCAATGTAGAATCAATAGGGTGGACGCTTGGGTTGTAATGTAATGGACCAATTATTTGCCCAAACGATGAGGGTCATATTGCCCCATTTTGAGTATGATATCAGCAGAACAATGCTAAGGTAAGAATTTAAAATCAAGTTAATGTAATTGTTAAGTTGGACACCCTTAAATGGCTCCATGGCTATGTGAGGTACTGAGCTGTACAGTTTATGATTGATTCCTGAGTTACGCAGTTGTGAGGGGGATTCAGTGAGACTATTTGATGAAGAGCAGGTGAGTTCTCCCAGTGTCCTGGCTAATAATTACCCCTTGACCAACATCATTAAAACAAATTATCTAGTCATTATCACATTGTTTGTGTGATTTTGCCGTGCACGAACTGGTGGCCGTGTTTCCTACATTAAAACCATGACTATGCTTCAAAAAGTACTTCACTGGCAGTAAAACCTTAACGGTGTCCTGAGCTTGTGAAGGGTGCTCTAGAAATGCACATCTATCTTTCTCCCTTTACGCTAGAGGTTTCTCAGTAAAATAAAAACTAGAAGCTGAGGACTTAGTTCCACTTTTAGTGGACTTCATTCTGTGCAGTGCATTTAAGAACGTAAGAACTAGGAGCAGAAGTAGGCAATTCAGCCCCTCGAACCTGCCCCGCCATTCATTACGATCATGGCTGATCTCATTTCGGCCTCAACTCCAATTTCCCGCCCTCTCCCCATAACCTTTCAACCCATTTCTAATTAAAAATCTGTCTATCTCCTCCTCAAATTTATTCAGCATCCCGGCATCCACTGCAGTCTGAGGTAGTGAATTCCACAAATTCATGACCTTTTGAGAAAAGTAATTCCTCCTCATCTCTGATTTAAATCTACCACCCCTTAGCCTAAAACTATGGCCTCTCGTTCTAGAATGCCCCAGAAGGGGGGAACAAATGCTCCACGTCTACTTTGTCTATTATTTATTTTTTTGGTAGAGCTGTCGCTCAGCCTGAGTATTGCGTCACTCACAGCCCATCCTCAGTGTGGTTGACTATTGCACTAAATGCAAATTTTAAGCTTTGCATAATGGTTGCTCAATAGTTAGATAGGAACATTACATATCAATACCCACTTGTTTGGGGCTGAGGGAGGAGCAGAGCTAAATGTTGAACTTTGCTGCCTCGATCTGATGTTAGGTTCTGTGTCAAAAAATGAGAAGTTCTTTAGATTTGAAAAACATTTCAAAATCATTTGATGTGATGAAAAAGGAACTTCATCAGACTCAGCAGTCACTTACGCAGTTCTGCTTTTCATCACTTTTGCAATTTACAATAGCAGCTTACAGGAACGTGGGAGCAGTAGGCCATTTGAACCATTGAGTCTGCTCCGTCATTCAATTAGATCATGGCTGATCATCTAATGATCTCTGTCTTGAACATGCTCAAAGATTGAGCTTCCACATCTCTCTGGGGTAGAAAATTCCAAAGACTCACCATCCTCTGAGTGGAGAAATTCCTCCTCATTTCAGTCTTAAGTCACCTGCCCTTATTCTGAGGCTGTTTCTCCTGGTTCCAGACTCACCAGTCAGGGGAAATATCCTATCTAAGCCTACCCTGTCGTGTCCTGTAAGAATTTTGAGTTTCAATGAGATCACCTCTCATCGAAACTCTAGAGAATATTAGCCCACTTTCCTCAATCCTTCCTCACAAGACAATCCTGCCATCCCAGGGATTAGTCTGGTGAACCTCTGTTGCACACCCTCTATGGTAAGTATATCCTTCCTTAGATAAGGAGACCAAAACTATACGCAATACTCCAGGTGCAGTCTCACCAAGGCTCTATACAATTGCAGCGAGACATCTTTACTTCTGTACTGAAATGCCCTTGTGATGAAGGCCAACAAAGCATTTGCCTTCCTTATTGCTTGCTGCACCTGCATGCTAGCTTTTAGTGACTTATGAACAAGGCCAGGTTCCTCGGACATGAATACTTCCCAACCTCCCACCATTTAAGAAATACACTGCCTTACTGATTTTTCTGCAGAAATTGACAACTTCACACTTATTCGCATTATAGTCCATCTGCCATGTTCTTTCCCATTCACTTAGCTTGTCCAAATCCCCTTGAAGCCTTCTTGCACCCTCCTCACAAATTACACTCCCACCTAGTTTTGTGTCATCAGCAAGTTTGGAAATGTTACATGGATTCCCACATCCAAATCATTTATATGGTTTGTGAACAGCTATGGCCCCAGCACTGATCCTTATGGTACTCCACTAGTAACAGCCTGCCATCCTATGAATTACCTGTTTATTCCTACTCTGTTTTCTGTCTATTAACTAATCCTCAATCCATATCAGTATATTACTCTAATACCATGTGCTCTAATTTTGTTTTCTAACCTCCTGTGTTGGACCTTATCAGAAACCTTCTAAAAAATCCAAATACATTACATCCACTGTTCTCTTTTATCTATACTCCAAGTAACATCCTCAGAAAAACTCCAATAAGTTTGTCAAACATGATTTCCCTTTCATAAATCCATGTTGACTCTGCCCAATCATAATCATTATTTTCCAAGTGTCTAGTTATCCTTTATAATAGATTCTAACATTTTTCCCACTGCTGACATCAAACTAACAGGCCTATAATTCTGTTTTCTCTCTCTCTCCCTTCTTAACTAGCTACTTTCCAGTCTTCAGGAACCTTTCCAGAATGTACAAGAGCCTGAATTTCAGTGAAGTGGCAATTAGAGTCGGATTGCCACTCCATTCCTACTCTCTTACCTGGAAATATTCTTGACCCTGTCTCACCCGACCTTTTGAGATTTGGCCAGGTGAGATTTGGGCAGGGCAGCGTGCTCCAGAGGACTTCAGTCGGGCGCTGCAGAATTGGATGGAATTTTGCTCCTTTTTTTAATGGCACTGGCTGCCGTAAATCAGGTAAGTTTAAAGGTCCAGCCACTTTCAATCCAGGGACAAGGTAGGTTTGTCGGGTAAGTTGCCAGAATTTGTTGGGGGGGAAAGGGGTGAGGTGTAGGTAGTCATGGGGTGGGTTGGGAGGCAGTCATGGGGGGAGGCCCGTCGGGAGGTTGGGGGTGGGGGGGGGGCCCATGAGAGGTCGGTGTGTGTCTGTAGCATAGTTATCCAGAAGCTAGAAGCGTTTTTATTTTTGTAACTTTTTATGGGTAACTATTGATATAACACAGTTGGAACCATCTGAAGTTTACAATTTAAATTACATTTTCAGAGTTCCCAAAGAACTTCTCTGCAGACAGAAAGAACACCTACACGCGTTGTGCCTGTTTCAGCTAAACAAAAGATGACAGCCATTCGCTAGTTCATCCCCCCAGTCAATGTCTGACCAATCAGAGTCGAGCTGCCTGGTTTAAATTTCAAACTATGCTTGGCTGTTAACTGTCAGGCATCATCAACTGTTGCATTCTCCATAGCAACACCTCTATCAGTCAGAGTCTACTTGACAACCAATCAGTGTTCTCTTCTCATACGGTATAAATATGTTGTTTCCTCTGACATTGGTATTTTCTTGTGAATTGTCCTGATGAGTGCAAGATGAATAGCTTTGACAAAAAAAGTCTCTCTTCAGCAATGCTTAAGTTTTATACTACTAAATGACTATCTTTATTAATAGTAATTTCTTTCAGTCCCTCATTTTCACAAGCCCCTTAGTTCCCTAGTATTTTTAGGAGATTTTCTGTATCTTCCTCTGTGAAAACAGATACAAAGTAATTGTTTAGTTTTTCACTATTTCCCAATTCTCCCTTATAATTCTCTTGTCTCTGCCTGTAATGGACCTACATATGTCCCTACTAATCTTTTCCTTTTCGTGTACCTAAAAAAAAAATTCATAATCCGTCTTTATGTTTCGCGCTAGCTTGCATCCATATTCTCTTTTTCCTTTCTTTATCAGTTTATTGGTCCTCCTTTGCTGGATTCTAAATTGCTTCCAGTGCTTGGACTTATCACTTTTTCTGGCAACCTTATGAGCCACTTCTTTTGGTCTGATACGATCTTTAACATCCTTTGTTAACCACAGTTGATTCATCTTTCCTGTTGGGTTTTCGTATCTTAGAGAAATGTATATTTATTGCAGACCATGTAATATTTCTTTAAATGCTAGCCATTGCCTGCCTACTGTCAAATCTTTTAGTGTGTTTTCCCAATCCACCATAGTCAACTTGCTCCTCATACCTTCATAGTTTCCTTTGTTCAGATTTAAGACCCTAGTTTCAGAATGAACCTAACTCCTTTTAAGCTTAATGCAAAACTCTAAGATATTATGCTCATTGATGTGAATCACATTTGCTTTATGTTTGTGCTTTTTCACTTTCTTTCCTGAAGGCATTGACTTCATATGGCACAGTTACTCGGGTGCTGCCAAGTAACATTCCCTGTAATTTTTGTGTGTGTGGGTGATTAGTTAGTGCGTTGCCCTTTTAATTGTAATTTAGAGAGGACAACTTGTGTGCAGCCTATGCCATGCTTTTAGTTTGCTGTGCAGTCTTGCACCTTTGATACAATGTTGCTGCCAACCCTCTAGTTTCTATCCAGTAGCACTGTTCCTCAGGTATTGGTAGGATATTTAGCTGCAGGATGCTGATGCGCACAGAAACATGTACATGCCACAGCAGTCCCTAGATAGCAAGTAGGTTCAAGACCTCTGTATGGTTTTCTCCCCTACAGTTTGGGGCCCTGCCAGCATCTCTGCCATTAGATAAACCACAGTTTTCTTTGGTTTCTTTCTGGCTGTAAATTAATCTTCTGAGCAACAGCACAAGAGTCTAAATCCCACTCATTGTAGAGTAAGAACCCCGCAGCTCTCCAACTGATCCATGTCCAGAGGAACAAACACACACACCCACAAGGCACCCTGAATATTTCTCTGGAGTCCCAACGATGGAAGGATCTGAGATTGGGGCCTCAGTGGGATGGTGACTTTATGGAGTAATGTAGAATGGCAAATCTTATTTTTGTTGGCTTGATGAGTTTGATTCACGCAAATAAGTTTTGCTTCTTTGCATCAGGAGCCTGCGGGGGTCAGAAAGAGGCTAATCCGTATCTTTTGTTTTGATAATTTGCTGGGTGTGGATGTCGTTGGTAAGGCTAGTATTTATTACCCATCCCTAGTTGCCCTGAGTTTGATACAATTGAGTGCCTTGCTCGACCACTTGGGAGGGCAATTGGAAGAGTCAACCGCTCTGGGACTGGAGTTACATAGAGACTGGACTGGGTAAGGATGCCACGTTTCCTTCCCTAAAGGACATTAGTGAACCTGTTGGGCTTTTCCAGCAATCTGATAGCTTCATGGTCACTTTTACTAAACTGGCTTTTTGTTTTCAGGTGTTTTTAATTAAATTTAAACTCTCAAACCCACACAGTAGGATTTGAACTTCTCTGGATTGTTAGTCCAGTAACATAACTAATAAAACCATACTTTCTATACAAGTATAGGAGAGGTGGGGGCTGTGGGTGCCTGAACTGAACTGTTTGCAACCTCAATTAGCTAAACTCTTTTTCCCATATAATTACACAAGTTTGCCAGCAAAGTTGAAGCCCATTGATAAAAGGTGCCGTGGCAGCATGGGTACAAAGTTGACTGACAGGAAACAGAAAGTAAGTTGTGAACTGTTGATTTTTGGATTGGAGGAAGGTACACAGTGGGATTTCCACAGGAGTCAGTAGTAGGACCATTGCGTTTCCTGACCTTTTATTAATGATCTAGATTTGGGTGTTCAGGCCACAATTTCAAAATTTACAGATGTCACAAAACTTGGAAGTATACTGAAATGTTAGGAGGATAATGATGGACTTTAACAGGACATTGGCTGGTGGAATGGGTAGATACATGACAGTTAAGATTTAATGCAGAGAAGTGTGAAATTATACATTTTGGTGGGAAGAATATGGTGAGAGACGATATCAAGTTAAAAGATTACAATTCTAAAGGGGGTACAGGAGCAGAGGGACCTGCCCCCGACAGTATATGTGCACAAATTGTTGAAGGTGGCAGGGTAGGTTAATAAAGTGGCTATAAACGTATATGTAATCCTGGGCTTCATAGATAGAAGCATAGAGTACAAAAGCAAAGAAGTTATGATGAACTTTTTTTTATAAAACACTGGTTTGACCTCAACTGGGTTATTGGGTCTAATTCTGGGCACTGCATTTCAGGAAGGTTGTGAAGGCTTTAGCGAACATTCTAGGGATGAGGGACTTCAGTTACTTGGATGGATTGGAGAGGCTGGGTTCCGAAGAAGTCGTATTAGACTCAATATCACAATATCTTTACAGTGCATCGAGTTTACATTGCTCTCTGAAAGAGCATTCAACATAGTCCCACTCCCCTCTTTTATCCCATTAACCTTGCACATTCTCCCTCTTCCGGTAGTAATCGAATTTCCTTTTGAATACCTCGATCAAATCTGCCTCCACCACCCATTCAGGAAGTTTGTTCCAGTCTCCAACCACCTTCTGGGTGAAAAAAATTTTCCTCACGCCACATTTATTCCTTTTGCCAATTATTTTGAATCCATGTCCTCTCGTTCTTGTTGTTCTCTTGAGTGGGAACGGTTTTTCACTTTTTATTCTGTCAATACCCCTCAAGATCTTGAATACCTTTGTCAAGTCTCCTCTCAGCCTTCTTTTCTCCAAGGAAAGCAGTCCCAACCTCTCCAATCTATCCTCATAGCTACAGTTCTTCATCCTGGAAATCATTCTTGTGAATCTCCTCTGTACTCTCTCCAATGCCTTTACATCCTTCCTCAAGTATGGTGCCCAGAACTGGACGCAGTACTCCAGATGAGGCCTAATTGTGTTATACAAGTTCAGCATAACCTCCTTAACTCTTGTACTCAATGCCCTTATTAATAAAGCCTGAGATACTATATGCTTTATTAACTGCTCTCTCAATATGCCCTGCCAATGACCCATGTCCGTATACACCGAGGTCCCTCTGTTCCTGCACCTCCTTTAGAGGCTCTCCCTTTATTTTACACTGTCTCACCATATCTTTCCTGCCAAAACGAATCACCTCACACTTCTCTGTATTGAGTTTCATCTGCCACTTGTCTGCCCAATCCACCAACATGCCTATGTCCTTTTGAAGTTCCAGACTATCCCCTGTTATGACCGAGCAGTTGGTAAAGCTGAGTTATTTTTTTAAAAACCCCGGAGGGAAACTTTAAACAGCTATCATGACCTATAATTTTAAGTGTTATGTTTGAGATAATTCAGGAATCATACCACTAGTTTTGGAGAGGTTTATATTAAGCTAAATGAAACATTTTATTAATTTACACAAGTTAAATATATACACAGAGATAAAAACAAAAAAACTGCGGATGCTGGAAATCCAAAACAAAAACAGAATTACCTGGAAAAACTCAGCAGGTCTGGCAGCATCGGCGGAGAAGAAAAGAGTTGACGTTTCGAGTCCTCATGACCCTTCGACAGAACTTGAGTTCGAGTCCAAGAAAGAGTTGAAATATAAGCTGGTTTAAGGTGTGTGGGGGGGCGGAGAGAGAGAGAGAAAGAGAGAGAGAGAAGTGGAGGGGGGGTGTGGTTGTAGGGACAAACAAGCAGTGATAGAAGCAGATCATCAAAAGATGTCAACAACAATAGAACAAAAGAACACATAGGTGTTAAAGTTGGTGATATTATCTAAACGAATGTGCTAATTAAGAATGGATGGTAGGGCACTCAAGGTATAGCTCTAGTGGGGGTGGGGAGAGCATAAAAGATTTTAAGATATTTAAAAATAATGGAAATAGGTCCAACTTAGTCTACTGCGTTCGTTGCTCCCAATGTGGTCTCCTCTACATTGGAGAGACCAAACGTAAACTGGGCGACCGCTTTGCAGAACACCTGCGGTCTGTCCGCAAGAATGACCCAAACCTCCCTGTCGCTTGCCATTTTAACACTCCACCCTGCTCTCTTGCCCACATGTCTGTCCTTGGCTTGCTGCATTGTTCCAGTGAAGCCCAATGCAAACTGGAGGAACAACACCTGATCTTCCGACTAGGCACTTTACAGCCTACGGACTGAATATTGAATTCAACAACTTTAGGTCGTGAGCTCCCTCCCCCATCCCCACCCCCTTTCTGTTTCCCCCTTCCTTTTTTTTCCCAATAAATTATATAGATTTTTCTTTTCCCACCTATTTCCATTATTTTTAAATATCTTAAAATCTTTTATGCTCTCCCCACCCCCACTAGAGCTATACCTTGAGTGCCCTACCATCCATTCTTAATTAGCACATTCGTTTAGATAATATCACCAACTTTAACACCTATGTGTTCTTTTGTTCTATTGTTGTTGACATCTTTTGATAATCTGCTTCTATCACTGCTTGTTTGTCCCTACAACCACACCCCCCCTCCACTTCTCTCTCTCTCTTTCTCTCTCTCTCTCCGCCCCCCCACACACCTTAAACCAGCTTATATTTCAACTCTTTCTTGGACTCGAACTCAAGTTCTGTCGAAGGGTCATGAGGACTCGAAACGTCAACTCTTTTCTTCTCCGCCGATGCTGCCAGACCTGCTGAGTTTTTCCAGGTAATTCTGTTTTTGTTTTAAATATATACACATTGCTACAAATTACTATGATCATAACTTTTAACAAATTCCCAAACTAATCTCCATTAAGGCAACAGCAACCCATAGACTTCACCAGACACCAGGCAAAGCATTTTCACCTTATGAATTCAAAATGAGGTTTTTTCACTTTGGTTCCTGTGGAGACAGTTGGAGGGTTACAGCTGCTTTTGATCTCACATTGCCTCTGCTCTGTACACACAAAACTGCTGAAGTTATACCTAGCACAGCCTCATTGTATCACCAGCCTCTTCTAACAATAAAACCCCTTTCCTAGTACCAATTTATTAGCAATATAAACATATTGCTTGGCACCTGCTAGATAGGTGTCAGTTTTCACCCCATTTCTTGAATGCTTTATTCAAAAAATGCACTCTACCTCTCTGTTTGCATCTCAAAACTAGTGCACATCAAAGCACCTAGACTAGCTGGCTTTAATCCAATTAAGACACACCCACAGACTAAACCTCTATTTTAAAAGAAAAATATTTTCCAATAATATTATGTACATTAATAGCTTAATGACATCCCCACCACAGTTGACAACATTTCTAATCCTCGCATCATCTGCAAACTTTGAAATCATGCCCTGCACACCACAGTTTAGTCCATTAATATATATCAGGAAGAGCAAGGGTCCCAACACTGACCGCTGAGGAACTCCACTATAAACCTTCCCCCATCTGAAAATCAACAATTTATCTGTTTCCTGTCACTCAGCCAATTTTTTATCCAAGTGCTGACTTTCCCTTTTATTCCATGGCCTAGAATTTTGCTCACAAGTCTTGTGTCTCACTGTATCAAATGCCTTTTGAAAACCCACATACATCGCATCAACAGCGTTTTCTTTGTCAACCTTCTCTGTTACCTCCTCAAAAAATGCCAGCAAGTTAGTTAAACATGATTTTCCCTTGATGAATCCATGCGGGCTTTCCTTAATTATCCTGCACTTGTCTAAGTGATTATTGATTTTTGTCTTGTACTATAGTTTCCCAAAGCCTCCCTACCACTGAGGTCTAACTGACTTGCCTGTCATTCCCAGCATTATCCTTGCACCCCTTTTTGAACAAAGGTGTAACATTTGCAGTTCTCCAGTCCCTTGGCACCTCCCCTGTGTCTAAGGAAGACTGGAAGATTATCACTAGTGCCTTTACAATTTCCACTAACTTCCCTCAGTATTCTTGGATATATCCTGGTGCCTTATCTATTTTAAGTAAAGATACCCTTTCCAATACCACCTTCCTCTCAATTGTAAGTTCTTCTAGTGTACCAATTACCTCTGCTCTCACTTCGGTCTGGGTAGCAAGATCTTCCTTTGTAAGGACAGATCCAAAGTACTCATTCAACACCTTTGCTATTTCTCCAGCCTTCACATGCAAGACCCCTTTTTGCCCCTAATTGACCGTACTCTTTCTTTTACCACCCTTTTATTATTTACATGCTTATAGAAGACCTTGAGATCTCCTTTTATGTTTGCTGCCAGCCTCTTTTCATGCTATCTCCTTGCTTTTCTTATTAGTTTCTTCACTTCCCCTCTGATCCTTATATATTTAGCCTGATTCTCCATTGTATTTTCTACCTGACCTCTCTTGTACGTGCACTTCTTCATTTTCATCTTTACCTCTATCCTTCTCATCATCCAGGGCACTCTGGATTTATTTGTCCTACCTTTCCCCTTCAAGGGAATATACCTTGACATTGCCTGCAATACTTTTTCTTTGAAGGTGGCAGTAGTGATCTGATATGTAATACACCTTTAAGACAAGTGTAATGTAAGATCACATGCTCTTAATACCCAATAGCAGACTAGCACAGGCTACCTCTGTGGGAGAGTCTTGAGTTAGACACTGAAGGGTGAAGACAGAGTCTTGAGCTGTGAGCACACAAGTGTAGCTGCTGAGTTTAGTTTGTAAGTAAGTAGCATGTGTTTATTCTAACAATGATCTCCGTATGTTCTCTGTCTCTGTACCAACTCGGTCACCCAGAATCAAGCGTGCAACCCAGATCCTTTAGCCCCAACAAACCAAAGTGCACTGAATCCAACAAACTGGCAACAAGCGTAAAAGAATGAAAAACCACAGAAAAAAGTGAGGAAGAATTAAGGAAATCAGAAGAACCAAAATCGGGCCATATTACGCACGGTAGTTTTAAGTGAAAGAAAATTTCCTCCTTGATCGTTGAAGTAGTCCCCTCAGAGCATGCTGCAATTTGGAAGGATTAGGTGGAGCCTTTCGACCCAACCTCAGATGACCGGTCTCACTGTGTTGAATGCCTCGTGTTTTTCTTCCAGGTGGATGACATTGAGAGGAGGAGATGAGGCGCGCGATCCTTCTGTCTGTGTGGGAGTAAGACATATGGACTAATTTGAAATCTGTCGGTGCCCAGTGCCCCAGACTCAAAGTTTTGATGACTTAGTTAACTTTGTAAAGAATCATTACCAAACCAAGTGATCGGTGACGATGCAAAGGTTTAAATTTAACTGAAGAATTAGCACTGCTGGGAAGACAGTTGCTTGTTATGTGGCAAGTCTGAAGCAATTAACTGAATAATGAGAGTTCGGTACATCTATCAATGATATGCTTAGAGATAGTTTGGTGTGCGGTGTAAAGGAAAACGCAATTCGGAAGAGATTACTGGCTGAAACAAATTTAGATTTTCAGAAGGCATTGGAAATCACTGGTAATGGAAGGTGCAGTGCAAGACTCAGACTCCACATAAAGAGTGCAAAATGGTGCTTTCCTGCACATTGGGTGGGGAGCCCAAAAAGAGCGTGAAAGTGCAGATCTTTACTCAGAAGTGGGAAGCAGCCATTGCTAGCAGACAAATTAAAAGGGGCAATTTAGCAGCAAAAACATGGCATAATAGTAACAGAGGTGGAAACATACAAAATTGTAATGAACCAGTTTAAAAAGATTGAATGTTTCTTCTGCCATCGAAATGGACACCTCATGAGACAGTGTAAAGATAGAATCAGGCAGACTTGCAGACAAAAGCAAGTCTGCAATGCGATTAACAGCATTGAAAAACCTGAAGTAATAGATCCTGATATCTGTTTGTTATGTAATTTAAAGGTAGGAAAAACAGAGCCTATCTATGTAACCATGAGTGTGAATGAGAAGCCTATCAGAATGGAGGTGGATACTGATGCAGCCAGTACAGTGATCAGTGAGCATACATTCTTCCTGATTCAAGTATTTAAAAGTAAGCTGAATTTAGAAGAAACTGATGATAAATTTAAAACTTACACAGGAGAATACATATGCCCTTGGCTTGTATGTCATGTCAGAGTACACTGCAGAGCTTGACAGTAAGATTACCCTTGATGGTAGTAGCAGGTGAGGGACCTAATCTCCTCAGATGAAACTGGCTGAAAGAAATTAAGTTGGAATGGATAGAAATCTTCCAACTGAAAACTAATGCACTTTCACAGCTACTACAAAAATATGCCTCAGTTTTCAAAGAAGAACTTGGAAAAATTGAGGGGCTACAAGCAAAAATTCATGTAGACCCAGAGGCAACACCAAGATTCATGAAGGCAAGACCAGTCAGTACCTTAAGCAATAAAAACAAAAACAAAAAAACTGCGGATGCTGGAAATCAAAACAAAAACAGAATTACCTGGAAAAACTCAGCAGGTCTGGCAGCATCGGCGGGCATCGCCGATGCTGCCAGACCTGCTGAGTACCTTAAGCAATGTGGGATAGAAGCCGAATTGGGCAGATTAGAAAAACTGGGAGTGATCCAACCAGTACAATTTTCTGAGTGGGCAACTCCGATTGTAGCTGTTCTTAAACCTGACTGAAGCATTCAAATATGTGGGGACTATAAATTATCAGTCAATAAAGTAGCAAAATTGGATAGACACTGCATATCTAAAATTGAAGATTTATATGCTAAATTGATGGGTGGAACGGGCTTACACGAAGTTAGATTTGAGTCATGCCTACCAACAATTGGAATTAGAGAAGGCATCCCAGAAGTTTGTCACTATAAATACACATAAGGGATTGTACCAATACACCTGTTTACCTTTTGGCATATCTTCTTCTTGTACCATATTCAAAAGAGCCATGGAAAGTCTACTACAGGAATTGCCCTGTGTTGTAGTTTATTTGGATGACATTCTTGTGACTGGACTCACTGAAAAGGAACATTTGATGAAGTTGGAAGAAGTTCTGAAATGTTTTTTGCAGGTGGGAGTGAGATTGAAAAAGGAAAAGTGCACATTGCAGGCAAAAGAGATAAGTTACCTAAGTCAAAAGGTAGATTCACATGGCCTACATCCAGTTGAAGAAAAAGTGAAAGCCATTAGAGAAGCCCCAGATCCAAAGAATACATTTGAACTGAAATCATTCTTTGGGGTGATCAATTACTATGGATGCTTCTTGCCTAATTTTTTGACAGAACTGGCATCATTGTATTGCTTGCTCAAGAAAAACCAGAGATGGTCATGATAAACACCACAAGAAGAAGCTTTCACAAAAGTGAAACAGTTGTTACAATCATCTACACTTCTAGTAAATTTTGACCAAAAAAAAAGTTGATAGTAACGTGTGATGCATCATGCTAAGGAGTGGGAGCAGTGCTTTCCCATCGAATGGATGATGGATCAGAATGACCCACAGCATATGTGTCAAGAACACTCAGTACCGCGGAGAAAAAAAATACTCAGATTGAAAAAGAAGGCCTGGCAATAAGTTTCGGTGTTAAGAAGCTTCTTCAATATGTACAAGGTCGTCACTTTACTATCATAACGGACCACAAGCCATTATTAGGACTATTCGGGGAAGAAGACAAGGCTATACCCCCTATAGCATTAGCAAAAGTACAAAGATAGGCGTTGACCTTGTCCTTGGAGAAGATATTTGATGGTGATGCTCAAAATCACAAAAGGGTCTAGACAGAGTAAAACTGTTCCCATTGGCTGAAGGGTCGAGAACCAGAAGACATTGATTTAAAATGACTAGCAAACCTGAGGGACCTGGAAAAAGTTTTCTCTCTGTGAGTGGTTAGGAGCTGGAAATCAACATCAGAGTGTGGTGGAGGTAGATTCAATTGTGGCTTTCTAAAGACTATTGAGCCCCAGATGTATGAAAACACAGCGAGATTTGAAAAACAGATTCAAGTAAACAAAGTACTTGTAGCTTGGATATTTTTGTGTTTCAAATTGTTCTCTTTGGTTCAATCTGTGGTTGAAACAATTAAGTGCAGGGAGCGGTGGAGATAATCAACAGCACTTGTGTAGGATGCCTGGAATTTTATCAACCTGCTGATTAAATTAGTGTAACTTTGGTTATTGGTTTGTTATCAGATGGCCTTTGTCAGCATAGTATGGCATATCAACATTGCAGAGGCTTCTCAGAAAAGGCCTTATCTTTATTCAGCTGGAATCATGTCAGTGCTTTTGGAATATTCGTGTTGGTAATTTCCAGTTGTGTGCATCCTATAAAAAGGGCCTTGAACTGCAGAGATTGTTTGGTTGTCTTACGGCTCATGCACAGACTGTTAACAGTAACTGAACTATTCAAACACTATGTATAGTCTAATCTTTATTTTTCTGTATTTTATATTTGCTTGTCCTGCCACAGTTTTAAAATAAGGCCCAGTGTTCTGAGTAGTTGAATGGTTCACCGAGCCACTGGTGTTCTGTCATTCGACTGTACCACGCCCATCCCTCCTTCCAAAACCTCACCAATAACAGTTTGGATTAAATCACTGTGCAACCAAGGTTGGGTAGAAGATGCTGCAAAATATCAGGAAAATACAGCTGCTGTTGGAAATCTGGCATAAAAATACACAAATGGCTGGAAGAGGAATTCAGTTGCACTTGTAAGGAGAGAAGACAGGCCCACAATTCAAGTGTGGAAACCTCTTCAAAATGCCAGCAAACTGAGTCCTTTTCAGTTGTGACTGGGCAAACCTGCCTGCTTCCTGTTTGATACTTTAGGACCTCCTGTGTGCTACCAATATCTCGTGTTCTTTGAGTGGCTTTAGGTTTAGAAATATTGTAGATATGTCTTGCTGTTACTACACATCATTTTGTTTCTCTGAAAGGTTGTTTTCACTGGAGAAAAATGCAGGGAAAGTTGCCTTTGTTAAAGAGTTACCATCACCATTGACAGTTGAGACAAAAGCAAATCATAACTTCTGTCCAAAGCATGTGTCCTGCAGCTTCCTGACCCTTTCACCAATTCAAACCTAACTAGTGTCACCTCCCTTTCCCACCTCATGCCACTCATTCCACAGCTCTCCTCTTTGTCAGCCTTTGGTTGTCATTTACTTCTCCTTTCCCAAACATCTGTCCTTGGCATACTGATATATCTTGCTCCCACGCTACCAAATACCCAGCCTTGTGCTCACTATTAAACTTGGTCGACAAGCAGCTCCCCTCTGTCCAGAGGCAGTGGCATTAGCAATAAGCTAGCAACATACTAAGTTTCTCTTATAAAGTAGGAAACTTCTCAAAACTGTTTTCCTCCTTTTTGCCTAATTAGGTTAGATTAAGGGGGGTGGGGGTAGAGCAAGAGATTGTAAGTAAATTCCCCGACAAATGACTTCTCTGTCAAAGTCTGTCTGTCACATGAGCCAGCCCTGTAACGAGTGTTCATTCTCTTCAATCTCCAGTGCATTACAGGCATGACCAGTTGGATGAATTTATCAAAAATATCAACACCCATCTACAACCTCTCTTCATGGAGATCAGGAAGGGGATGAGTGAGGTTGATGGACAGCAGCATTATGCTCTGGTGAGTGGGAAGTGTGATATCTTTGTGGTTTTCACTTCTGGTGGTTGGTAGAAGATAGGGCAGAATTTGGGCATAGTTATCTAGTGATGAAATAACCACATGCCCAGAACTATAAGTGGGGAAAAAAAAGTTGCGTCAGTTTATCAAAGCAGTGAGCATTCTACAAAAGCAAGATCTGTGAACTAACCTGGAAATGCACTGACCTCTTCAGATCTCTGTCATCTCTGTAGATGAAGGATAAGGACTGAGCAGCAAGGGCACTCTCATATCACTTATTACCCTCTTTTACTTTCTAATGCTGTCTTGGAGTCCCTGAATCCAGCACAGGAGCTGTAGAACTCTTTCCATTTTTTTCCTGTAGGTTGAGTTCCATGTCAGTGACAAACCAAAGTCAATATCTGATTTATGTTTCTTGTTTTCTTGCTGTACTTGAGTGCTTGACTCCTGACCCAAAGTTTATAGATTTGAGTTACATCCTCTTGTTTTGCCTCCAATTGAACTTCACAGAAATTGTGGATGACATTTGGTGCTCAGGCTTCGTTCCTTCCTTACACTGGTAGATGGGTATAAGCACCTCTGACACGTGTAATAAACTATCACAGCCACTGCAGGCTGATATCCCTTACTTTCTGCACCTTAAATGTCTGCTCAGGGTTGTCTGCTCAGGGTTCCCAGAAGGTTGAGTCTGAGATACACCTCCTTTACATTACGGTGAGACCCTCCATGTGCTGTATCGCTGCTATATAAGTGCAGGAGATGCAACACCTGCTCTTTTATTTCCTCTCTCCTCACTATCCAAGCCCCAAGTATTCCTTTCCAGTGATTTACATCACTTTTTAAGAAAAAAGCGCAGAGAGTGGGGAGACTTAATTTTAAAGGAGCGCAGAGAGCAGGGAGAGGTTGTTTAAAAAAGAGAGCCGGGAGAATTCATGAATAACAACGTGACGCGAGTGTAGGGAAAGCAGCTGATTGGTGAGTATTTCTAGTCTTTAAAATAAAAGCAAGGTCTTTAGTTTGTATTGAAGTCTCTTTTTTTTCTCTTTTTCTTAAAAATAACTTAAGGATAAGATCGATTCTGGTGTAGAAAAAATTAATCACAAAGTTTGAAGATTGGGGTATTCTTCAAGTCTAAAGACCAGGGATACTAGAGTAATTTATTAATAAATTAAGTACGATAGTGATGGCAGGACAGGTGATGTGTTGCTGCTACAGCATGTGGTAGCTGCTGGACACTAAGGTGATCCAGACCAAACACATCTGTAGTAAACATTTGCAGCTTGAGGATCTTTGAGTTGAGGAGCTGGAGTCTGAACTGCAGACGTTGCGCCATATCAGGGAGGGGGGGTCACACTCCTCAGATTAGGTAATTCAAACTTGTACTGTGATCGGGGACAGGAGGGTGTGACTACAGATGAAGCAAGTATGGGGACCCAGGGGGTATTGTTCAAGGAACTTTGGCCCCTGCAATTGTCCAGCAGCTTACGAGGTTCTTGCAAGCTGTGTGGATGAGAGTGGGGTCTGCAGGGAGGAGAAGCGAACTGACCACGGCAGCGTGGTACAGGGAACCATTCAAGTAGGGGGAGGAAATAGGAACACAGTAGTGGTAGGCGACAGTATAATTAGGGGATAAATGCTCTTCTCTGCAGCTGTGAGTGTGAGTCTCGAAGGTTGCGTTGCCTGCCCGGCGCCAGGGTTAGGGACAACATCTCAGGGCTGGAGAGGAACTTGGAGTGGAAGGGGAGGGATCTAGTTGTCGTCGTCCACGTTGGTACCAACAACATTGATAGGACTAGAAAGTTGGTTGTGCTGAAAGAATTTGAACAGTTAGGAGCTAAATGAAAAAGCAGAACCTCCAAGGTAATAATCTCAGGATTGCTACCTGAGCCACGGGCAAACTGGCATAGGGTAAATAAAGTCAAGGAATTAAATGATGTGGCTCAAAGATTGGTGTAGGAGGAATGGGTTTCAGTGCATGGGGCACTGGCACCAGGACTGGGGTAGAAAGAAGCTGTTCTGGCAGGATGGGCTTCATTTGAACTGCACTGGGACCAGTGTCCTGGCGAATCGAATAACTAGGGCTGTAGAGAGGGGTTTAAACTAAATGGGGGAGGGGGGGTAGGGTTTTGGTTCTGGAGAGGGAATATGTAGGCTTATAAAGCAAAAAGATATGGCAGCATTGCAGGGCAGCTATTTAGGTAATGATACCCAGCGTGTACAAACATTTAAAAAAAAGGCAGCAAATAGGGTCAAAGGGGGGGAAAAATGGTAAAAAGGCAAAATTAATGCCTCTTAAATGCACGTAGTATTCGGAGCAAAATAAATGAATTAATGGCACAAATGGAATTTAATGGGTATGATCTTATAATCAATACGGGGACATGGTTACAAGGAGATCAAAGCTGGGAACTAATATTCAGTGATAGGTGACTTTTTGGAAGGACAGGCAGGAAAGAAAGGGTGATGGGATAGCTTTGTTAGTATGAGATGGAATAAGTACGATGGCAAGAAATGATCTTGGATCAGAAGATGCAGAATCCATGTGGGTGGAGGTATGAAATAACAAGGGGAAGACGGTGGGAGTAGTCTATAGACTCCCTAACAGTAGCTATACTGTAGGGTAGAGAATAAATCAGGAGATAATGAGGGCATGCAAAAAAAAAAGGCAGCACCTTAATCATAGGTGCCTTTAATCTTCATGTACATTGGGAAAATCAAATTGGCAGAGATACCCGTGAGCAAGAACTCATAAGAGTGTATTCGGGACAATTTCTTAGAATAATATGTTATGGATCCAACCAGGGATCAGGTATTTTGGATCTGGTAGTGTGTAATGAGGCAGGCATAATAAATGATCTCAGATATCAGCCAAGATCTCATTGATTGGCAGAGCAGACTCGATGGGCTGATTGGCCTACTTCTGCTCCTACATCTTATGATCTTATTTGATTAAACTGTGCTAGTTCTTGACAGGGCTGCTATTTGGGGGAAAAGGGTGTTGAAATGCCAGTGGGCCCAGCTTTTGTGAATCAATTAAAAGAACAGTATTGACAACAGCTCTGGAAAAATCACTGGGCAAGACCTTTCAGATTTTGCTATGGGGAGGGGCATGAAGTGACTTAAAAAAAATGGAGAGTATGCAGAATCCATTAGGTTTGAAAATGGGTAGCGTATATTAACACACACAATCGGTTTATGGGGGGGCGTAATGCTCTTGAACATCCCTGACCTCTGATACTTTGCACCCTGTCCTGCCAACTGAACCTCAACCTGATCATTGTATACAAGATAGCTCATGTTCACAAGAACCTGTCCCTCAATTGTTATGATGCAGACAGAGGCCATTCAGCCCATCTTGTCTGTACCAGCTCTCCAAGTGAGTATTATGACATAGTGTCATGCTCCTGCCTTTTTACCATAACCCTACACGTTGTTTCTATTTAAATAATCATCTAATGCCCTCTTGAATGCCTCGATTGAACCTGCTTCCACCATACTTCCAGGCAGTGCATTCCAAACTCAAACCACTTGCTGTGTGAAAAAGTTTTTTCTCATATTTCATTTGCTTTTTTTGCAAATCACTTTAAATCTGTGCCCTCTTGTTCTCGATCCTTTTATGAGCGGGAACAGTTTCTCCCTATCTACTCTATCCAGCCCCCTCCTGATTTTGAACACCTCTATCAAATCTCCTCTTAGTCTTCTCTCCAAGGAGAACAGCCCCAACCTCTCCAATCTATCTTTGTAACTGAAGTTTTTCATCCCTGGAACTATTCTTATAAACTCTCTCCAAATTGTTCACATCCTTGCTACAGTGTGGCACCCAGAACTATACACAATACTCCAGCTGTGGCCTAACTAGTGTCTTATATAAGCTCATCGTAACCTCCCTGCTCTTATACACTATGCCCCTATTAATAAAGCCTAGGATACTGTATGCTTTAACTGCTCTCTCCACCGTCCTGCCACCTTCAATGATCTGTGCACATATCAAGCCAGTCCCTCTGCTCCTGCACCCCCTTAAGAATTGTACCCCTTGCTTTATATTGCCTCTCCATGTTCTAACTACCAAAATGCATCGCCTCACACTTCTCCACATTGAATTTCATCTGCCACCTATCTGCGAATGAATGCTCCCAGACTGCATGTTCTTGTAATGTGCCATTAATCTCCCTCTTGCACTTTCTCTAGATTAACCTTGCGGAGACTGAGATCACCAGGATGGCATTCGATTACACAGAAACTGAATTGGAACTGTTCAAGAAAACTGTGAGTACAAAAGTCTCTTCAGTGCCTCATATTTCAAATGCCGCACTTGTCTGTTTAAATTTCACCCATATCTGTGAAGTTTTGAGAGTTTTCTGTTGTGAAATCTCTTCAATCTTAATTAAAACTGAAGAGCTTCAAATCAGCAGTGGGTTCTAACCTTTGTAGTGAATTGTAGAAGTGAGAATTTTGTGGAACTCAAAGCCACATCAGAATTTAACACAACTCTCAACCATCTTCCTGTTCTGGAAACTTGACCTTTTCAGACCTTCCTTCCTGGGATGTCAAAATGTGGTAATAGTGCAAATTATGGGAACTCCGCACATAGGCAACTATTTCTACTGTGTCTGGCAAAACACCTGATCTGGACAAAATAAATGGAACCATGGATTTGAACAGAGTTGTGGACAAACTAACAACATCCAGCAAATGGAAATGTTAAATGTTACATTTTGCATTTTTTTGTTTTATTTAAAGGCTGTCATAAATCAGGGTTGTCTGTTTTTAATACGTTACTAGATTGATAATGTACCATAGCGCTGGCCATTCAGAGTCACACTGAAGCCTTTCTCTCAGGGCCAGTGTACCTCAGTCCAAACAAAATACCTTAGTCAGTCTCTGGTTATAGGTAGACAAATGCTGCAGAGCATTAATGATCAGCCAGTTACTGTTCCTGAGCAGCTGCTACTTGCTTCGTTTGGTTGATGGCAGAAGGATGTGTGTGTCCAGTTCCTAGCTGGAATTGGCTCCCTTCAGAATCTGAGATTGATTGGCTGCCCGAGGTAGTGTGCATGCACCTGGCCTCTTAACTGTGCCTGTTGGATTGGGAGAGTAAAGGGGCTGACATGTCAAGGGGCACCTCAACAGTAGCTTGCTAACTGATGATGGGTTGCAGTTGGGATGGATGATTGGGAACAGTTTCACATGATTTAGAATTCCATGCAAAGCTTTTTCTTTTCAGATGGACCTAGTTCTGGAGTCAGAAAGTGGGATGGTCTCTTCTACAGACATCCTGAACCTGGCTGATCAACTGCAACCCAAGAAAATGAAGAAGAAAGAAGTAGAACAAGTGCTGCAGCGGTTTGTACAGGACAGGTGGCTTTGTGAGGCAGGTGACAGCAGAAACCATGTCTCCTAATCAAAGTTACACTTTTACATGTGTGGATGAAATTTTTTTTCTCTGTGATGAATATTCTGGTGTGTTTGCTGTTCACTTTTCCCTCATTAGAATGATGGTGAGTACATTCTGAGCACTCGCTGCATTATGGAGCTGGAACAATACATTCGCAACATGTACCAGGACCTAGTGAAGGAGTGCAACATCTGCCACAACATTACTATTCAGGTACCCATGCTGTAACAGGGATGATGGGTGGGGTGAGGGGAGGTGTTCTATGTTGAAGCTTTGTGTTTGCTCCTGGGGCAGGGAGGAGAATGAATCAGAACTTTCATTCTGCTGGAATGATAAAGCAATATATAGAGCAGTGATTCCCAAACTGTGGGCTGCAACCTGAGCTCTGCCCTTTGAAGACAGCAATGCAACTCTGGAGACTCTAGCAAGACAGCACTGGACCCACTAGACCGATTCTGCCAAACAGCAATGGGCGGATGGTGAGCCCAACACTTCCTTTAACCTTAGGAAACACTTATAAATGGCGAGTGCTGTGTAGACCCATGACGTCTGTGTGTCTATTTGGTAGAGGCAGACAAGTGTAATTTAATCACTGAGTCCAAGAAAAACTCAAGAGGTCATGCAGCTCAGCTGGGAAGGTGAGGGGCAGCTTCAACTTTACTGTGTTTCTGCTCTTGTCTGCCTGTTGTACAGGTCCCTTACCCTGGGCTGGTGACTCAGCTTTGCAGGCACCAATGACTAGACCAAAGGAGGGGTGGGGTGCTGTGGTGAAGTGATAGGAGAGGAGATGATTGAGATGGACAGATTTTTAATCCGTAAGGGAATCGAGGGTTATGTAGAAAAGGCAGGAAAGTGGAGCTGAGGAGCATCCATGATCTCATTGAATGGTGGTGTAGACTCAGGCTGAATGGCCTACTTTTCCTATATCTTATGGCCTTATTATTTGTGTGTGGAGAGGGGTTGATTACTATGTACAAAGGGGGGATAAATGTTGTGGACAAATGCCACTTAGGTCCAGAGTTAGTTAAAGTTAGAGAATCTTTATTATAAGCTGCAGGGGAATGTTTCAGTGAACCGAAGCATCTCAAAGAGCGGTTTCCTCTACTTTGGAGAGACCAAACGCAGACTGGGTGGCTGCTTTGCAGAACACCTTCAGTCTGTCCACAAGCATGACCCAGACCTCCCTGTCGCTTGCCATTTCAACACTCCACCCTGCTCTCATGCCCACATGTCTGTCCTTGGCCTGCTGCATTGCTCCAGTGAAGCTCAACACAAACAGTACCTCATCTTCCGACTAGGCACTTTACAGCCTTCCGGACTGAATGTTGAGTTCAACAATTTTAGATCATGAACTCTCTCCTCCATCCCCACCCCCTTTCCGATTCTCCCCCCACCTTTTTTCCAATAATTTATATAGATTGTTCTTTTCCCACCGATTTCCATTATCTTAAAATGTATTTCCATCCATTGTTTTATCTCTACCTTTTAGCCTATTTCGATTCCTTCACCCGCACCCCCACTAGGGCTATCTGTACCTTGCTTGTCCTGCTTTCTACCCTTAATTAGCACATTCCTTAGATAATATCACCACCTTCAACACCTTTGTCCTTTTGTCTATGGCATCTTTTGGCTATCTCCACCTATCACTGGCTCTCTATCCAGCTCTACTTGTCCCACTCCCCCTTAAACCAGCTTATATTTCATCTCTCTTTTATTTTTACTTGATTCTGTTGAAGAGTCATACGGACTCGAAACGTTAACTGTGTTCCTCTCCGCAGATGCTGCCAGACCTGAGTTTTTCCAGGTATTTTTATTTTTGTTTTGGGTTTCCAGCATCCGCAGTTTTTTGCTTTCATCTCAAAGAGCAGTTACATTAAAGTACATTAACACACGAAACAGTTGCAGCTGGCCAGGCTGTTTTGTCTGCGAGTTGGTAGGAAAGTACAGGATATAAAGAAACTGCTTGAGCTTATCAGCTACAGTGACTCCGTCCCCAGCTAAGCGCACCTGGAAAACAATAACAGATGAATAGGCCAAGGGTTGTGATGGAAACGTAAAGTGAGAGAGACAGCTTTCGTGAATATAACTCACTTTATAACTCATCTTATTAACCTTTAATCCCCACATCAATCCCTCCTGTTGGCCCCAGTCAGATTACATCTGACCCAGGCGGACACAGCTCATCTGACTGGAACCTCAGCTGACTGTCCAGGGATCCTACTGGACTACTGTGGGCATCAACTCCTTGGTGCTATTTATATCCCTAGTCAATTTGTAGTTCTCTTACAGCTTTGTTGGTCATCCTAGTGATATCCACCTAGGCTTGGAACATGAATAGCCAGATTAAACACTATAAATATCATCTTGACATCGCTTCTTTAGAGGTGGTGCTGAGACAGCAACTGAGATGTATTCCCTGTTTGACATCATTACTATTTACACAACACGCGAAATCATCACCCTTTGGTAACAGCAAATGGAGATGCTGATGATCAGGATGAGCACTGAAGTGACAGTGGCAGCTGTTCTGTCTAATTCCCACCAATTATATTGTATGTGGCTTCCCACAGCTCTAGCACTAACAGAGCACCTTAATACCCTGGCCTTCCCTTTGGCTAAATCCACTTGCACTGTCCTTTTTGCTGTAACCTGACTCTTATTGGTATGGCTTCTGGCTGTCAGTCAGGTCTTTTTAACTGCTTCTCAAGCAGCTTTCCTGGTGTGTTATCTTCATTGAACTTGTTATCCTACCAAGGGCTGAAAACCCTACCCATCACAGTTCTCCCTGACAGGTGGAAATCTCCCAGGGTGAATGAGTCAAACCTGAAGACAGAATGTATTGTTGTTCCTACAGCCCAATCTTCTATAGCAGTAATTATTCTCAGCTGTCAGGAAACACCACTGGGCTGGAGATGCCTGGACTGTTTGAAGGGCCCTACTTTGACTGTCACTGGGGAATTGCCATTCATTGATCTTAAGGCGTTACATGCACACTATGTAATGTGATTCGGTACAGCACTCATCTGTAGTCATGAGCAACATGCTGTCAGTCCCTTTTACCATATATGCATATGATTGTATTTTATACACTAATCCATCTTTGACCACCTCCTAGATATTCAACTTTATACCCCTCCCTGGGTACATTCTTAGATATCTACTTGTGACGCCACAAGGTACTAAGTATTCTTTTTCCCTGCCGCTGGCCAGTTGTGTTATCAGTAGCTCTCTTCTTCCTAGCTCCAGATTACTTAAATTTGAACTACTGATCTCCCTGTGTATATGCCAGAGTACAGTCCCAAGCTTAATATCCTTGATATCTAATTGCACATTATCAATTAGATCTTGGGCCAGTACATCACAGATCCATCCTTTGGACTGGGAATGAGTTGACTATTATGGCCTCTTCCAGTTCTGACAATCATTTAGTAACCCCTTCCCCTCTAGCTCTACAGCTATGAATTCGTATTTTGTTCCTTGAGCAGAAAATTACAGACCTCTAGTGTACTCTTGCGCCACCCATGAGGCATAATCGTTTATACTTGAGAATTGCCATGAATTCAAGACCAAATTAACACTACCGCGTAGTCTTCCCCCATCCCTAAATATGCTGCTTACTCCAGGAGCTATACAAATTTTATAATCACTGATTAGCTGCTGCAGCTTGTGCCCTACCCAAGTAACTGATTTGAGATGATCCCCCATGATTATCCTTCAGTATTGGGATTATTCTACTCAAGTTACATGTTACTTCTAATGTGACCATGGTAACATTGTACAACAATATTTCCTGGTTCCCTATTCCAATCATGCCATCCTTGGGTGGCGGCACAGTGGTGGGACACTGCGTCGGCTTTCGATAAACGCATGTTCTTAAATTGAAACATCTTATATCAATGCCATCCTAATTAATTGATTAATAATGTTGGTGCACAGTTCTTGACAACATTGTCTTTGAAGCCTTGGGTAAGAAATACCATCCCTTGAGATTGCCAAGGCCTGCTATTGTGTTGCAGCTGGGGTTCATCAAGCGCAATGTCATGCCCATTCAATTCAGGTGGCTCTGCAATGTAATTTGTCTTTCCCAAGTCAGGTCCCATGGGTACTACAACTGTTTGTGTTGTGTGTGAACTTGAGGTAATCTTATCTGATTTCCACATACTGGGTTTCTTTACCCACTCTCTCCTGCCTCCTTTAAGAAGTTGCCCAGGATGCAGACAGGTGCTTGTGTTGATGATTACGATGGGCGCTTCCTACGCTGCTGCAGTTACCAGGAGGGTGATCTGAAATAAAATAATTTAAGAAATCTGCTGCTGGTAGAAACAGAATGTGAGTCATAAAGTTTAACCTGAGGCCAGTGTTTCCATCAATCCCCCGCTAGCATATCCAAACATATGCAAGTGTCACTGGCTATCAGGATTATGTGAGGCCCTATCCAACGGGTGCTGGTCCTGGTTTGGAAGACACTCTCTTTACCATTACTTAGTCCTGTAACTCTACTTAGGTGATTTAAGCTCAGTTCCCTGTCTCTCCCTGTCAGCAGCTTCTTACTGATATTTTACTTCACTTTCATGCCTTGGAGTTGCCTGTGCAATGGCTTCTTGGTCAGAATCCATTTGCAGGGGAACTCCCCACCTGCAGGTATCACCTCAACAATATTCCTTATTCTTTTGCAGGTTCATTGTTAATTTCTGGGCTATTATATAAGAACGTGTAATTAAAACAACATTTTTTTTGATCCCAAAAAATCACCTAGACTGATTTTCCATTAGCCTTTTTTATGAAAATTAGAATTTGTGTATCCCGTTAAACGCCAGGCAAATTTCCCTTTGAATGTTTAAAATAGCAACTCGTGAAGTTATTTTATCAATTCTAATTTCAGAAACAATTGCCCAGGTTTGTTGGCTATAAATGATGATTTTGAAAAGTCTGATACTCATTGGTCAGTGTGTTTGCATCAAATCTCCTGTTCTCAAGCACTTTGTCTCGAAAGATAACAAATGGTAACAAACAGCCTGAATTGTTAAGGCCAGGTCTCTGAAAGGCAAAGGCTTCAAGCTGTGCTTTAATTCTCAAAGCTGTTGGATTCACTTGGAGCTGGAAACCATCATATCTGTAAATTTAGAAACTTAAAATCTAATAATGCTCAATATAGTTTTAGTAATCTGAAGGTGTGTGATAAATTTAAAAGCACGCAGCTGTCAGCACAAAAGAGTTAACTCTGCTGTGTGTTGGGGGTGAGAGGGGTTGGAGAAAACGTGGCATGGAATCGCATCACTTCATGTAACTTCTTTAAAGCCCACTTCCATCAGGGAAGTTCAATCGAAAACCAAACTCTGTTTTAGACCTGCTTTATTTAATTCTTTTGTTAGCTCTTCTTCAGCTTTGGCCAAATTTAGATTAAATTCCAATTGTTTTGAAACATTTCAGCATTTTATAATTGTTTCTCACTCAATATGTGTTGAGTTTATCCTTTTTCTCCTTTAAAACATTTCAATTTTTGATGTTTGCTACTTAACCACATTTAAAAGAAATAGTAAAACATGTTAATTTGAATTTTAGCAGTTCTTTTTAAAATGTTTTGAAAAGTTAAAATTGGATTGCTGCCAAGCTATCTTTATATTTTGAGAACAAACTGGTCTTTTCACAGTTGTACAACTACATTTTAAACACTCTTTCAGCACAGAAGCTTGCAGCATTTTAAATTAATGTCAATTGTTTCCAAACCTTTAAAAATACTTCCTTTCTGCTTTTGAGAACTTTGCCAGGAACCATACCTTAAACCTTTAAATTTGTAAGAAGTCTCTAACCCAAGATCAATCCAACTCGGGATCAGTTGTTTCAAAATTCCAATTTACACTATTGAACATTAAAACTATCCTGTTCTCACTTGTGTGAAATTGTATCCAGATTAAAAATCCCACGTATTTATCAACACGTTCAAGTTGCAATTTTTTGGCCAGATAGCTCAACTTGAACCTTATAACTGAAGATACTGGTTTGTTTAATTGCGCTTTCCTTTAATCCAACTCATTAAACTACCCCGTTCCCAAAGTGCTGAGACTCCTATGCAAAATTTCAGTTTGGGGAAGAAAACACAATAAAGCGCTCTCTCTCATATTATCTACACAGATTCTTTATTGCACACTTTCCATTCTCTGCTCATATGGTATCTGTCTTAACAACCCAAAAATTAAAGGTGGTTTTGATTATTCTTTCTACAAATAAAACTGTAATTAAAGCCAAAGGGAAAAGTAAATGTTTACAATAAAACGTTCGTATTCTCGAAACCTGCTTCGAATGAAACATCAAGCTACAGTGGAGGTGGGGGGGAGAAGAGGGATCTTTCGAGGTTTCCACCTATAGGATCAATCCAAAGTGAGCGAAGCTCACATTTCCTCTTTCCTGATTTTAAAATACAGCCACTTAAACCAAATACGCAAGACCAGGCGCAAAAGGTTAACCAAACTTTAGTGCAGAGACTTATAGACGCTTGGCATTGACATGCAGATACAAAAGAAAATCCCAGGATTCTGATTAATTACACAAACAGCAAATTACACACAAGTTTTCTCTTTTGTTAGCTTGGGATTCATTTGGGGTCCCAACCATCATTTATCATATTACTCTACTTTTGTGAATTTCCTGAACAGGTATTCTGTGATGGGCCCTGAGTGCCCACCTCCTTCCCTGCCATCCTTTCAGGTTACGTTCTATAGCACGACTGGCTTTCGCCTATCTAGTGCTTGCAACCTGTCTCTTCTGGGCCCTCGACCCTTTGCACAAGACTCTTCGCCTTTGGTACTATCAATTAAGTATTCCCACCTTGACCCTATCAAGCTGACTAACAGTTGTGAGGCTTTTCACTTCAGAGGAGTGCCATTAAGCCCCCTACCCAGCTGTCTATCAGCTGTCAGTGATCTCCACTATTATTCACTTTATTATTCTTTACCTTTTTTCCCTTACTTTCAGCCACTCCAACTCCATTCAAATATTCAGGATCCCAGAGGTTCCAAGGAGGCCCCAGTTAGGGGAGGCCGCAGTTAGACCTAACTAAACACGGGTGGTATAAAATAAATAATACTCACTGTGGTCTCTGCCGTCTGCGGAGACCTTCCTTTAATCGGAGCTGTTAGTGGATCCTGTTCATGATGCCAAGTTGTTGTGGGACAAATGCCACTCTTGAGTCCAGAGATGGTTAAAATTAGGGAATCTTTATTACAAACATGTAGGGGAATGCTTCAGCAAATCAAAGCATCTTAGACAGCAGTTACAGTAACATATATTTATACACAATACAGTTGTAGCTGGTCAGGCTATTTTGTTTGCAGGTTATTGAGGAAGTACAGGATGTAAGAAAAACAAAATACAACTCGAAAACAACTCTGGCTTATTGGCTCTAGCAAAACACATATAGGAACACAATAGCAGCTGTATAGGCCAAGTACATCAAGGGTGGAAAAATACAGTGTGAGAGACAGCTTTCATGAATGTAACTATAACACATTAATTGTATTAACTCTATCCCCCACATTAAAGTGAAGAGGGACTGATTACAATGTGGGTTGGGTGGGGGGGAGAGGGGCTTCATTGAATCTTCTGTCACTGGGGAAATTAGAGAGCTTGGCTGAAACCTACATGAGTACATATATATTTTTACAAATGTGCTTTAAAAACAGATTTTCAAATTCATGATGTATGTTGATCCATAATACACGAACTTTAATGATCATAAACTGAATTTTACTAAGCTGCTTTATTGCTGTTTTGTTTTTGCTGGCATTAATTTTCATAAGTTAAAATGGGGTCATGTTGGAAAATAGTTTGGGAAGTATTGACAGAGAGACAGGCCACTCACCTGAGCCACTGTGGGCCTTTTACTCTCGGTGTTGTGTCTACTATTTCAGCTATTTGATTAAATTTCCTTAAACTGTGTTTTACTTCTAGGGCCAAATGTGTGAGGTCTGTGGAGCCAAAATTCATTTCCCCTGTGCTGCAAAATACTTCCGAGGCCGGGGTGACCCTTGCTGTCCAAACTGTAGGCAGTTCTGGCCTCATGAGATCCCAGGTAACAGCTGTTTAATCAGCAAGATTATTATGTTAAGTGCATTAATTAGCCCTGGTCTCCGCCTACATCTAATCCATCTATAAATAGCTGGAGTACTCAAGGTCAAACCATTGAATTCTGTTTGCAAAGGTTTATAATGGGTGGGTGGATATTTACAGAAAGCAGATATTAAAATTAGGACACAGAGTCACATGGTTCTTAGAACTCCACAAAATGAAACCTGCTGTTTATTCACCCAGGGGATTTTCACTGAACCACCTGTTTCTGTTCTGTAAACGTGCTGTTATCAGGAGTCCAGGGTAAATGTTCTGTAGATTCTGGTCTGTTGCTGGCAGCACTGAACAATGTGTTTACTTAACTTCTGAACCATATTTTCTATGAAGTATTTTTCAAGTCTGTAACTTAAAATTTTTACTGAATTACTCCTCCAACCTCACCTCCAACGTTAAATGCTGGGAGCTCATGGACTTCATTATCACAAAGATTGAACAGCTACCTTTGCAGCATCCCTCCTCATACTATCTCATTGAGCTAAAGTTCCCTGCTGCCCTACATCTTTCTCTAGTTTTTCTCCTATCTCAAGTCCTACCTGCACTCATCTTGTCCATGAGATCCATCTCCTGCTCCCTTGACCATATCCCCACTTAACTGCTGATCACCCAACTTCCAATCCTGGTCCCCATGTTGGCTGATATTGCTAATAGTTCTAAGAACAAAAAAAGCTGGAAAAACTCAGGTCAGGTAGCATGTGGAAAGAAACAGAGTTAGCAGGAAGATAGAAATGTAAGAGTTTTGAAGCCAGTGGAAAGGGGGAGGGGGCAGCAAGAAAAAAGGAGAAGGTCTGTCATAGGGTGGAGGACAGGGGAGATTAAATAACAAAAGATTTCAAGATGCAACTGCCAAAGAGAGTAGTAATAGATAAAGACACAAAGATTCTTGTTCTTTGAGCTTGCGTTGAGCTTCAGAACTGTAGCAGGCCATGGACAGAAAGATCAGCATGGGAGCAAGGTGGAGAATTAAAATGGCAAGCAAGCAGAAGCTCAGTGCTTGTGAACTGAATGGAGGTGTTCCGCAAAGCAGTCACCCAGTCTCCGTTTAATCTCCCCATGTAGAGCAGACTACATCGTGAACAGTACATACAGTATACTAAATTGAAAGAAGTACAAGTAACTTGTTGTTTCAGTTGGAATTTTTGGGGCCTTGGACAGTGAGAAGAGGAAGTGAAAGGGCAGGTATTGCATCTCCTATGCTTGCATGGAAAGGTGCAACATTGAATTTAACAACTTTAGATCATAACCTCTGCATCCATCTTGTTCTAAATTTTTTTTGTTTTGCTGGGTCAGTCTTCATCTTGTTTCTTTCTTTATCCCTTCATGTTGCATTCACGTGGTTTTTATGTAGCAATTCACATCTCATTTTGTGTGCGAGAGTAGGACCCCCGAGCCAGGCAGTCAGCACCTAGAGGAGAGTGCGAGAGGAGGACCCGAGCCAGGCAGTCAGCAACACCTAGAGGAGAGTGTGAGAGCAGGACCATGGGACAGGGAGTCAGCAGCACCTAGAGGAGGATGTGAGAGGAGGACCCCGAGCCAGGCAGGTCAGCAGCACCTAGCACCTAACATCACAGGGGAAACATAAGTTCATTGGTTGGTGAGAAATTGTTGTTGGGGAGTGTCATCAAGTAGCTGACAATCATTGTTTTTAAAAGAAGGGGCTACTTACATTTAAGAAAGAAACACGAGCAATAGGGAAATAAAGTTTGAGTTGAGGCCAGGTAAAATAAAGTTGCATAAGTAAACCAAAGTAAAATAAACATAAGGGAAGTAAATTGAAGACATGCAGGACAGCTTGGTCTTGTGGAATGGATGCCCTGTATTTTTTGTGGGAAGTTGTGGACATTACCAGTGTATTGGCTGACCACATGTGCAGGAAGTGTCACCAGCTGCAGAACCTTGAGCTCTGGGTTCCGAGCGGCGGCTGAAGTCACTGTCGCATATGCAAGGCTGAGAGCTTTGTGGATAGCACGTTCAGAGAGGTGGTCACACCGCTGCTTAGGAGCCTGGAGGCAGAGAGGGAATGGATGACCGCCAGGCAGTCCAAAAAAATTAGGCAGGTAATGCAGGAGTCCTGCTCCCCAATCGATTTTCCATTTTCGATACTGGTGAGGGCATTGGTTCCTCAGAGGATGCAGTGAGAGCCAAGTTTGTAGCAGCACAGTCAGCTTTGCTGTACAGGGGTGGAGAAAGTGGAGAGGAAGAGCAGTAATAATAGGGGATTTATTAGGGGAACAGACGAGCATTTCTGTGGCCATAGATGTGACTCCAGGATGGTATGTTGGCTCCCTGGTGCCAGGGTCAAGGATGTCACGAAGTGACTGCAGGACATTCTTATGGGGGAAGGCGATCAGCCAGAGGTGGTCCATGTTGGTACCAATGACTTAGATAAGAAAGGGAATGAGATCCTGAAAGTAGACTTTAGGGAGCTAGAAAGGAGATTGAAAAACAGGACCTCTAAAGCAGTAATCTCAGGATTACTCCCAGTCTCACGTGTAAGCGAGTATAGAAATAGTGAACTGAACGAATAAACACGAGGCTGGAAAGCTGGTGTAGAAAGTAAAGGCATCTGGACTGGTTCTGGAGAAAGTGGGACCTGTATAAGCTGAACGCTCTACACCTGAACAGAACTGGGATGAATATCCTTGCAGAGAGATTTGCTAGTGCTATTTTTTGGCGGGTGGTGGGCAGGGCAGGGTGGTTTAAACTCGGTTGACAGGAAGATGAGAACCTGCGGCTAAATTCAGAGTAGGCAATGGGAGATGGAGCATTAGTGAGTGACTCTGAAAGACAGAAGCAGCACAAGTTAGAAAGTGTACAGCACAAGAATTTGGCAGTGTTAAAAAGTATATATGTAAATGCAAGGAACATAGTAAATAAAGCCAGTGAGCTGAGAGCACAGCCACAAGGCAGCACGATATCATTGCTAAAACACAAATTTGGCTTGAGGGGCAAAAAGGATGTGACAACAGGACACTTGGAAAATATCAAAGTCAACATGGATTTCTGAAAGGGAAATCATGTTTGACAAACCTATTGGATTTCTTTGAGGATGTAACTAGCAGAATAGTCAGCACGTAACAAGCCCAATGAGAGGGGGCACAATTCTAGATTTCGTCTTAGGAAACGAAGCTGGGAAAGTGGATGAAGTAGCAATGGGGGACCATTTTGGAGATGGTGACCATAATAGTTAAATTTAGCATCATTATGGAAAAGGACATAAACTGTGTTAACTAAACTAAAACATAAACTAAAATGGGGGGAGACAAATTTTACAAAGGTGAGGGGTGAGCTGGTGAGAGTGGACTGGATATAGCTATTAAAAACTGTCAAACCAGTGGGAGGCATTCAAAGGTGAGATTCTATGGGCACAGTGTAGACATATCCCTATAAAGAAACAGGGTGCTACTGCTAAAGCTAGAGCCCTCTGGTTATCCAGAAATATACAGGCCAAGATAAAGCAGAAAAAGAAAGCTGTTATGGCAGTCACAAAAGACTTACTACTGTAGAAATAAAAACAAAAAAACTGCGGATGCTGGAAATCCAAAACAAAAACAGAATTACCTGGAAAAACTCAGCAGGTCTGGCAGCATCGGCGGAGAAGAAAAGAGTTGACGTTTCGAGTCCTCATGACCCTTCGACAGAACTAGTTCTGTCGAAGGGTCATGAGGACTCGAAACGTCAACTCTTTTCTTCTCCGCCGATGCTGCCAGACCTGCTGAGTTTTTCCAGGTAATTCTGTTTTTGTTACTACTGTAGAAAGCCTGGAGAAGTATAGAAAGTACAGGGGTGAAGTAAAATTGGAAATTAGGAAAGCAAAGAGGCAATACAAAAAAATATTGGCAGGTAAAGTCAAAGAATAGTTTTGCCAGTACATTAAGAGCAAGAGAATAACTAAGGAAAAGGTAGGGCCTATCAGGGATGTACATGGTACTTTGTAGGTGATGCAGATGTGGGCATGTTTCTCAATGAGTACTTTGTCTCTGTGTTCACTAAGGAGAGGGATGATACAGACATTCTAATTAAAGAGGAATGTGAAATATTAGATACAATAAACATGAGAGAGGAAGTACTGGAGGGATTGCCATCCTTGATGGTGGATAAATAACCAGGGCCAGATGGATTGTAGCCCAGGCTGTTGAAGAAGGAAAGCCAGGGAGGAAATAGCAGATGCTCTGAGGATCATTTTCCAATTCTCACTAGATACAGGTGAGGTCCCAGAAGATTGGGGGTATGCGAACGCTGTATCGTTATTTAAAAAGGATGCAAGGGATAGGCCAGAAAATTATAGGCCGGTCAGTTTGACTTGGTGGTGGGCAAATTATTTGGAAACAATTCTGAAAGACAGGATAAACTGTCACTTAGAAAGGCATGGATTGGTCAGGGATAGTCAGCATGGTTGTGTTTAGAAAAGATTGTGTCTTACTAACAATATTTTTTGAGGATTGATGAGGGTAGTGCCATGGATGTTGTCTACATGGATTTCAGTAAGGCATTTGACAAGGTTCCACATAACAGACTGGTCAAGAAAGTGGGATCTCATGGGATACAGGGGAAGGTTGGATCCAAAATTGGCCCAGTGACAGGAAACGTGGTAATAGTCGAATGTTTTTGCGAATGGAAAATGGTTTCCAGTGGTGTTCCACAGGGCTCAGTGTTGGGGCCCTTGCTGTTTGTTGTATATATTAGTGATTTAAACTTAAATGTGGGAGGCATGATTGGGAATTTTGAATATGACACAAAAATTGGCCGTGTAGTTGATAGTGAAGAGGATAGCTGTTGACTTCAGAATTATATCAATGGTTTGGTTGTGTGGGCGGGAGGAGAAGTGTGAGGTAATGCATTTGGGGAGGGTAAACACAGCAAGGGAATGTTCAATAAATGGGAATTGAGAGTTTGAGGAAGCGAGTGACCTTGGAGTGCATCTCCACAGGTCCTTGAAGGTGGCAGGAGAGATGTTCAACGTGTGGAAAGCAAATATATGGAAAGCTTTCCTTTATTGGGTGAGGTATTGAATAAAAAAGCAGGGATGTTATGATGGAGTTGTATAAAATGCTGGTTGGGCCACAGCTGGAATTTTGTGTACAGTTCTAGTCGTCATATTACAGGAAGGACATAATTGTTCTGGAGAGAGTACAGAGGAGATTTACAAGGATGCTGCCAGGGCTTGAAGATTGCAGCTATGATGAGCGATTGGATAGACTAGGCTTGTTTTCCTTAGAACAGAGGAGGCTAAGGGGTGACCTAATTGAGGTGTCAAAATTATGAGGGGCCTAGATAGGGTAGACAGGAAAGACTTGTTTCCCCTAGCTGAGGGGTCAATTACCAGGGAGCATAGATTTAAGGTGATTGGTAGAAGGATTAGAGGGGACATGAGGAAAAACTTTCTCACCCAGAGAGTGATGGGCGTCTGGAATTCACTGTCGGTGAAGTTGCTGGTTGAGGCTGAATTGCTCAGCTCATTTAAAAGGTACCGTAACCTGCAAGGCTACAGACCGGGTGCTGGAAAGTGGGATTAAAATGAGTGGCTAGTTTTTTTTTCTTTTTGGCTGGCACAGAGACAGTGGGTTTAATGGCCTCTTTCTGCACCACAACCTTTCTATGGTTCTACAATCTTTGTTTCTTTACTGTATCCATTATCTTTCTCTTTGGCTGTTGCATCATGAAATCTTTTGTTATTTAATCTCCCTCGGCCTCTACCCTATCACAGATCTTACCATTTGTTCTTTGAACCCCTCTCATAGGTATAAATTAAGCATTTTTAAGCCAATCTTCAGATCTGGTGAAAAGAAATCAACTCGAAATTCTCCCCACAGATGCTGCCTGAGCTACTGAGTTTTTACAGCTTTGGTTCTAATTTCAGATATCCAGCTTCCACAGTATTTTGCTGTTAACAGTTCTGACTCCAGGTGTTGACCCTCTCTCCTTTAAATCTTCTATCATTGTCCTCTCATAAAACTGAACTGACTCCCACTGTCCTGAGAAACTACTCCCCGTCACCTCCAACTTCTTTCAAGTCTTTGAATGTGTGCTGCCTGTCAAATCTGTGCCCATCTTTACTTGAATTCCATGTTTGAATGCTTCCAATCAGGTTTTCACCCTGCCACAGTACAGAAACAGCTCTTAATGTACAAATGACATCCTATGTGACTGTGACAAAGGTAAGCTTTCCCTCTTCGACCTTTGCAACCTGTCTGCAGCCTTTGACACGATTGACAACACCATCCTCTTCCAATGTCTCTCCACTGTCATTCAGCTGGATTGGTCATGTCTGGTTCTATTATCTATTCAGTCAGTGCCAGAGACTCATTTGCAATAGCATCTCTTGCACCGCACTGTTACCACTGCTGCCCTCACTAGCGTGATTCCTTATTTCAACTATATGTATCATGCTAATGCACTGAGTCCTTTTTGCAAAGCAACAACACAACTTGTGACTGCTCATTTTAACATCAGTTCTTCTCTTCACCCAGATGTCAGTAGGACTGAGCAATCAATGCCCCCTCCATCCTCCACACCAAAGACGCGACGCCGATATCGGGAATGAGTTGCTAAGAGAAGTAAAGCAGCAAAGGACAATGTCAAATCTGCAGAAAAATGGAAGGACATTTGGGGGATGGGTGGGGAAGAAGAGGATTGAACCTGTGCTGTGAAATAGAATTTGTTCTCAGCAAGCTTGTCTTCTGATATTCTATAACCTTTACTGCATTGTATTACACATTTACGTGTAGTCCCCACTATGCAGTGGCTCTACTTGTTGTTGTGCAGCCACTTACTAGACCCTCAGGGCCACCTGGCCAGTTGGCCCATTGCCTGGAGTTCGCTCTGAACCTTGTCTCGAGAGATTACAGAGCTCGGAATGTGCAACAATCTCTATTGGGGTCCATCTTGGAGACAGAGGTTCAGTGGTAGAAATCTTGTTTCCATCAACAGGTGTTATGCAATGTAAAATAGGAATGATTAGTTGTTACTAAATAAAATGTAACCTTTAACCTCTGATTCCTCCTCATTCTACTGAGGTAGGCAGATACCCCAGGCCACTTAAAGTACTAACGCTAACATCGCAAGAACAACTCCACCTGAACATGCAATGTGAATCTGGTGCAGAGAGGGAATTTGTTTGGGAGCACCTAGCACAAAGGAAGATGGTTGTGGTTGTTGCAGCTCGATTGTCTCAACTCCAGGACATCAGCAGGAGTTCCTCAGTGTAGTGTCCTTGGCCCAACCATCTTCAGCTGCTTCATCAATGACCTTCCTTCCATCACAAGGTCAGAAGTGGTAATGTTCACCATTCGCGACTCCTCGGATACTGAAGCTGTCCATGTCCAAATGCAGCAAGACCTGGATAGGTGGCAAGTAACGTTCATGCACACAAATACCAGGCAATGACCATCTCCAACAAGAGAGAATCTAACCATTGCTGAATCCCCCATATAAACATCCTGGGGGTTACCATTGACCAGTAACTGAACTGGACTAGTCATATAAATAACGTGGCTACAAGAGCAGGTCAGAGGCTAGGAATTGTGCGACAAGTAACTCACCTGACTCCCCAAAGCTTGTCCTCTTATCTACAAGGCTCAGGACAGGGGTGTGTTGGAATACTCTGCTTGACTGCAGGTCCAACAACACTAAAAGCTTGACACCATCCAGGACAAAGCAGCCTGCTTGACTGGCATCCCATCCACAAATATTCACTCCCTCCACCACCGAGGCAGAGTGGTAGCAGTGTGTATCATCCACAACAAGTACTGCAGGAACTCACCAAACTTAGACAGTATCTTCCAAACCCATGACCACTACCATCTAGAAGGCCAAAGGCAGCAGATAGATGGGAACACCACCATCTGAAAGTTTCCTCCAAGTCACTCTCCACCCCGACTTGGAAATATATCGCTGTTCCTTCACTTACTGGGTCAAAATCCTGGAACTCCCTCCATAAAAGCACATACACCACTTGGGCTACAGCAGTTCAAGGCAGCTAACTACCACCACCTCAGGTAATTAGGGATAGGCAATAAATGCTAGCCTAGCTAGTGATGCCTACATTCCAATGGAAAAAAAGGAACTTTTTTTTAGGTTTTTAAACCTTTAAGTAGCTAGGTGAGTGTTTTTCTGTGGTCTCTATGTGAAGAATCTGTAACATGCTATCACTTTACTAAATGAGTAACTTAAACAAGATAAGCCAATTAAGTAATCTAAAAAGGTCAAATAGACATGGAAGGGCAGATAGTATTCTGTAACTGCAGGGAATGGGTGTTTGTGGAGATCATTGCGATCCTGGACAACCACATCTGTGGTAATTATCTGCAGCTTGAGTAACTTCAGCTCAGAGTTGCTGAGCTGGAGGCTGAACTGTAGCATCAGGGAGGCAAGAGTTATCTGGACACTTAATTCCAGGAAGGCATTGTACCCCTTAGGTTAAGTAGCACTTGAGCTTTTCAGCAATCAGGGACAGGAGTGTGTGATTACAAGTCAGGCAGATATGGGGATCCAGGATATAATGATAGAGGATTCTTGGCCCTTGACTTTGCAACATTTGGAATTCCTGGTTAATCAATGCCTGGCCAGGGATAAAGACATCTCACAGTGGGAGAAGAACTTGAAGTAGAAGGATCCAATTGCCATGGTCCACATAGGAACGAATTACAGGCAGAACTAGGAATGATGTTTTACTTTTCTATTCATTCATGGGTTGTGGGCTTTGCTGGCTGGGCCAACATTTATTGCCCATCCCTAGTGGCCCTTGAGAAGGTGGCGGTGAGCTGCTTTCTTGAACTGCTGCAGTCCATGTGGTGTAGGTACACCCACAGTGCTGTTAGGAGGGGAGTTTCAGGATTTTGACCCAGTGACAGTGAAGGAAGTGATATATTTCCAAGCCAGGATGGTGAGTGACTTGGAGGGGAACTTCCAGGCAGTGGTATTGCCATCTATCTGCTGCCCTTGTCGTTGTAGATACTAGTGGTTGTGTGTTTGGAAGGCACTGTCTAAGGAGCCTTGGTGAATTCCTGCAGTGCATCAGTGGTGGAGGGAGTGAATGTTTGTGAATGTGGTGCCAATCAAGTAGCTGCTTTGTCCTGGATGGTGTCCATGTGTTGTTGGAGCTGGACTCATCCAGGCAAGTGGGGAGTATCCCATCACACTCCTGACTTGTTCCTTGTAGATGGTGGATGGGCTTTGGGTAGTCAGGAGGTGAGTTACTCATCTCACAATTCCTAGCCTCTGACCTGCTCTTATAGCCATACTTTTTATATCGCTAGTCTAGTTCCGTTTCTGGTCAATGGTAACCCCAAGGATGTTGATCGTGGGGGACTCAGTGATGGTAATGCCATTGAACATTAAGGGGTGATGGTTGGATTCTCTCTTGTTGGAGAGTTTTAGGAGTTAGTGCCCAAATTAAAAGCAAAGCTTCAAAGCAAAGGTAATAGGGCATCATACACCATCCTGACTTGGAACTATATCACTGTTGCTTCACTGTCACTGGGTCAAAATCCTGGTACTCCCTCCCTTGACAGCACTGTGTACACCTATATCCTATCGACTGCAGCAGTTCAAGATGGAGATTTGCCATCTGCTTCTCAAAGGCAACTAGGGTTAGACAATAAATGCTGGCCTTGCCAGCAATGCTCTCCTCCCCTGAATAAATGATAAAAATTGGGAAGCTACATTAAAAGATATGACAGTAGACAAGGAAAGGGTAACATTTAAAGAATGAACACAATTTGCAAAATATTGTGGCAGACAGGTGAAATTCTAATGACGAGTAAGGAAATGGCAGATATTAAAGAAATGCTTTGTATCTGTCTTCACAGTAGAAGACAAAAAATATATTTCAAAAATAATGGTCATTCAAGGGTCTATTGAGAATGACAACGTAGTACCATTTCTTTTAAGTGTCTTAAATTATCCTGGACCAAATGACCTGCATTCTAGGGTTTAAAAACATGTAGCAGTAGAGATATTGGATACATTGGTTTTGATCTTCCAGAATTCCTTTGATTCTATAACAGTTCCCAATCATTGGAAGGTTGCAAAAATAACCATCATTTACAAAAGGAAGAGAGAAAATGGAATTATAGGCCAGTTAGCATAACAATAGATTCTAGCATTTTGCATAATATTAACAGGGATGAATTAACAGGGCATGCAGAACATAAGATTAAACTAAGTCAACACGATTTATAAAGGTGATGAAATCATGTTTGACAAATCTGTTGAGTTTTTTTTTGAGGCCGGTTGGGTGAGTGGGTAAGAGCATGATGTATGGAATACAATATGGTGAGGTGTGAAGTTATCCACTTTGGTAGGAAAAATAAAAATGCAGCATATTTTTGAACAGAGAGAATGGGAAATGTTTCCCTTCAGAGGGACCTTGGGTGTCTTTGTACATGAATCACAAAGGTAGCATGCAGGTTCAGCAAGCAATTAGAAAGACAAATGATATGTCAGATTTTGTTAACAAGGGATTGAAGTATAAGAGTAAATACATCTTATTACAATTAACAGGGCACTGGTGAGGACGCGCCTGGAGTACTGAGTGCAGTTTTGGTCTCCGTACCTAGGGACGGACATACTTGTTCTAAAGGGAGCACAGCAAAGGTTCACTGGTCTGGTTCCTGGGATAAGGACCTGATTAGACATGGCCTATATTCCCTAGAGTTAGGAGAATGAGAATTGATCGCATTGAAACATATGAAATGCGTGGGATGCTCAGTCATTGAGTATATTTGAGATAAAGGTTCATTTTTAGGTATTAAGGGGTATGATGGAAGGTGGGAGTTGAGGTAGATGATCAGCTGTGATCCTGTTGAATGGTGGAGCAGGCTTGAAGGGCCATATGGCCTACTCGAGCTCACATTTCATGTTTTGAACTGGTACTGTTTCAGTGATTGACCCGTGACTAGTACTGCAGTACAGCACTAAAAGCAATGTGCCTTACTGAATCCCCTACCTCCGATTCAACAACAATTTTAATTTAATTATCATTAATAGATAAGAATTATGCAGCACTGAAAATAAAGCTGACATGCGATAAAGAGGATGAACAAGACTTTTTGTTATTAACTATAATATATAGGCTGAAGTAAAAGTGAGCATCACAGAATGATATAGCACAGGAGGAGGCCACTGGGGCTTTGTGCCTATGTTGGTAATTTGAAAAAGATATCTAATTAGTCCCACTCCCCTGCCAAATTTTTCAATTTCCTTTGGAAGTTGTTATCAACCTTCTACAACCCTTTCAGGCATAATTCCAAATAATTTGTTGGAAAAAATGTTCACCATGGGCTGAATTTTACAGGGATGGTACTGCGCTCATTCCCATTCAATAATATTGAGTCCAGAAGGCTGTAGAGTGTGAAGACAAAAGATAAGGTGCTGTTCCTTGAGCTTATGAATTTCATTGGAACAATGCAGCTGGGCATGGACATTAAAGTCAGAGTGGGAACAAGGTGGAGAATTAAAATGGCAAAGCTCAGGGTCATGCTTGCGGACTGGAAGGTGTTCCGTAAGGTGGTCATCCAGTCTACGTTTGGTCTTCCCAATATAAGTGAGACCATATCGTGAACAGTGAATACAATATATTAAAGTGAAACAAGTACAAGAAAATTCTGTTTCACTTGGAAGAAATGTTTGGGGCTTTGGATGGTGAGAAGGGAGGTGGTGTTAGGGGTAAATGAAGAATGGATCAAGGTGTCTCAGTCAATGGTTCCTTCAGAATGCTGGAAGAGGAGGGGAAAATGTGTTTGGTGGTTGTGTCACAATCTGGAGAAAATGGAGGAGGACGATATATTGAATGCAGAGGCTGCTGGAGTGGAAGGTGAGGAGAACCCTATCATGGTTCTGGGAGGTAGGGGTGAGAGCAGATGTGCATGAAATGGATCAGACAGTGGAGGGCCCTGTCAGCCACGTTGGATGGAAATCCTCAGTTAAGGAAAAAGGAAGACTGCATCATCAACAGGTGCAACAGAGAAACTGGGAGAATGGAATGGAGTCCTTTGAGGCTCTGAGTTCTGGTTTATGGCTGTGTTTATCTTTGGACTGTTTAATGTTTATTTGCTCAGACTGTAATTGATTTTATTCTTACTCACAGATCAGTGAGCAGGGCACAGAGTGTAATGGTAATGAACTCAGATGTCTATCGATCCAAGTGTTTATATCAGTGACTATTTAACACTCCTGGCATTTTTAAGATGAGATCTCTCTGGCATTGGTACTCTTGCCACAAACCCCACACAAGATTTCTGATTTAACATGGTTTAATTATCACACAAACTAAGTCAAAGACTAAACTGTGATACTGGAGCTCACTGGCAGCATCAACCTATAACCTACAGGATTGAAACTCAGTCTGAAAGTGACTGGGGACCAGAAGTTTCTCGTACACATATTGATCAGCATGTCATGCCCACACAGTGCTCTGAGCACAATTAGAATCATAGCAAAATGGAATAAGGGGGGTAATTCTGAACAGAACAGCTTGGAATGAATTTCTGCACCCACCCTACTTCCATTATTTTGCCTCCAGCAATCACCTCAATAGCTCACCCAAGTGAACAACCAGCTTGTGGGTGTCTGGAGAGTGAGTGGGAATATCATGGTTCAGCCAGTTCCTGTCTTTACCCAACATTCTCAAACACAAACTATTCCAGGACAGCAATCAGGGACCAGGAACCTTGAGATAAAAACAAAAAACTGCGGATGCTGGAAATCCAAAACAAAAACAGAATTACCTGGAAAAACTCAGCAGGTCTGGCAGCATCGGCGGAGAAGAAAAGAGTTGACGTTTCGAGTCCTCATGACCCTTCGTTCTGTCGAAGGGTCATGAGGACTCGAAACGTCAACTCTTCTCCGCCGATGCTGCCAGACCTGCTGAGTTTTTCCAGGTAATTCTGTTTTTGACCAGGAACCTTGGCTGTTTTTAACAACAGTGCAATAAAACAAATTGTCAGTTATCATGCATTTTCTCATTCAGCTATCAATTAGGCAGAGAGTTGAATACTGTACTGCTGGGTATGAAAAATCAAGTGTTCCACTGAAAAAGGAGGCCTCAGGCTCTTCATGCAGTGTTTCTGAGAGAGTGGGGTAATACCCACATTTGGCACCAGGTGTCAGTGCGGCACTGCTTTCAGTTTAATCTTTCAGTTCCATACAGCTGAAGAAACAAAACTCAGTTGTAAAGCAAAGAAAACCATGTTATTTTTGGTGAATCTCACAAAAAATGGGATTCCAGCTCTGTGGCCAGTTATTGTCCAAAATCAGTTCATTGAGTTGTGATAGCATGTGTTGCCCTTCTCCAAAATAAAGTTCAACTTGGCACATATTGAGAAGGAACTTTGTGTCTCAAACATCCCAAAATGCTTCATAACTGATGGATTACATTGTACCAGCCACATTCTGTGGGGAATTACAGTGGCTCATTAGCACACAGCAAAATCCCACAAAACAGCAGTGAGGCAAATGACCCAATTAATCTGCTGGTTAAGGGAAAGGTGAGGGGTGAACTCTTGATTATTGAACAGTGCAAGGGATCTTTTATATTTATTTGGGAGATGATTGATTCCTTGTCCAAGGGATATCCCAGCCAGTACCAACACTGTTTAAACTGCAGCCAAAACTGGAACAGGAAGAATGGTAGTCATTGTGGAACATCATGTGAGGCCTCTTGCTGGGAGACCTGAAAGGGAACTCTTCAGCATATGGTGCTGATGCTAAAGAACTACCAAATTAATGAAGCACCTCATTGGACAGAATCATCTCCCAGTTTCACACACTTCCATTGGAGGGGGCCAGGGAAGTTCTCTGCATTTAAAAACCTCTCCTCTTCCATTAAGAACTTTACATTCTCCTTTCATTCTTCTTCTGTGAGAAGGTTTTACAGCATCCGACATGTTCTGGACTCGAGCAGCTGCTCAGAGGCATGACTGAAGAAAGCTTTGCTGTCAGGCCTGGGAGAATCTCTGCTGGTCTTCTGCACTCACATCTCAGAGCAGATCAAATGAACTACACTCAGCTGTGATCGGGTCCTGATGAGAATGTGGTTTAATCTGAGGGGGAGGGTCAGCAGCTGCAATAAGAAATTCACTTTTCGATCAATAACAGACTAATGCTCAACGCTTGCACATGATGTGAAACCGTCTCTTGTTCCATCTCTTCCTCTGTTCTTCTCAATTGCTCCGTCTCTCTTCGTCACTTTCCGTTCATCACTCTGGCTTTCTTTCTCATTCAGTCTGACTTCCTCTCTCTCTCTCTGCCTGTCTCAGCCTTGCTCCTTCTGTTGCTTTCCCTTTGTCACCTTCCCGCCTTCTCTCTCTCTCTGTCTCAGGTTGGTTGCTGGAATTCCCTACTGCAACATTTAGTTCCAGGATTGAGAAACTGTCCACAACTAGATGAAAACGGTCAGGACCACCAGAAACTGACAGAGAAGCTGATGTCCAAGGACCTCACGTAATGCCAGTACTTGACTGGGATAAACAGGACCTCTCCTGGACTTAGTGTGCATTCCTGGAAATCAGCCAGTTGAAATTCTGGAAAATTTACCAAATCCGGGTTCTCCACATCCACCTGAAAACAACATAAATGTCAGTAAGCTGGAGCTGGAATCAGATAATCAGCCCAATCCTGTCAGAAGGACAACACACTCAGTTAGTAGGATCAACCAACTGGGATAAATGGTTTAGCGCAGGGAGAATGAAAGATTGGTCCCTACCACAAACCCTGTCTGTTCACACACTCCCTGGTGATGGTCTAAGGCTGAACCAGATGTTTTACAACCTCTGCAATGCTATGTGACCCTGAACTGAACGTCTGACCCCATATCTACTCCATTACCAAGCTTGCATCTACCCCAATGACAACTGTCTTCTCCACCCACCTCAGCCCATTTTCTGCAGAAACCTGACCCTGTGTTCCTCCCCAACTCAGAAAGCTGCTTTCCTACCTGACTGGTGTTGTGCAGTAGCTGGGTCGGATGAGGATGCAGCTTTGCAGTTTGTGCTGGGGAATACAGGCGGATATATTTCTGTCCCACCACCTGCAAAGGAGAGAATGGTTTCAAGTTTCTCACACAGATAAAGGCAATCTTCTAGTCATCTGTTTTACCTGCTCTGCTCCAACTCTTACTGGTGTCAGCAGCTGTCCCTCAGACCTAACTCAAGTGACCAACCTTCATGCATAAATTCGGGCAGATGTGCTAGTGTATACATGCACAGTGCATGCACATGTGCACATGTTTACACACGCAAATGAAAAAATTCTGAAAGAATCTCCAGCTATAAAATAAACTTTTTCCTTGATTTGTTGAGATGTGGTTCAAATGGTACCATGTCTTGGTGATTAATTTCTAACCTCTCTAGGAGTCAGTAAATGATATTAACTCCAATGAGGTACACATTCAACATCATTCTAACAAATCCTTCACCACTATACAACAGGCATGGCCCAGACCCTGATTAAAATTTTATTAAAGTGTACAATCCTCTAATAGAACATCCTTACTTATAACATACTGAGTGGCAATGCTTGCAACACACAGCTCCCTTCGATAGGCAAGATTTGACTGGACAGTGTGATTCAAGGCAGCCTCACGTGACAGGCAGAGAGGAGGTAGGCTAGTATTTGCAGAAAACTAGACACAACACAGTCACTCCTTGATGATATCAGGCTCTTGCAGCAGTATGGAAAGTAGCCATCATCTAGGGCAAGGTTGGTCTTCAGAGAATCATCTGGTTTAAATAGTAGTAGTGAGTCCTTTAAATGACACACTGCAGACCATACCACTTGACTTTATGTTGAAGAACTCCACAACTCCCTCACACTCCACTTCTGCCTACAATATACAGACTTTTAAATCTTTGGAATGGCGTCACCTAATCAATACTTCACCAAATAGACACAGGATACTGCAGCCATTCAACCATTCTGTTAAATGATTCTGGGGTTTTTCTTGCACTATCCAGCTAGGATTCCCATCCAGTTGTTGATCGCTGAATGAAAACAATTCCTATACCGGTCCTGTTCACTTTACCCAGAATCCATCTCCTTGTTCTACTGTCATGATTTAATTTAAAAGCTGCTTCCTTACGAACTAACCTCAGCATCTCTCCATCTCATTTTAACCTTGGTCCTTCCCTCAACTAAGGGGCAGGCTGCTCACCTGGATCCTCACCATAATCTGGCCGTAATATCCGAGATTGCTCACTATAAGGCCTTTACAATGTTGCTCGTATTTGCAGCATCTGCTGATTTTGCTTCTTTACTCACCTGTGTCAGGAAGTTGTGTTGTGGGTCCTGGTGTAAAGGAGAAATTGTTCCCGTTGGTCCAAACCAGGCGTTTATGGTGATCTCATCTTCATCTCCATCTCCTAGACAACAGTAATCTGGTATATCAATATCCTGTCGCAACTCTGGGATCTGTGCAAAAGAAGAAAATAAATTGAATCGATTCAACAGGGAGAAAATAAATTCCATAAATGATACTGACACTGGATGGTGCTGATGGGTCAGCTACGACCCAGAGTCAGATGGCGCTGATGGGTCAGCTACGACCCAGAGTCGGATGGCGCTGACGGGCCAGGTACGACCCAGAGTCGGATGGCGCTGACGGGTCAGCTACGACCCAGAGTCGGATGGCGCTGACGGGTCAGCTACGACCCAGAGTCGGATGGCGCTGACGGGTCAGCTACGACCCAGAGTCGGATGGCGCTGATGGGTCAGCTACGACCCAGAGTCGGATGGCGCTGACGGGTCAGCTACGACCCAGAGTCGGATGGCGCTGACGGGTCAGCTACGACCCAGAGTCGGATGGCGCTGACGGGTCAGCTACGACCCAGAGTCGGATGGCGCTGACGGGTCAGCTACGACCCAGAGTCGGATGGCGCTGACGGGTCAGCTACGACCCAGAGTCGGATGGCGCTGACGGGTCAGCTACGACCCAGAGTCGGATGGCGCTGACGGGTCAGCTACGACCCAGAGTCGGATGGCGCTGACGGGTCAGCTACGACCCAGAGTCGGATGGCGCTGACGGGTCAGCTACGACCCAGAGTCGGATGGCGCTGACGGGTCAGCTACGACCCAGAGTCGGATGGCGCTGACGGGTCAGCTACGACCCAGAGTCGGATGGCGCTGACGGGTCAGCTACGACCCAGAGTCGGATGGCGCTGACGGGTCAGCTACGACCCAGAGTCGGATGGCGCTGACGGGTCAGCTACGACCCAGAGTCGGATGGCGCTGACGGGTCAGCTACGACCCAGAGTCGGATGGCGCTGACGGGTCAGCTACGACCCAGAGTCGGATGGCGCTGACGGGTCAGCTACGACCCAGAGTCGGATGGCGCTGACGGGTCAGCTACGACCCAGAGTCGGATGGCGCTGACGGGTCAGCTACGACCCAGAGTCGGATGGCGCTGACGGGTCAGCTACGACCCAGAGTCGGATGGCGCTGACGGGTCAGCTACGACCCAGAGTCGGATGGCGCTGACGCGTCAGCTACGACCCAGAGTCGGATGGCGCTGACGGGTCAGGTACGACCCAGAGTCGGATGGCGCTGATGGGTCAGGTACGACCCAGAGTCGGATGGCGCTGATGGGTCAGGTACAACCCAGAGTCGGATGGCGCTGACGGGCCAGGTACGACCCAAAGCTGGGTTGTCCCTCGTGGAGCAAGAACAGCCCAGGTTTAATATAGAATCTGAGCTGCTCTGGCTCCTTTTACCAAGAGGGATACATTCAGCTCTATGACAGAGAAAAAAAACAGCCAAAATTTCTCAGTCCTGATGCTTGGGTGCAAACAGGATTGGGTTCAGTCTGATGTTTTTGGTGGCCAAATAGCTTGGCAACCCTCACTATCTTGACTTAAACATACAGTGGCTGAATTGACTAAAGGCTGCTGGTGCCCATGGAATTGCTTGTGCACTTAATAAAGTAACTGTGCAAAGGCACAGAAGGAACTGTATAAAAACACAAATGAATGGACACAGAGATATGTAAATTATGACAGAAAACGTTACCCAGCCACTGGGTCAGTCTCATTCCATGACACGGAGAGGCAGAGAAAGTGCCTCACCTGCTCAAATAGTTGATGCTGAGCTAGATATCCGACGGGGTTCTGCTCATCCTGTAGGGGGAAATCAGGAAGTCAGTGAATATAAAATGTACATTACAGAATGGGCAAGTAACACAGCATAGACCACACATCCCACCAGCACTACACCTGCTTGGTGGCTGAGATACTTATTTATGTAGAACAAGTTCCAGGAAACACACTAAGATCCTTGGTTAAACATAATTTATGTTCTACCTAAATGGGGATGCTCGATGATTGTGCCTGCAAATTTTCCAGTTTTGGTGCAGAGGAGAGAAAAAGAGAAGTACCTGACAGCTCTAAAAGTGTTTGTAGATGATCCCTGATAACGTAGAACAAGTTCCAGAAAATACACAGAGGCCCTTGGCTAAACTGCAGGTTAGAATCTCTCACTCATCGAGAGTGCCATAAGAAACTCACTGGCTTTTGTGCAAGGCTGGGGTTTATATGGTTATAAAACCATTTATACTACAGTGCTCTTCACAGACAGAAAGGCACTTTGGAGCAGAAGGCAGCTGAGCGGGAGAGATAAAGGGCAAATGTAAAAGATGTTAGGGAGCAGAGCTAAGACCATCAATAGGGAACTGGGGTTCAGGAAGCTCTGAGAAGTAGATAGCAAGGTGCTGACCCAGAAAGTTACAGGGTGAGAATTCTAGCGATCAGGGAATAACTGAGTGTGCAATGAGCGGGCAGTACAGAGTAGACATGTGAGGGGATGGATGGCTACAGAAGGTTATTGGAGAAAAATAGCTTGAGCCTTGAGATGACAAAGACATGGACTAGGACAAGAGTTATTATGTGTAATTGTAGTAAATAAGTGCCCTGGCAGTGTGAGGAGTCCACACACTCTGAAGTTTTTCCATCAACAACTCATTTTCAAAATCTACAAATTCTGCACAAAGAGCTCATTATTAGCTGAGCCAATATTCCGCAAGTTCACAAAAGTAATAACGTGACTAATAACATAATGCAGATAGCATGGATACATGTAGTTGGCTTTGAAAATTATTTATCCCTTAGAGCATAAAGGGTGGGAACAAGTGTTGATATCGGGAGACTAACCTGATCCAAAATATACTTTTCAATGAATTCTTCCACGGTCATCAGGGTCTGCGACCATTGCTCATCTGTGTAACGAGAGCCCAGCTCTACCGGCACAGTGCGGCAGCCTGCGATGTCACGGATGTAATCTACACTGTGGAGAACACAGTCAATTTCTCTATAAAACCCAGGAGCACATATTTTGAGCAAAATATAAGTCACCTAATAAGTTGAAGGACTTCAGTGATGGGAATGTTTATTGCCTGTTAACAGAATCAACAATCCCAGGGCAGGTATGACACAGGTTAGATACAGAGTAAAGCTCCCCCTACACTACTTTATCAATCCAGCTGTGGAGAACAGTCGACTCTATCTGGAGTGATGCTGGAGCCAATAAGTTACTGACAGAAGGGTAGAGGTGCTACGTCACCACAACCCCCCCACCATATCAGTTAAATGGCACTTCTAATCCATCAGCCTGATCTGGAACCCATGTACCAGAGTGAAAAATTAGTGTTTAATTCAATATGCCACCTAGTCTCTGTTCCATCTTCTGTGTTCTCCTAACACAGTACAAGGGCACAGTGAGTGTCTCACTGCACTGCTGCTTTGCTTGGATTGTGAGGACCTGCATATTGTTAGCAGAAGAAAAATGACTGGGCTGTTGTTACCATGATGCATGGCATCATTACATTGTAAGGTTACTGCAGATAGGGTAATTATTGCTCATTAATCAAACTCCTATCCAGAAAGGCTTGCAAAGGTGCACTGCACACAGCTTCTTGAAAAATGTCCTTTACATCTTAACACTGGTACAGAATTAGTGCTATATCATTGCAATAAGATCCCAATTTACTCATTTGATTTAACGTGAAGGATGCAGCTTGCTGACAGTTTATCCAATTTTTAGTACATTGAGATTCTTGATTGTCTAGGATTGGCACCCTGGTACCTACCTCCATTTGCAATCCCTCACAGCAGGCCAGTGATCAACAATGCCCTCTAGAATGACAGGTTTCTGTGGAATGAGATACTGGGCTCTGAAATGTTCCAGTGAAGGACATCGGACTCTTGGAACTGCCATTCCAGTTCTGTTTTCTTGTATCAAAGAAAGAACAACACTTGGCTTCTGGAATTACAAAATCAATCAAATTTTCAATAAGTTTGCAACCTGTCAGCAGTTACTGTTAATCCCACGTTTGATTTCTGCTGAATTCCTCATCATTTATCAGAGAATGCCCTGAGTGACTGGCTACGGCCAGACTTCTCCATTCTTCAGTTTTCTCCTCTCATAGGAATACAGAAATCGCTGGATGGATAAAGATCAAAGTTCATCAAATTCTATCATCCCAGTCATTGAATGATGCAACAATAATTGACTTATTGACCAATCGTAACTGTCAATCTCGATCAATTAGTCTATAACAGATACAGGCATGAAATGAGTGCTGTGGAAGATCAGTCATTGAGTTTGTTTAAAGTAGAGATTGACAGATTTCTAAATACCAATGACATAAAGGGATATGGGGATAGTGTGGGGAAAAAGGCACTGAATTGGATGATCAGCCATTGTCGTATTGAATAGTAGAGCAAGCTCGATGGGCTGAATGGCCTACTCCTGTTCCCATGTTCCTAAAGTCCCTGATGATTGGTCGCTCTGGTAGAGCTTTCGAAGCTATAGGTCCAAAATCATATGTACTGTACAAACATAAGACATTCATCACGCTCCTCTCCTGCAGGTACTGAGTCTCACTAGCTTGAGCTCTAGCTGCTGATTACCTCACCCAACTGACCACTGGTCGCTTGACAGCTGACAGTTAGTGCACAGGGTGCTGGGATTGACTCAGGTTCGAACCTGGCCCTGTACTCAATCTTGTTCAAATTCGTTCATAGGATGAAAGATCACTGACAAGGCCAGCATTTATTGCCCATCCCTAATTGCCCTTGAGAAGATTGTGGTGAGCCACCTTCTTGAACCGCTGTAGTCCATCTGGTGCAAATACACCCACAGTACTGTAGTGAGGGAGTTCCAGGATTTTGACCTAGTCACAGTGAAAGAAAGGTGATATAGTTCCAAGTCAGGATGGTGTGCGACTCGGAGAGGAACTTGGTTGTGTTCCCATTCATTTGCCACCCTAGTTCTTCTAGGCGACAGAGGTTGCAGATTGGAAGATGCTGCAGAAGGAGTCTTGGCGACTTGTTACAGTGCATCTTGTAAATGCTACACACTGCTGCCACAGTGTGCTGGTAGCGGAGGGAGTGAATGTTTAAAGTGGTTAATTGGGTGCCAATCGAGTGGGTTGCTTTGCCCTGGATGGTGTTGAACTTCTTGAGTGTTGTTGGAGCTACACTCATTCAGGTAAATGCATTCCATCATACTTGGGACTCGTGCTTTGTAGATAGTGGACAGGCTTTGGCGAGTTAGGGGATGAGTTACTTGCTGCAGAATTTGTAGCCTCTGACCTGCTCTTGTAGCTACAGTATTTTTCTGGCTGATCCAGTTAAGTTTCTGGTCAATGACTAACGCTCCAAGATGTTGATGTTGGGGGACTGAAAGATGATAATGCTATTGAACTGCAAGGGGAGCTGGTTAGTTTCCCTCTTGTTGGAGATGGTCATTACCTGGTACTTGTGTGGCGTGAATGTTACTTGCCACTTATCAGTCCAAAACAAGAGTTGTTGCCGGACCAGGGGCTGATCATGGTACAGAAGCTAATGTAAAAGTCCGACTCGCTTCCCTGACTTGGGGGAGGGGCGGCTACTGACACTGGGACCCCATGTGGTTCAGTGTTACAATAGCAGGGCATCTGCCAACTGACGTGGCTGCTTCTCCCTGTGATTTTTCTGATTTCAGCCATGGGAGCACATCAAATGGGAGTGACACGTCCCTATGGCATTAAAGAAATCAAACTTGATTCTTTTTTGCTTATTTAAAAATGAAATTTGCTGAACCAAAAGATGGCCACCACAAGTCATCTGATGTCTGGAATTGTAAGGTGACCACTAAGGCATTATATGAATTACATTGGAGATATACCCTGACATGTTGCTCATGGAATCTCACACCTGGGACCATCAAGGTTAATTTCAAAAAGGAACTATTGAAAGGAAATGGATGTTATTTGCATCTTTATAAGTTTACCCCCTCTAGCAGAGTCCTAGGGTTAGCAAGACAAGAGCTACCTGGAACAGGGTCAAAAATACGGATAATGACTCTTTCAGAGGCAAACGACTAGAACATTATAAGCCACCAACAAAAGCCAGATCCAGACACCAGATATACAACCATTTCTGAACTCATTGTGAACGGAGGTCACATGACTCATGACCATTTTGAAATTTCAATATAGAGTTCAGAACGCAGAAGCAGTCTGCTGATTTATCTCCAACCTGCAAACACTCGACAGCAGGACTCCAGGCTGATCATGCAGCCTGCAACAAGCCCTCCTCAAAGCCTGTTTATCTGGAAGCCATTTGCCAAACAAACCAAGTCTCTGAATATTAACATTATCTCACTGTGGCACCCTCATCTTAAAGGAATTCTGCACTTCTGCCTTCAGCCAGGAATCCACCTGAACTGGAACTCCTCTGTGAGGGAACCCCCTCTGGATTTGGACTTTCTGAACTATGGAAATCACGTGAACTGATATCCATTTCTGTGGCTCTTTTTACTGTTACATTACTTGTAGCTGTAAAACCCCTCTTTCCTATCCTCTTATTGTATACTTGTGTGTACGTGTGAAGTTGCAGTCATCACCTTCCCTTGCCCTCTGATTACACTGGGCAATAATATAAGTCACTCTGTGGTCCAGCGACAAAGAAACGCCATGAAGCAAAGTAAATTAAATATTAGGTGCGGGACTGTCAATAACTCCTCCAGCGACTCGGCAGTTTCATATTTCTATTTCCCATACCACCCATCATTCCATCTCACTTTATAGCCAATTAGTATTGAATTATGGGCGGTTGGGTCTTAGATTTGTGTTGTGAGAAAATGGTTTGAAATTATTTCAAGCTTATTTCCTTATAATTGTCATGCACAGCAGCCTCGTCTCCCATTAGTCTACTCTTATCCCAATGCATCACCCTTTTCAGGTCCCGTCCCTGTACAATTTAATTGAGAAAAAACTGACTGAGTTATTTGCTTATTCTCTAAATTTTTAAAAGTAGCAATAACACACAGAAAGCTGGTTCAAAAATAATAAACACAGTACCTTTCTGCTCAGTTCCTGATGGGATGCAGCATCTTCTAAAGGCCTCTTTCCAGTGGTTTTGTGACTCTGAAGAACGTTGACCAGTCTGATGAGAATGTTGTCCAATATGGTCGCCCCCATCAACAATCCCATGTCACAAGTTTTCATCGCCTCTCTAACTGTTGTTTCTTCCTTGCACAAACAGACAGCTTTAAAAAGACAGCCATGAGAGTAGACTTGTCTCCACTCCTTGTCCACCTCTCTCCAAGTTCCAATGTTTAGCTTCTCCCAGGAGAAGTCTATAATAGTCTGACTGAGTTGCAGACAGTTGGCTATGTCCTGGCCTTCATAGAGTAACTCTGCCGTTTGTCTTAATAAGAAAACGAGGCTCTTATCCACTGTTCTGTTGAACTCCAATCTTAAATCTTCTATCCTGGATGGTAATACTGCCATCACTTCATCCCAAAGACAAGGCATCCTTAATAAGTTTCTCTTAACCTGCAGATTCAGTAAGAAAACAGTCCTGTTGTCATAAAAGTTTATTCCACATTCAGCAACTATGATGAGGTCAGTGTTTGTGGACTTGTCCAGTCTTCACTGGCTCACTAGACAGTTGCTATAGAGACAGTCCTGAACAAACCAGAACAAACTTTGCAAATACTGTTTTAATAAAACTAACAGAATACAATGAGACGTGTTATGAAAGCTACAGAACAATTATTCATAAGAATATCAAACAAAACTGGAAATGCCCTCACTATCTCAAGCCTTCCCTTGCCCTCTGATTACACTGGGCAATAATATAAGTCACTCTGTGGTCCAGAGACAAAGAAACGCCATGAAGCAAAGTAAATTAATTATTAGGTGCGGGACTGTCAATAACTCCTCCAGCGACTCGCTTTTAATTTCTCTCCTCGAGACACTTGCTGGTATTCCACAACTTGAGACTCTGGTGCCTGATTCACATGGTCATCTGTCAGAGTATCTTGCTGAAGCATTTGTTCATCCAAAGGAGGGATTTTTGATGCATCCTCACATTAATTATTAATAGGCAAGGATTAATTGTTGATATGTGCTGTAAAGAGCTTCCCTTTACATCATATTCAATGCTACTCAGTTAACTAAAAACATTTCAAACCTGTGATTTTCCTGATGGGATTGCTAACCTCCTCTGTTTTGGAGGGGAAACTGGGTTCCAGGTACAGTAATAACCCCTTTTCTACCTTTTTCTTTTTTAAATGCTCTTTTTGAGAGTTCCCTTTCTCAGGGTTACAGCCTCTCTCTCTGCACCAATGTGCTGAGGTTGGCAGCTGCATTGAGAGTTGAGAGTAGGAGCACGTTGATTTCTCTCTAATGGATAGAGACTGACCTGCAAGCCGTGACCCACTGGTGACAGCGATAATATTGCTGATGTGCCAATCTGCAGCAATTCAGCTGATGGTCGTTCAAAACTAATTTGATCACATTATATATCAGCTTATTAGAAGGGCATGTATATGAACCATCTCCTGCAATGCGACACACCAAATGACTCAGAGGAAGATTTTAAGGGGATGCATTTTATAGCTGAGCTCCTGTCTCATCTGCTGTCCAGTTATGCTGCTCAAAAGGCCAACTAATAATTCTAGCAAGCTGAAATAACCAAAGTTGTAGCTCCTTCAGCTGGTAGATGCACCAACCTGCAAACAACAGAGCCACACAGAGTAGAGATATCCCATGTTCACTGCCCAGCCTATGCCTTTAGCCAATCGTAGGAAGGCTGGTGGTAGGGATGCTGTTGCACTATATACTCTGGGTTAGAGGGACAAATGATGCACAGGCAAGGACTTCCCTTAGTATGATCGCCATCTTTCAGTCCTTGTAGTGTAATGAGGGCAAAACAGTAGCAGAAAGATTTACATTTATACAACACTTTTCAGCACCTCAGGATGTCCCAAAGCACTGTAAAGCCAATCAAGTAATTTTGAAGGGTAGCCATTGTTGCAACCTGAATTTCAGAGGTGTGATGAGAGTGACTGCCTTTGACAACAAGGCAGCAACTGACTGAGTGCAGCATTAAGGATCCTTAACAAAATTGAAGTCAATAGGAATCGGGGTAAAACCGTCCACTGGTCAGAGTAATATCTAGCACAAAGGAAGATGGTGGTGGTTATTGGAGGCCAATCATCATCTCAGATCCAGGAAATTGCTGCAGGGTAGTTTCCAAGGCCCAACCATCTTCAGCTGCTTCATCAATGACTTAACCTCCAACACGAGGTCAAAAGTGGGGATGTTCACTCAGATACCATAGCAGTTCCTTTCTGCATGCGGCAAGACCTGGACAACATTCAGTCTTGGGGTGAAAAGCGGCTAGTAACATTAGTAAATGCCCAGCACTAGCCATCTCCAACAAGAGAGGATCTAATCATCACTCCTTGACATTCGATGGTGTTACCACCACTGAATCCCCCACCATCAACATTCTGACAGTCACCTTTGACAGAAACTTAACTGGACCAGCCATATAAATATGGTGGCTACAAGAACAGGTCAGAAGCTGGGAATTCTGCGGCAAATAATTAATTCCCAAAGCCTGTTCACCATCTACAAAGCACAAGTCAGGTGTATGACGGCATACTCTCCACTTGCCTGGATGAGTGCAGTTCCAACAACTCTCAAGAAGCTCCATCCAGAACAAAGCTGCCCACTTCATTAGCACCCCATCTATCACCTTAAATATTCACTTCCTCCACCACCAATACACAGTGGCAGCATCAAAAAGATGCGCTGCAGCAACTCGCCAAAGCTCCTTTGACAGCACCTTCCAAACCTACCTCTACCACCTTGAAGAAAAAGGGCAGCAGGCGAATGGGAACACTACTACCTTGCAAGTACTCCTTCAAGTCACACATCATCCTGACTTCCTTCATTGTCGCTAAGTCAAACTCTTGGAACTCCCTCCTTAAGAGTACTGTAGGTGTACCTGCACCACATGGACCGCAGCGGTTCAAGAAGGCAACATCAGCAACTTCTCAAGGTAATTAAGGATGGGCAACAAATGTGATGATCAAATCCCACAAATGAACAAAATAAAACATTCAAAAGACAGCACTTTCGACATTGCAACATTCCCTCAGTACTGCACTAGAGCAACAGATTTGATTTTTGTGCTCAGCAATGCTCATGCACTTTAGAAAAGAGCAAGGTATCATTTGAAATTCCGATTTCACCAAACAGAAACAAACAGGGCAAGAGGTGTCAGGTGGATGGTCCTGCCCATTTATTAAGTGATACGAAGATAGCGCTCCACAGCAATGCCTGCTCCCACATTTTCAGTGGCTATAACACAGTAACACACAGCAGTAACAGAGGAATCAGCTCCCTTTATAGCAATTAGGATTATGAAGCAATTCAGCAAATTCCCTCTATTAACCAACATATTGCCTAACTACACATCATAAAACTGGATTCTGAAAAGTTAATGGAATGATTACAAGGGTAGTAATGTGCATCTAAGGAACAAAGTCTCTCTGAACACAGCCCCACACATGGAGACACTGCACCAGTATCGACAGGTAGTCTCCTAAGAAATATAGTTAGGATTTGTCTAACTCATCTCCGAGTGTACCTGAATTCACAGAACGCTATAGCCAGCAACTCAGCACAGCCCTGCACTGGGGGCACAAGCACAGCTGATGTGGGAAATGGAAAAAGAACAGACTTGCATTTATATAGTGCCTTTCACAATCTCAGAATGTTTCAAAACACTTTACAGCCAATGCAGTGTTTTTGTCACTATTGTAATGTAGGAAACACAGCAGCCAATTTGCATGCAGCAAGTTCCCACAAACAGCAATATGATAATAATCAGATAATCTGTTTTTGTGATGTTGATTGAGGGATGAATATTGGCCAGGACACCAGGGGTCCCAGCTCCTCTTTGAAACAGTGTCATGTTTATGCCCATCTGAGAGGGAAATTGAAGCATGGTTTAACATTTCATTCTAAAGACTGCACCTCTGACAATGCAACTCTCCCTCAGTATTGCACTGGAGAGTCAGCCTAGATAGTTATGCTCATAAACCAACCTTCTGACTCAGAGGCGAGAGTGCTACCAACTGAGCCACAATTGAATGAAGCCTCACTTGTGTCTGTGGAGGTATTCTTTCAAGACTGGGGTAAAGGAACAAGGATGGGGCAGGTGAAGACGAGAATTCCTTTGAATCACGGTCACATTAAACCTAATTTATGTTTCTAGCTGACATAGGGCTGCTGAAGAACTAGCACATAACTAGCACAAAAAGTCACCAAATAAATAACACAAAACTGGCCAGTCAAGTGAGCTGGGAACTTCTTGCATCTATTCCCTTTCGTGAGTGGATTGTTAATCTCTACATTTGTTTGTCTACGTTGCATGAACTTCCAATTGCAATGTAGTATAAACAGATGTTCTTATCCTTATGCTCCTGGTTTATTCTAATACATTTGACCTTCTCTTCATTTGAGGACTTCATTTATTCTGCAACTTGCAACATGCTCAGGTTTGCAATCGTTTAATCAAATGACACTTTGTTAAAATTAAATATTCAGGATGTCAAGGAAGAGAAAGATATTTAAAGAAATACTGCAGCCTAAATGAGCAGTGTGGTGAGTTGGTCAAAAGTTGGGACTGTTCCCTCCTCTCTGAATCCCTAACGTTTCTGTTGATTAGGGCTGCTAGGGTCACTGTGCCAAAAGGGCCAGGGTTAAATCACTTTGCGAAAAACAAAACCATTCTGCCATCTGGTAAACAGCAGTGCACTTGCCCGCTCAGGATCTTATTCTGTTTCTTTGTCCTCCTCCTGCACTTAATGAAGGAACTGACCGATGCTAGGGGTGCCTGCCCCTATTATAGTTTTCCCTAGTGGCCTCTTGAAGGTGAGAGCCTCAATAGCAATTCAACTCTGGGAAGCATCACAGCTGGGCTAATTCTGTCTTTACCTGACATCCACATACATGCAGTTTATACAGGATTCACAGGATTAGTGATCTGAAGGAATAAGCTTAGCTGATTTTCTCTCTGCCAGACCCAGGGGTTCAGAAGGAAATAGGAGCACTCAAATTGAGATAAACTAACTTAGTAGAACAGGAATTGAACCAGGGTCATTTCTGGTCTGAAAAGCCCAAACCACGCAGGACAGCGGATTCATTCTCTGGACTAATACAAAGGCCTTGACTAATGATCCAGTGACATGAGTTCAAAGCAGCTGAAGAATTTAAATTCAATTAAGTAGATAAATCCAGAATAAAAAGCCGGCATCAGCCATGTGACCATGACACCACCAGATTATCACAAAAAGAATTTCTTTTCCTTAGGGAAGGAAATATGGCATTCTAAGGCAGTCTGGCCTACGTGGACCTCCAGACCCACAACAATGCAACTGACTCCTAATTGCCCTCTGAAATGGCCTAGCAAGCCACTCAGTTTTATCAAACTGCTACATTTGTTCTAAGAAGAACAAAACTGAATGGTCCACCATTGATCTAGGCACCAGACACAGCAAAGGTCCAGTCAACCCTGCAAAGTCTTTTTCGCTAACATCCGGGGTCATGTGGCAAAATTAGGAGCGCTGTCCACAGTTAGGTCAAGCAACAGAATCAATGTCCCAGACTCCTCCAACAGCATCCTGGATATATCCTGTTCCCCTGACAGAACAGACCAAAGGTAGTGGCAAAAGTGATATACAGTGAGGAGGAAGTGACCTCAGGGTCCTCAACATTGATTCCAGATTCTGTGAAGTCTCATGGTGTCGAGCTAAACATTGGCAAAGAAACCTTCTCCTGATTACCACCTACCAAGCTCCTTCAGCTGAATATTCAGTGCTCCATGTTGAACACCTCTTGGAAGAAGCACTGAGAGTAGCAAGAGGACAGGATGTATTCTGGATCTGGGACTTCAATGGCCATTACAAAGAATGCCTTGGTAGCACATCTACTGACTGAACCGGTCGAGTCCTGAAGGCCATCGCTACCAGACTGGGTCTGTGGTAGGTGTTGAGAGAACCAACACAAGGAAAAAAGTTACTTGACCTTGTCTCATCAAACTACCCATCACAGATGCACCTATCCATGAGAGCTATTTTAGGAGTAACCACCACACAGTCCTTATGGAGACAAACTACCATCTTCACACCATGGACACCCTCTATCGTGTTGTACAGCAATACCACCATGCTTACTGGGGTTGATTCAGAATTGATCTAGCAGCAAAACATTTTTAAAAGGCATGAAACTTCTAAATATTCACAAAGACTTGGGTGCACTCGTACAAGGAACACAAAGTTAGCATGCAGGTAAGGCAAGCAAGATGAATGGCATGTTGGCCTTTATTGCAAGGGGATTGGAGGATAAGAATAAGGAAGTCTTGCTACAATTGTATTGGACTTTGTAACCATCTTCAGCCAGAAGTGCTGAGTGGATGCTCTATCTCAGCCTCCTCCTCAGATCCACAGCTTCACAGATGCTAGTCTTTAGCCATATGATAGCAAGAAACGTCAAATGCACTGGACACAGCAAAGACTACAGACTCCAACAATATCTGGCTATAATGTCAAAGACTTGCGCTCCAGAACTAGCTGGATCCCTAGCCAAGCTGTTCCAGTACAGCTACAACTTTGGCATCTACTTGACAAAGTGAAAAATTACCCAGATAAATCCTGTCCAGAAAAAGCATGACAAATCCAATCTGGCCCATCAGTCTACTCTTAATCATCAGGAAAGTGATGGAAGGTGTCTTTCATCAACTGTGCTATCAAGCAGCATGACTAAGAAACAATTAACTGCTTATTGATAGGCCACAGTCTCAGAATTTCTATTAATCCTGATCTCATCCAATAGGAACTTTCCAGGAGAGATTACTCAGCACCAACAATGAGTGGGAACACTGGCTGACTGTCCCCTTGTGAATCACAGTCACAAATACTGAAGCCAAATGCCCCACGTTTCCTCCACAGTGCCATCCAGCTGAGATCAGAGAACTGAGCATAGGCCAAAAACTAAACCTAGAATTCTCCAGTCTGCATGGCTTAGTTTCACTCTGCTTTAAAACTCTCCTGTTTCAGATCAATTAAGTTTATAAAATCAACTCTACACTGTCCCAGTGGAATGAATGAAAATGAGATTGACAGCAACAAATAGCCCATTTTCTGGAGTCTCCTTAGGGTTAAGCTCTATAATTACAGTTTGAAATGGCACTATCCACAGAAAAAATGCTCCGATTGGATTCTCTGCAGCAGACTGTCAGGAAGTAGAGGGCAATCACAGATTCTACAATCAATGGTTTAGTTCTAAACGGAATTGTTCTTTTTAAAAAGGCAAACAAAGTAATTTTATGCAAGATAACTGATCTGTCAAGAGTCAAACCTTGCACAGAGACAGTAACTCATGGTGTCAGTTTGGCTCAATTGGTAGCACTCTCACCAAGGCAGATCTCAGTCTCAAAACTCACTACCTGATTTGAGTACATAATCTACAGCCAATGTTGGTGTGGGACTGGGGTAACATTTAGGTCAGGCTGGATAGGGACAACAGGTTTCCTTCCTAAAGGGCATTGGTGAACCAGTGACATGGGATTTTAAGGTCCATCAAACAGTCTTTAATTTTAATGACTTGTCTGAAGGGCTGTATCTCAGACAATGTACAAGAGCACTAGATTATATGCACATGTCCTGATGTGAGACCAATAGTCAAAACCTTCTGACTCAGAAGTGATAATGTTACTAAGAAAGTCAAGCCGACATCGGAGGCTAGTTACTTGACCACGATCCTCACCCAACATCTACAAATAAATCAAAAGGGTCACTGCATATAGTGAAGCTTGAACCAGTGCTATGAAATCTTTAACACACCAGGAATGGATTTTTAAATAGGTTTCCACTTCCATCTCCCTGTCCTCTGAATCAAATGCTGAAACTGCCAATCCCTATAAACAGTACAGATTTCCATTCCATTAAGATTCTCTTTCCAGAAACACAATATTCATAAATTAATAAAGTGTGGGATATAAAATAGCAAAAACCTATTCCCTGTCTCCTTCTATACAATAATTTTCAAATTCCACTTTGAGTAAATCAGTGCACATTTTAAAAGTGCATTGTCATTATTTTTTTTAATCTTATTAAGAGCTGCAGCAAACGTGCACGTTGAAAGAATCTGGAAATAAGATTTAAGTACTCGTTTTTGTGAGATGAATTGATTTTTTAAGTGACAGCATCTGTTTGTTTATATTTCATTTGCAGCTAATTTGTCCCTGGGTGGCTGTTTCTGCCTGTTCGGTGAATATTAACCAGCTGTCACAATTAGGCACGGCAAATCCAATTAGCTCATGCATAAAGCAGTTTCTGGACATAGTTTAGAAGTAATAAAATTAAAAGAAAACTGCTGCCCATTTGTACTTTCTAAAACTGTGATAAATGAATCCTATGTTGGTTAAAGAGATGGAGATGAATTAAGGAACATAGTATAATTTGAAGTTTGTTAAGTGCTCCTGGCGAGCTTTCGCTATAGACCAGAGCTCAGTGCTAGTGCCAGTGCCAGTCATCCACTACTCCAGTTCGACAGAATCAGTCTCCTTTGTCATTTTTCTTTTTCTTCTCGCAAGGGCAGACACTAGCTGGAATACAAATCCATGAGCAGTACTTACCCAAATGGCCATCATCGTGTGTGACTATAGGCAGTGGCACAGAGCTAGTCAACCACCGAAATCATCACAGCTGAGCCTGCTCCTGTCCTTGCAGGGTTTTCACATATATATTTTCCAGTCAGGGTCATTGCAAAGCAATCAGGAGCTTGGATTCATAATTATATTTTTCTTCTCGGTGGTTTAGGGCCATTGAGGTTAACTGTCCTGGCCTGGCTGCGCCACTGTTTACTGTCTCTCCCAATTTAATGTCCCTTCCAAATTTGTGTTATTTGCAAATTCTACTAATCCCTCCTCCAAGTCATGAATGTACATGGTGAAAAGCTGGGGTTGCAATACAAATCCTGGAGAACAAAGCTTGTCACATTTACCAATTAGTATATGTTCTCTTTATCCCTATTCTCTCTCTCTTCTACCTTCGAATGAATTACCAGCCCAGAATTTAGTGGTTATATCCATCAAGAACGAATGAAGTCGTTGGGGTTCTTTTCTCTAGAAAAGGCTGAGGGGTATCTTGACAGTCTCTAAACTTATGAAAGAGTTTGTCATGAAAGTATAATAATTTTCATAATATTTTTCTGGTTTATTGTAAAGTAGGTTTATGGGGGTAAGTAGTTGAGTCTGTGTGTGTGTGTGATTTAATTACATTTGAAGTCAGATAGACTGCAAGCTTTGACTTATCAAAAGAAGCTAGGTGCTTGGTGTGCTAATGAGTAAACATGGATGCTGGCTTAGTATGTAAGGTATGAAGGGAATTTGCATTTTTAGATAGATGAAGGGAGACTTGGATTTCAAAGGAATTTTAGGTTGTTTACAAATAGTTGGATAAGCAAGGCTAAGGAATGTGTTTATTTATCCCAAAGGTTATTGACAATAAATACTAACAACATGAAAGCTTTTATATTGTGAGGAAGATAGTTTCAAAGACATATGAAACAATAACATTTACATATTAAAAGGAGAAAAACATATATAAAGGAGAATGAGGCTATGTATCAGGAGGAAGGCATTGAGATCTAACAGAAGTGAGTGAAATAGCCTTAATGAAGCCTCCAGTATTCGTGCATATGCCTGCTGTCTACCAAAACTGAAGTTGGAGAAGAAAGCCATTTGGAATTCCACTGTCGGGTATTGTGTTAATTTCCTGGATCTTTTTAAAATCTAAAATCTAGTTTTGGACCGTTGCCTTAAAGGGGTGTAACTGTGAGTTGGGTTGATTAGGGATTTTAGGAATTATTATATCGGTAATTTGTAGTTCTGTGTATGTGCTTGAAATTTTATTTGTTGTTAATGAATATTTTAATTTAGTTTTTAAAAACATCTCTAAAATTCTTATTACTTCTGAATTCAGTGCATGCATCTCAAAATAAATACAAATTGCAAAACCGTTGTGATAGTACCATCAAGTTTCCCTCGTGGATTTGATTTGCCTGGCACACGTCGTCTGCCACATCATAACAAGTTTGACAGGGTAGCTGTAGAGAAGATGTTTCCACTTCTGGGGAGACCAAAACTAGGAACCATAAATATAGAACAGTAATGAGCAAACATATCTTTTAAGCTGAATGTGATTCTTGTTCGAATATTTTATTTCTGGCACTTCCATTCCTATACAGAATTCTTACCTGTGACTGACCCACTCTGCCTGTAAATACTGTTGGGCTTTTCAATCAAACCATTTGACTTAGCGTGGACTTTCATCTTCCACCCACATATATCTTTCTCTCTTTGACTAGTAAAGTTTGTTCTCTGACATGCAAACACTCTTGTCTTCATCAGTCTCTATTCCTTTTGGAGCTTTACTTGATTTTTTGATATTACAAAAAACGTTGACCCTTTTCTCCCCCGAGTCTTGGATGGACTTTTCCTTTCTTTTACCGTCTGTTTTTGAGCAGCCAGTAAAGGTAAATCATGCGGCAGGTTTGCCGCCAAGCCCCTGAATCGTGCGGGCAGGTTTACCGCCAAGCCCCTGAATCGTGCGGCAGGTTTACCGCCAAGCCCCTGAATCGTGCGGCAGGTTTACCGCCAAGCCCCTGAATCGTGCGGCAGGTTTACCGCCAAGCCCCTGAATCGTGCGGCAGGTTTACCGCCAAGCCCCTGAATCGTGCGGCAGGTTTACCGCCAAGCCCCTGAATCGTGCGGCAGGTTTACCGCCAAGCCCCTGAATCGTGCGGGCAGGTTTACCGCCAAGCCCCTGAATCGTGCGGGCAGGTTTACCGCCAAGCCCCTGAATCGTGCGGACAGTTTACCACCAAGCTCGAATTATGTGGGCAGTTTACCGCCAAGCCCCTGAATTGTGCGGGCAGGTTTGCCGCCAAGCCCCTGAATCGTGCGGGCAGGTTTGCCGCCAAGCCCCTGAATCGTGCAGGCAGGTTTGCCGCCAAGCCCTGAATCGTGCGGGCAGGTTTGCCGCCAAGCCCTGAATCATGCGGGCAGATTTGCCGCCAAGCCCCTGAATCGTGCGGGCAGTTTAACGCCAAGCCCCTGAATCGTGCGGGCAGTTTAACGCCAAGCCCCTGAATCGTGCGGGCAGATTACCGCCAAAGTGATCTTATTGAAACATAAAGGATTCTGAGGGGACTTCATGGGGTGGCTGCTGAGAGGATGGTTCCCCTTGTGGGGAAATCTAGAACTAGGGAAGCCAGTTTAAAGATTCGGGATCTCCCATTTAAGGCAGGGGTTAGGGGGATTTTTTATTCTCAGAGGGTCATTAATCTTTGGAATTCTCTTCCCCGTTGAGCAGTGGAGGCTGGTTCATTGAATATATTCAAGGCTGAGTTAGATAGATTTCTGATTGAGAAGGGAGTGTCAAGAAAACAAGAAATTGTAGCATTTTTCTTCTGGTAACAACCTGGCATATTTCATGTACTGGAAATCAGGCTGTAATTGGATTAAGAGCTAGAGTGACAGCAAGGGTCTAAAGTCAACAGTAAAGAGTGGTTTTGATATGTTAATGAACCAAGAGAAACTTCAGTTTTACATAAAGCAATAACAGGAATAGTCTGAATTGATTTGTTTTAGTTCAAAAGGGGATATATGCAGGTTGTAAAAAGGTGTAAGAAAATAAGGTAAAGATAGGGTAAGTTTGTATTTACAAATCTAAGAGCTAAAGTAAAGAACGATTTAATCAATTCTGGAAAGAAAGCATTTCTGAAGACACCGGTTGAAACAATAGAGAGATCAAAGGGAAGGTGCACATTTAAGGAAATATTGAAGCCTATGTGAGAGGGTAGCTGGTCGGATCTCCCAGAAGACAGCAGGGTAGCTGGGCAGAACTCCAAGAAGACAGTGTCACAAGGCCAGACCTGAAGATCCAGTTGCTGTCAGCCTCAGAGGACACCCAAGGGAATAAGGCACAGTGTGGTAAAAATTACTGGAATTCTATAGAGTTTAAAATCTATAAGGATAGTTGTTGAACAGAAAAGGGAAAGGTTAGCTCTGAGGGTAGTTAAGTTAAGATTTGTGGAACTGTTTTAAAGTACTGTTTACTGTGTGAAGCCATTCTTGTGTTTAAATGTAATTGTGTTTTTTTCCCTTTATGCTTTAAATAAATGTTTATTTTACTATAAAATAATCACAAATAGTACGGAAAATCATTTCCTGATTTCAGAACCGCTCCTCATACTATACAAATTGCAAAAACCATTTTGGCAGCTGTTTCAAGTTTCCCTCTGGGATTTGTGCAGCTCAGCATTTACCATCCACCATGCCATTACAGGAGTCAAGGCTAATGTGGCACAGGCAGAAAGTGGAGTTGAGACCACAATCAGATCAGCCATTGGTGGAGAAAGCTCGAAGGGATGAATGACCTACTCCTGCTCCTAGTTCTTGCAGATGGTGTCCCCCATCTAATGGCTGAAAGGGCTGAGCAAGCCCGTCACTGGAGGCCGAGGAAGCCACAACTGGATTTCACAGCCCACTTGTTTGGATGTCCTGTCTCCAAGAGCTGCATTACCCCATTACCCCCAAACACCACCCCTCCTCCACCACTGGTGAAATAACAACAGCAGCAGGAGGAAGTCCTTAAGTGGCCATTAATTGGCACCACACTCGAGGAAGGATGTGAAGGCATTTCAGAGGGTACAGAAGAGATTCACGAGAACAATTCCAGGGATGAAGAACTATTGTTAAGGAGGTTATAGCTGGGCACTTAGAAAATCTCAATGCAATCAGGCAGGATCAACATAGTTTTGTGAAAGGGAAATCACGTTTGACTGATTTATTAGAGTTCTTTGAAGAAGCTGCTAGTAGCGTGGATAAAGGGGAACCTGTGTGTGTGCTGTACTTGGATTTCCAGAAGGCATTTGACAAGGTGCCACATCAAAGGTTACTACTTAAACTAAGAGCTCATGGTGTAAGGGGTAACACATTAGCATGGGTACAGCATTGGTTAGCTAACAGGAAACAGACAGCAGGCATAAATAGGTCATTTTTGGGTTGGCAAGATGGAACAAGTGGAGTGCCACAGGGATCAATGCTGGGGCCTCAACTATCTACAATCTATATCAATGATTTGGATGAAGGGACCTAAAGTACAGTTGCTAAATTTTCTAATGACACCAAGATAGGTGGGAAGTAAGAAATTTGTCAGATGGAGTACAATATGGGAACATGTGAACTTGTCCACTTTGGCAGGAAGAATAGAAAAGCAGCATTTAATCTAAATGGAGAGAGATTGACGAACGCTGAAATACAGAGGGAGAGTGTCCTGGTTCCCGAATCACAGCAAGTTAGTATGCCGGTAGAGCCAGTGATTAGGAAGATAAATGGAATTTTGCTACAGTTGTACAGAGCGTGGTGAGACCACATCTGCAGTAGTATACAGTTTTTGTCTCCTTATTTAAGGAAGGATATAATTACATTAGAAGCAGTCCCAAGAAGGTTCACTCGACTGATTCTTGGCGGGGGAAGGGGGGGTTATCTTATGAGGAAACGGTGGACAGACTGTGCCTGTATCTAGAAGAATGAGATCATATTGCAATATACAAAACCTTAAGGGGTCTTAACAGACTGGATGCTAAAAGGATATTTTCCTTTGTGGGAGGGACCAGAACTAGGGGACAAGGTTTAAAATTAAGGGATCTCCCATTTAAAACGGAGATGAGGAGACATTTTTTCTCTCTGAGGGTCGTGAGTCTGTGAAACTCTCTTCCTCAAAAAGTGGTTGAGGCAGGGTGATTGAATATTTTTAAGGCAGAGGTAGATAGATTTGTAACAAAGGAATCAAAAGGTATCAGGCACTCTGAAGAAGGGTCATACAGACTTGAAATGTTAACTCTGATTCTCTCTCCACAGATGCTGTCAAACCTGAGTATTTCCAGCATTTTCCGTTTTCATTTCAGGGTTCCAGCATCTGCAATATTTTGCTTTTATGGTAGGCAGGATAATGGCATCAAGGTCACAATCAGATCAGCCATGATCTTCTTGAATGGTGCACCAAGACTGAAGGGCTAAATGGTCTAGTACTGCTCCTAATTTATATGCCAGTTCCATGGACTGATTGAAGTAGCTGGGGCTATAGAGAAGATTCAGATGAGATTTGATAGAGGTGTTCAAAATTATGAGGGGGGGTTTCTGGACAAAATAGAAAGGGAGTAAAGGTTCCCATTGGTGGAAATGTCAAGAACCAGGGGACACTAATTTATGATGATTGGCTAAAGAAGCAATGGTGACATGAGAAAAAAAAAATATTTAACATAGCGAGTAGCTAAGATCTGGAATCCACTGCCTGAGCTTGCTGTGGAGAAAGATCCAATCAAGCTTTCAAAAGAGAACTGGATAATTACTTAAATAGAAAAAAAATTGCATGGTTACAGGGAAATGGCAAAACAGGTGGGGACAAGGTGAGTTGTGAGTTGCAGTTGCTAAGAGCTGGCACAGACATGACACCCTGTGCTATAACTATTCTATAATACTACGTCAAGTCACCAATGGCAGCAGTGTGGGGTGGGGCAGCATACTATTAGGATGGATATGTCAGGTGACCAATGGCAGGGGAGGTGGAAGCATCATTTGAATTGACATGTTGAGTGACCAATGGCAACAGTGTGGGCTTGGGAACCATGAGAATATCAGGTAACCAATAGGAATCAGTGTAACACATGGCACTTTGAGGATGAACATGTTAGGCAGGAAGTGATGCAATGAAACCTTCCAGGGTTATATCCAACCAGAGTTGGGAACCCTATGGCTATAAGGGCAAAACAAAATGTGGGAGGGATAAATTAAAATTCAACAATGTTTTTCTGACGTTGTTTCACCACATCATAGCTACCAGCGTGAAATATAGTTACATTATTCCAATAAGATTTAGAAACTGTTCATGCATATGTATACAAGAGTACCACATCACTCACTGCTGTACTACAGTCTATCAAACTAACCATCAATCTGCAGCACATGTTATGATCCGAGTGATGAATCTGATGAAGCTCCAGCATTTGAGTCTAAAAGTGTGATTATTTCGAACCTCTGGGAACCACGAGACATAACAAAAACATTTAAATATATAACATTAAACATCCACACTTCCTACAGATATTGAAAATAGCACAAGATGAAACCTATTAATAACTTTCCTCTGTACCTCCGATCTGCCCTTTACCTTCCTACATCACAGACACCATTTTGTCCATCATTTCCTTTCTTTCCTCCTTGCCGGATCCGCAAGCTTAGTGCAATAGCTGATGACATCATCTATCTCTGTGCACACGTTCCGTCAACGTCGCAGCTCGGTACGCAAGTGTTGGTGACGCACTGTGCGGCAAGACGTCACAGAACCGCCCGCGTTCGCTGTCGAGAGTGCTTCAGTGCGCATGCGTGTTCATGGAGCAAAGCCCTGTGAGTTGGCCCAACCAAAGCAAGGGTTGGGTCCATGAGCAGCGTCAGCAGGGAGCTCAGTTCAAGGGTTCTATTGAATACACCATAAGAAAAACATTAAATGCTGGAAATGTCAGCAGAGGAAATGAGTTGCTGTGTTGGATTGACCTTTGCCAGTTGAATGGCCAGGAATTCTTAGCCAAACATTAGCCTCTCTTTTCAACTAAACCATACAGTTCAATGCCACAGCACTGATTTCCTTCTGTCTTATTACCTACAACTTAGCATGTCTCATACTTAATTAGCAGTAAAGCACTTCTGGACATTGTGAGATTATGAAAAATGCTATATAAATGCAAATCTTTCAGAAGACCTATTTATGTTTCTATTTTAAAATTTCAACATTCACCTTTTTTCCCCAAATGTACACTGGCGACGAGGCACTCTGCACAATTCAGAAAAGAGAGCTGGACATGAAAGCGCTGACAGACAATTGCACACACGGAGAGTCTCTTCTGGATATAGAATGTATGATCACTGCTCATAAGCACTCAGTCCAGTCACCAAAGAGCAGAGAGCTTAGTTATAGATTTGGGGAAGTGCCAAGTGTACAGAGGGGCGTTGTTGGATTTTAATCAACTAAACTACATAAATCAGGAGCATAGCACTGTCAAGCTTCCCACACACAGCCACAAGAATGGTTTACTAACTAAGACATTGACTTTCAGAGTCTGGAGTTGAATGGGAAGTATCCTAAAACAATTTGTCCAGGTCCTATCAGTGCAACAAGCTTTCTGAATAATCTTTATCCTGGACCTGCTTCCTACAGTTAAATACCGGTAAGACCAAAGCCATTGTCTTCACCCTCACCACAAACACAGTACCTTGACACAAAGTGCGAGAGGAGCAGTGGGACTTGAACAGCGAGAGGATCAGTGGGGACATTAACAGCGAGACAGGGTGAGAGGAACAGCAGGGTCATTAACAGTGAGAGAGTGCAAGAGGAGCAGTGGGGCCATTAATGGTGAGAGGAGCAGTGGGGCCATTAACGGTGAGAGGAGCAGTGGGACCATTAACAGCGAGAAAGGGTGAGAGGAACAGCAGGATCATTAACAGTGGGAGCATGCAAGGGGAGCAGCAGGGTCATTAACATTGAAAGGGGGTGAGAGGAGCAGAGAGGTGACTAACAGTGATAGGGGGTGAGAGAAGCAGTGGGATCATTAACAGTGAGAGTGGGTGAGAGGAGCTGCGGGAACATTAACAGTGAAAAAGTGTGAGAGGAGCAGGATAATGGGGTAGACCATTTAAGATTGAGGTGAGGAGAAACTTCTTTCAGAGTGTGGTGAGCCTATGGAATTCTCTACCACAGAAGGCTGTGAAGGCCAAGTATTTAACAAGGAAGCAGATAGATTTCTGGACTCTAAAGGCATCAAGGGATATGGGGAGTGCATGTTAAGATAGAGGATTAGCCATGATCACATTGAATGGTGGAGCAGGCTTGAAGGAACGAATGACCTACTCCTGCTCCTATTTCTATGTAAGGGGAAAAGTAATAAAGTCTAAATCAGGGTTACTGTGCATATATGTGAATAAGTTTAGTAAATAAGATTGGTGAGTTACAGGCATAGATTGACATGTGGAAATATGATATTGTGGCTACAACAGAGACCTGGCTCAAAGAAGGGCTGACTAGGTGATAAATATTTTTGGATACAAGCAAGACCTGGGAGTGGGAGATGCAGATGGTGCTAATCACCGGGGCTCATGCCTGTAGAGGACCTGGGGTCATTGGCCAAGTAGCCAGTAAATCGGGATTCTCAGTGTCCAAAGCAGCCAATCCAGCAGACAGAGCATGTTGATTGACAGTATACTTGGCCAATGATTGCTGTTGCTCTGTTGTATGACATGCCAATTTCTCAGTTCCTCCTTGCTTACCTCATGTTGGATCTTATGTGAGGACGGTTCTGTTACAGCATCACTTCAGACCACAAGAACTGCAAGGAGAGATTGGATAGATTGGGGTTGTTTTCCTTAGAACAAAGAAGGCTGAGAGTTGGCTTGATTGAGGTGTACAAAATTATGAGAGGAATAGATAGAGGGGACAGGATAAAATTGTTTCCCTTGGTGGAGAATTCTAGAACCGGGGACATAGATTCAAGATAAGTGGCATAAGGTGTAGGGGGGATATGAGGAAGAACTTTTTTATGCAGAGGGTAGTGGGTGTCTGGAATTCGCTGCCCAAGTTGGTTGGAGAGGCAGAAACTTTAAACTCTTTTAAAATGTGCCTGGATCTGCACCTAAAGTGCTGTAAGCTGCAGGACTATGGGCTGGGTGCAGGAAGGTCGGATTAGAAAGGGTACCTGGATGTCCTCGGGCTGGCATGGACAAGATGGGCTGAATGACCTCCTTCTGTGCTGTAACTTTTCTATGGTTCTAAGATAAGGTAAAGCAAACTGTCTAATGCCCCAAATCTACCCTCATAAAACCCTTCCTGACCTCCTCCCACTGGATGGTGTGTGATCCTGGGCCTGGCCCTTCCTGACCCCATTGCTTGCATCCCCCTGTCAGTGTGCATGTTCCGCACCACACCACAATCTCCCCAGTCCCCAACCTCATCCACTGAATCCCTGGATACTCCTTGGATCATGCACAATTTTCCAGTGAAATTTATTTGAAGAGCAACTGGCCCCGGAGCCACAATGTCCAAGTAATGAGGCTGCTAGTAAACACTAAACAGATTAACATGGGCAATTGAAGTTGAAGCATATGAATGTTCCAGGATGCACTCTGTGGCCTCAGATGGTGTGAATGAGTTTCAGGCTGGTCGTCCCCAGATCCAGTTTAGAAAATATGGTCGCACTACTTCAGACAGATAGAGAGTAATCCAGCCATGCTGATTGGAAAATCTCCAACAACTCTCTCAGAAGACCAGGAAGGAAAGTTTTATGGAGGTAGACATTGGTGAGGTGGGTTGTCATCTTCAGCATGACAATGTGTCCCATTACTCCCAATCCACAGGTAAACAGGTCAAGAGGAAATTAGTTTGATGCTTAATTCAGAATAGTTTAATGGTATCAAGGAGATAAGGAAAAGTTATTTTAACTAGCAGGCCAGAAAAGCAAGGGAAGTTGCAGTAGCTGAAAACTCTGTTGGGGGCCCATAGGAGATGAGGAGAATGTGAGAGAGAGAGTTTGAGAAAGAGAGAATACGAGAGACAGAGTGTGAGAGCGTGAGGGCGGAATTTTCTGTGCCTGCTGGCATTGGGCATCATGCCAGGTGTGAGGCCAAATGGCGGGAAGGCCAAAAGTTGTGAAATCAGTTTGCAATCGTCCGCTCTGCTTGTCAGTGGCGGGCCGCATTTCCCACTGCTGCACGTTGGGACCCTTCATTGTAATACATCTGCATATCATTATAAGCCCAGATCGCTGGAATCATCCCCTTATGTTGGATTATCCGAGCAGTCATGCCGATGTGTTTCAGAACAGCATTTATAAGGGTTGTGGGGGGTGGATGGTGGAGGAAAGTAGCCACGCATTAGGGAAACCTTGTATAAAGTGACCATTCCTCACAAGCTGAGACAGTTCAGGTGCAGCCACATTGACATGTGTGGAGTCGGGCCTCTAGCTTGTCTGCCTACTCAAGCAACGCTGGGGCTTGAAAGTGCCATCAAATGCTCCAGAGCTTTTCACCCCTCAGGCACAGACTGAAAACTAATGAGCATTTTTGTGGATTGCAGAACAATTGGACCACCAGGTACATTGTACAATCTCCTTGCGAAAGCTGGCCATGGAGCAGTCACTGGTGGAGGTGCTCACAGCCCCTTGCAATGTGATCATTCAGATTTGATCAAGCCTTGCAGCGCTGGTTAGGAGAATGCCTGCACAGAGCTGAGAGCACAGCACGCAGCCCAGTGGAAAATGCTGCCGCCAATCAGTCAGGTGGAGTGGGGCGGAGGTGGGTGGGGTTTCAGGCAGCCATGCAACACACTAAAATCTGGCCATCGAAGTGGTGGACAGCACTCTCTGGGATGCATTAAGGGGTCTTCAGACTTAAGAGAGGTTCTTAGTAGTCCCAAGCTAACCCACGCGTCTAACCCACGGAGTACATCAGAAGCATGGGGCCTGGTGACCCTAGCTGTATGCCTCATGGCTTACAGAGAGCAGTGATGAAGGAGAAGAGAGCAACGAAGGCGCCTGGCTGGGCAAAGGGAGGACCAGGACCCTCAGGAAAAAGCCACGCTGGAGCTCCTGTGTACACTGCTGAAGAGCCACAGTGAGCCATCGCTGGGCGGCACCTTGCTAGACTCAGGGTCTATAGACAGCGCCTGTCGTTCCAAGAACTGATTCCAAGCAACCAAGAATCAGCGTCGCAGAAGACTGGACATGTCCAGGGAACTAGTCGGTCACATCTGCCACCTGCTGCAGGATTTGGTGCCACAGCCCAGTGGCTGTGAAAGTGACCACGATGCTCAATTTTTATGCCAGTGGCTCCTTCCATGGCTCCACATTTGACCTCTGTGGGATATCGCAAGCTTCCAGGCACAAATGAGTCCATGAGGTCACAGACGCCATCTTTGTGAAGGCACACAACTTTCTGCATTTCACCCAGGATCAGGAAAGCCAGGATGCAAGACTACTGGAATTTGCCCAGATTTCAGGTTTTCCACAGGTATAGGGTGTCATCAACCACACTCACGTGGCGCTCAGATCTCTGTGGCAACAAGCAGTCAACTACATCAACCATAAGGGCTTCTGCTCGCTGAACGTTGAGCCGGTTTGTGACCACCACAAATGCATCCAGCAAGTCTATGCACGATTCCCAGGGAGTGTCCATGACTCCTACATTCTCAATAGGTCTCAGATCCCTGACATCTTCCAGGGTCCACATACTGCAGGATTGGCTCATCAGGGACAAGGGCTACCCACGGAGGGTGTGGCTGGTGATGCCCATATGGAGGTCTCAGAATGCAGCAGACAGAAAGTAGAACAAGGGTCATGCTGCATCTCACCCCTTGATGGAGCAAACCATCAGAATGTTGAAAATGAGGTTCTGGTGTCTGGACTGGTCTGGTGGAGCCCTGTAATATAGTCCAAAGAAGGTATCATGCATCATCGTCGCCTGCTGCTCCCTTCACAACCTGGCTTTGCAACAGAGACGAGCTGGCTGAGGAGGCGATGGAGGAGCTGCACATCTCCCCCAATGAGGAGGATGTCAATGGGGATGAGGGTAAGGTGGTCCCCGAAGGCGAGGATGATGGCAATGAAGCCTTCGCACTGGTCAGGCAAGACAGCCATACTTAGGAGGCCCTCATAGCTGCTAGATTCATGAAGGATGGTGACAACATGCAGTGAGAAGATACCGTAGATCCACACATTGCATTTGTGAACTTTTGACTCCTGTCTGGCTGATGGCAGCACACATACCCTCTGTGATAAGGCTCTTGTCATGGAGATGCAGTGGATGCCCACAGTCCTTACATTCCAGGAGGATGACCACATGCAGCAGGGACACTCCATAGATCCTCACATAGCTTATGTGAATGTCTGACTCCTGTCTGGCTGTTGGCATCTCACTTGCACTCTGTGAGCAGGGTCATATCATGGAAATACAGCGAAGAAACTCTAACCTCTCCTGATCCTATCGCAATCCTCGTGAGCTGAACCCTTCAGGGCCACACTGTCACCGGCCACAAATGCTGATGAGATGGGGATCAGCCGCACTTCAAAGGTGCTGAGAGCACACAGAGAGAATGACAGAGCTCTGTGCCACCGGCCCAGGACAATTCTGGCAGCAATGATAAACCCCATCGAGGTGTAGGCATGACAGCTGTGACTAGTGACAGTGAAGGTGCACCATCAGTGTGCTGGGAAGGTTACACAAAGCACAGGGAAGAGGCCCTGGACTAAGGCACCTGCTTTTATCTTGTGCAGGGACCAAAGTTTCACATCTGAGTAACATGAACACTGCTCATCAGAACAAGGAGCCAAAGGCAAGGAGACATTCTTGGGAGTTTAGTAACAAAGTGAATGTTATGTACAAGAGTTATGTACACCAATGCCAGGCTGTGCAACTACACCTGCTTAACCTTCCTAACCCTGCCCTACGTCTTGGTGCTCCCGTGACATCCATAGTTGAGGTGGAGGCAACCTGCTGACTGCTCCACCTTGTCTGTGCTGAGTCAATGCGGAGGCAGTGGCGTAGTGGTATTGTTACTGGACTAGTAATCCAGGGACCCCAGGTAATACTCTGGGGACGCAGGTTTGAATCCCACCGTGGCAGAAATTTGAATTCAACAAAAATTAAAAGTCTAATGAAATTGGCAATTGTCACAAAAACCATCAGGTTCACTAATGCCCTTTAAGGAAGGAAATCTGCTGCCCTTACCTAGTCTGGCCTACATGTGACTCCAGACCCTCAGCAATGTGGTTGACTCTTGAATGCATTCTGAAGTGGCCTAGCAAGTTGTATCAAACTGCTATAAAGTCTCAAAAAAGGATTGAAATTGGGTGGACCACTCGGCATTGGCTTACACACTGGAAACAACAACAGCGACTCAGCCCTTTTGACCCTGCAAAGCCCTCTTTACTAACATCTGAGAGTTTGTGCCCAAATTGGGAGAGCTGTCTCACAGACTAGTCAAGCAACAGCCTAACATAGTCATACTCATGGAATCATAGCTTACAGATGATGTCCCAGACACCACCATCACCATCCCTGGGTATGTCCTGTTCCACTGGCAAAGGTGGTGTGGCACAGTGGTATACAGTCATGAGGGATTTGCCTGCAGCGTCCCCAACATTGACTCTGGACCCCATGAAGTCCCATGGCATCAGGTCAAACATGGGCAAGGAAACATCCTGCTGATTACCATGTACCATCCTCCCTCAGCTGATGAATCAGTGCTCCTCCACATTGAATGCCACTTAGAGGAAGCACTGAGGGTGGCAAGGGCACAGGATATACTCTGGGTGAGGTCTTCAATGTCCATCACCAAGAGTGGCTCAGTAGCACCACTACTGACCGAGCTGGTTGAGTCCTAAAGGACATAGCTGCTAGACTGGGTCCAGGGCAAGTGGTGAGGGAACCAACAAGAGGGAAAAACATACTTGACCTCATCTTCACCAACCTGACTGCCGCAGATGCATCTGCCCATGACAGCATCGGTAGGGAGTGACCACCGCACAGTCATTGTGGAGATGAAACCCCACCTTCACATTGAGGATACCCTCCATCGTGTTATGGGGCACAATCACCATACTAAAAGGGATAGATTATTTTTTATTATTTATTCATGGGATGTGGACCTTGCTGGCTAGGCCAGCATTTATTGCCCATGCCTAGCTGCCCTTGAGAAGGTGATGGTGAGCTGCCTTCTTGAACCGCTGCAGTCCATGTGGTATAGGTATACCCACAATGCTGTTAGGAAGAGAGTTCCAGGGTTTTGACCCAGCTACAGTGAAGGAGTGGTGATATGTTTCTGAGCCAGGATGGTGGGTGACTTGGAGGGGAACTTCCAGGTGCTGGTGTTCCCATCTATCTGCTGCCCTTGACCTTTTAGATGGCAGTGGTCATGGTTTTGGAAGGTGCTGTCTAAAGAGCCTTGGTGAATTCTTGCAGTGCATCTTGTAGATGGCACACACTGGCTACTATGCATTGATGGTAGAGGGAGTGAATGTTTGTGGATGTGGTGCCAATCAAGTGGGCTGCTTTGTCCTGGGTGGTGTTAGCTTTTTGAGTGTTGTTGGAGTTGCACTCATCCAGACAAGTGGAGAGTATTCCATCACACTCCTGACTTGTGCCTTGTAGATGGTGGACAGGCTTTGGGGAGTCAGGAGGTGAGATACCCGCCATAGGACTCCTAGCCTCTGACCTGCTTTTCCAGCCACAGTATTTATATGGTTAGTCTAGTTCAGTTTCTGGTCAATGGTAACCGTGAGGATGTTGATAGTGGGGGATTCAATGATTGTAGTGCCATTGAACATCAAGGGTCAATGCTTAGACGCTCACTTGTTGGAGATGGTCATTGCCTGGCAGTTGAGTGGTGTGAATGTTACTTGCCACTTGTCAGCCCAAGTCTGGATGTTGTCCAGGTCTTGCTGCATTTGGACATGGACTGCTTCAGTATCTGAGGAGTCATGAATAAAAAACATTGTGCAATCATCAGCAAGTATCCCCACAAATGTATTAAAGTTCTTTGAGGATGTAGTACGCAGGGTATATAAAGGGGAACAAATTGATGTAGTATATTTGGATTTCCAAAACGCATTTGGTAAGTTGCTACATAAAAGATAAGAGCTCAAGGCATTGAGGATGATATATTAGCATGGAAAAAGGATTGGCTAACTAACAGCCAATCCTTTAGCACAGAGGTGGAAAGGGAGGTGGGCCAATCTTGACGCAGGCATTATAAAAGGCCCACCTCTACTGCCATCTTTGTGCCATAGGAGATTAGTGCTTTGTTGTGAAACTGACAAGTATTCTTGGAAGTGCTGGCTGAACTTCGTACTATGACTATACACTTTCATTGCATTGATGGCCAATAGAATGATGCCTCTGTTAGAATTGGCTCAGCACGAAGGAACCCTCAATAAACTCTCAACCCACTGCAGACTCCCGAGTTCTTGCTTTGCTGCCTCAGGCACCCAGCACTGAAGGGCTGCTGGCTCAACCAGTCTCTGCTGTCCCCCTGCAAATGGCTGCACTCTGTTATATGTATTTGCAGGAGGTCAAGCACAGTGCTGCGATTGAACACAGTACCCAGCTGAGGGGCAGATTCCCACAATCAGCTCTGAACTCTATAGCCCCTCATAGTAAACCTATCTACAACCTCAACAGAGGAGGGAAACCACTGATCCATCACCTGTGGCTACCCCTAGCCTTACATCATCCCAGTGCAAGTGTGCCCCCTCAGGGAGCTCTGATCCCCTCATGACCTTTGCTGTGCAGTATCAACCTGTACCATGCTGGTATTCAAACACTAATGCACAGGCTTTCAGACCTATGCATGGCCACTCCATCACTAGTAATAAACCCACAACTCACCAGTCCCTCGCTATCATCTAATCATGTCTTGTTAATGATGCATCCCACAAAAGGCGAACACACATACTGACCCATTACTTCATCTCCTCCAATGCCAGAACATTGCAGCAATCCAGCAGACAGGAGATCCAGGGTTCCTCACACCAAGATTCAGTGACCAGGACCTTGATCTTTTTGTGCTGATGGTCAATGACAGGAGAGACATCTTGTACCCAACAGGCCACAAGCTACCTCCAGACCTCACCATGAGGGCAAGGGTGCAGAGGTGAGTTGGTGAGTGCATCAAGGGAACACAGCTGAACATTGGGATAGTGCTGTAAGAGGTCTCATGACCCGCTGCGTTCCAGAAAGTTGAAGCTATTCAATATTTCTCATTGACTAGCAGCCTGCAACGTGCACAGCAGTGGGGGTACAGACAGGGCACGTGCACCAACCTTGCATGACTGTGTGCCCAGGTCCAGTGCTTATGTGTTCAGCTGCCAATGAATAAATGCTGTGTCAAACCAGGTGGAGGAACGGCACTTCTCCATGAAGCAGCCCACCACCTTATCTGCCTTTCCCTCTTGTCCCTGCAGGAGAAATGGGTGCACAATGCCTGTGAGATGGCAGACCGGAAATGGGACACCAATGCTGAGAGCAGTACAGTCCAGGGGAAATGGACATTACCAGGGTTGCCTTGCAAGACCATATTGGTGATGGCGAGTCCTCCATTTCAGGTGCACATGGCCTTTGAACAGGCTCATGCGATCATGGTGTGGTGATGAGTGCTTTGGTGGTGGTGTTTGGGGAATAGTCTTGGTGGCAGTGTTGGGGGATGGTGGAGAGAATTTGGGTGGGTGGCACTGTCTTGGTGCTGCACCTCATCTGATATGCTGAGCACTGAATGGTGTGGAAAGCCCAATCATTGGATGACTTCCTGGGTCTCCGTGCCTACCGCTCATGAGATTCTCTTTTGTTTCACACAGGTCCCAGTGGTGTGCACCCACCCCCAGGAGCTCAGGAATCCTTTGGACATCAGGAGGAGAAAGAGATATCCAAGGAAACAGTGTCACATTGGACTAGTGCACCAGACGCCGACACAAATACATGCGCCTCGGTGGGTCCATGTATGCGAGTAGAGTCGCTGGCACTGGGTAAGGAACACATCACTAGTATGCAGGAGGAGGTGTCTGAGGCAGAGACATCTGTGGGCAGTCCCCCTTGGAGGAGGGAGGACAGTCACAATGATGCTCCTCTGGGCAGTGAGGAAGGGCCTCAGGGGTCACAGTTTGGGGCTCAGTATTTGGAGAAGCAGCAGCAGATATGTGGGCATCTGTAGGAGTTCCCTGAGGCTTGACACTCATACACCACAAATGGAGGCTTCCATGGAGCAGATGAGCTCGATCATGTCTCGCGGCTTCGAGTGCATGAACTTCTCCCAGCAGGAAGTGGCCAACCTCATGGAGAACCACATGTGGCAGCACATAGAGTGCATGCAAGAGCAGTGTGATGTCCTGCATAAGGTGGTACAGCATTCTCCGTATGGACCTGTCAGCTCATACCCTGAATGCTGATGTCTGTGGAGTACGTGAAGAGCTGCGACCCTGAACAGGACACTTACATAGGTGGCCCAGTGGTGACTGGAGGGGAGGCCAGCTGCGCCCCCAGTAACAAACCCAGAAGCTAGTGAGAAAGTCCAATGAGGGCTGAGTAAGTTCAATGGGAGGATGAGGGTTCCATGTGGCCAATATCATTCATGGCCCCTCTGACAGAAGGAGCATCTGTGGTGCAGGCCCCAGTGGTGATGGCTGACCCTGCAGTGATGCAGGCAACGCAGTCTCAGCAATGGCCTAACAAGTCCTTGTACGACTAGGCTGTCCATCATGGTCCTCACTGCCACATAACAGTAAGATTTTGAAGCATGTTAGCATGATTGACCTCTTAGCGAAGACGCAGGCTTGGTCGTTTGCTGGGCATGTGTTCTCTGTTAAACCACAGAGGGTTTCTCAACTGAACCATTGCTGGATCAGTAGATCCCTGGCAACAATGGTGTCCTGCATGGATCTCTCTCTGGGTCCCTGGGCCTGACTACTGCCATGTCTCTCTGATTCACCCTCCACATTTGAGGACTCTTACTCTGAGTTCTCTGGCTCTCTTTCTCCCTTTTTCTGCTCCTCCTCTGATGATATGAGCCTTCCTTGCATTCTGCCTCCTCAAGCATCAGTCCCCTTTGCTGTGCTATGTTGTATGACTTGCAGCGTATTATGACTATAAGGGAGGCTTGCATTATAATACTCCACTAGAGCAATCAAGGCAGTGAGATCTCATCTTTAGCTGGTCCTGGTGTGCTGGTGACTCTTGTAATGACACTGGGGCTCAATTTGTGGAGTTTTCAGGGGTGTTAGGAGCCATCTCCTTAGAGGACAGAACAAAAACAGAATTACCTGGAAAAACTCAGCAGGTCTGGCAGCATTGGCGGAGAAGAAAAGAGTTGACGTTTCGAGTCCTCATGACCCTTCGACAGAACTTGAGTTCGAGTCCAAGAAAGAGTTGAAATATAAGCTGGTTTAAGGTGTGTGGGCGGGGTGGGGGGGGGGTGGGGTGGGAGAGAGAGAGAGAGAGAAGTGGAGGGGGGTGGTGTGGTTGTAGGGACAAACAAGCAGTGATAGAAGCAGATCATCAAAAGATGTCAACAACAATAGAACAAAAGAACACATTTCTTTTGTTCTATTGTTGTTGACATCTTTTGATGATCTACTTCTATCACTGCTTGTTTGTCCCTACAACCACAACCCCCCCACTTCTCTCTCTCTCTCTCTCTCTCTCTCCGCCCCCCCACACACCTTAAACCAGCTTATATTTCAACTCTTTCTTGGACTCGAACTCAAGTTCTGTCGAAGGGTCATGAGGACTCGAAACGTCAACTCTTTTCTTCTCCGCCGATGCAGCCAGACCTGCTGAGTTTTTCCAGGTAATTCTGTTTTTGTTTTGGATTTCCAGCATCTGCAGTTTGTTTTTATCCTTAGAGGACAGCCCCATTTGCCCAGAATCCAATCATATACCTGGGGGGAGGGGAGGGAATGGGGGGTTAGAAGAGCTGAGGCAGCCTTGACTCTTGTAGTATGCAGGTTTTGTGGCAGCTGACTCGAAGGAATGCACAGACATGCAGAAAGTGTCACCATTAGCACATCCTTTAGCTAATAACACCACCGTCAACATCCCTTTGACTTTTTGTTTTTGATATCTTTGGCAATCTCTCCTTTGCCTCCACCGATCACTGGCCCTCCAGCTTCACCTGTCCCATCCCCTTGGCCAGCTTTTATTCCACCACATTTCTATTTTTCTTTAGTTCTGATGAAGAGTCATCCGGACTTGAAACATTAATTCTGTATTCCTCTCCACAGATGCTGTCAGACCTGCTGAGTTTTTCCAGCAATTTTTGACTTTGTTTCAGATTTCTAGCATCTGCAGTATTTTGATTTTATGCAGGAAGTTCTTCTTGTGTTTGCACACCAGGTTTAACAAGGGTGGATGGAAGGGTTGATGGAATGCTAGGCCTTCTTGTTTATAAACCTGTCATGTTTATCTGTAGCTGCCTTGATGGCCACGTGAGTGAAGTCAATTACACCCTAGACCTGCAGGAAGCCAGCTATTGGGGGCAAAACTCATTGTCCTCTGTGCATGGAGGCCATTTCCGTGGGGAAGGTAATGATGTCGGTGACCCTTGCGAAGATGGCATGGATGCAACGGTGAGCAGCTGATTGAAAGATACCACGTAAGTCAGCAGCAAAGCCCTGAAATGATCCCGTGACAAAGAAATTGAGGGGTACAGTCACCTTCAGTGCTACCAGCAGCACCTGTTGTGGTGGCTTTAAGTGAGAGGCCGTTATTGAAGAGGGCACAGATATTCATTACCATCTCTCTGGACAGTCGAAATCTCCTCTTGACCTAGCGCTCAGACATGTCCAGGTAGGTACATCTGTTGCAGTATACCCTGGTGCTCCTGGTCCTCTCAATTCCTCCTCTATGGCATTAGTGCCTGTGGTTCACTCTCTTGCTGCCTGGGGTCCCTTGAGGTATATGCTGCTGCCACTGGGCTGCTTCAATGGTTTGCGGATGTGAGGGAGCTGCACCTATTTCCAATGACACCCTTCCTTCATTGGGCTTGAATTTCAGCTAGCCTGGCCGAATGACCTGATATCCCATTGGTGGCAAAATTTTGCCCAGCCCCTGAGTTATTGCAAAGATCACCCCTGCCTCTTTCCCCCACCCTTGTTAAACTCTATCCCTTTCCCCAGGGCGTTCCTGTTCATTTTAAGCAAATGCATGGCTATGCTTACTTGCAAGCTTTCAGAAACATTTCTGCCCTTTTGAATGGCCTCCCAGGCTGTTCACAACTGGATTGTGCCTCCTTGGAGGAGGCCTCTGAAACCGTGTCCAATCTCTTGAAAATTCCAGACCTTCTGCCCCAGCAACCTGCACAAAGGCAGAGTCGAGGATGCAGAGAGTGGGGCTCAGGGCCCGACCCTTTCCCATGCTGGTACAATTGGCCAGTGCTGGGAAATGTGTGTGGGACTTCCGGATCATTTTATTTTCCCGGCCATTCAGGCTTTGACAGGAACATGCAAATCTGGCCCAAGGACTTGAAACTGATGGGGCAATCCAGATGCTGAAGGCACCAAAACTGCTTTTCAAGGGGGGTCCAGGCATCCCCTTGAATAATTGAATTTTACACATTAAATTGATGCATTTTAATTTATGTTAACATGCACAATTTGCATTTATTTAACACAATAAACAACTGAAGTGCCTCACAGAGGGATATGCAAATAGATTCTAAACTGGAAAAGGAAGACTAGGTGGGTTAGCTGAGCTTTGCTGAAAAGGTGTGTTTTCAGGTGAATAGCTGCTCTTGCCTGTTAAAACTGCTCACGATCCCAGGATCATTCTGGAATGCAAAGAAAACCCCCAGCTTCTTTTCTCTACTGAAAACTGTCTTCATAGAACCCATCCCCTGTTCCCTCCACCCTCACCTCCAACAATTGGCAGAGTTTAATCCAGCCTGTTGCAGTGGCCAACATGATGGATGGGCACGTTAAGTCGCGTGGAAGGTCATGCAGGGGTTGCCGGCTGTGCAAAAAGCTCCTGTGATTAAGTCGGAGGCGGGAAGGGGCCGATGTGTGCAACTCACTCATTAATGACGGAAAGGTAATTAGGCTCAAAATACCCGATTCTGATGCAATTTAGCACTGCCTTAGCGATTGAATGTAAACCCCACAGGTCTGCAGAAACCTGCCCAGTGAAACTTGGTGGCTTTTAAGGGGTTTGCCTAAGCTGATGTGATTTTGGAGCTGATCTGCATTAGAGTTGAGTTGCTGTGCTTGTATCCAGGCAGAATAAGTTGGAGGTCTAATGGACTGACCTGAGGTATTGAAGGGGGTGGGAGCGGTGGAGCCTCACAGGAAACTGATGCTTGTTAGTCAGAGGGGAAGGCCCTTAAAGTGGCCATGCTCAAAGTGACAGCACACAAATGTGTTCTCAGTATGGAAAGAATCACAATGGAATTAATAGGCTCAGTAATGCTGAACCCACTTGCATTTGAAGGTGTTTGCTATGAGCCTGAGGGCAATGCTGCTGAGGCTGCACAACTGGACTCCGCAGCAGTAGCCACAGGAGGCAGCACCAGACCAAGCAGCCAGGCAGCAAGGGAGATGCAGATGACAGTGCCCATGGACCCGAAAATCTACCGCACTAGGATGACTTACCTACAAATGGCTGCGAGGCAGTGCCTGGGGATTCTGCCTACCTTGCAAGATCGAACTATGCGCCCTAATCTAGGCTAACCTGCACCAAAAGGGCTATGGTGGTAACCCCATGTCAGTTGCACTGAAAGTTATAGCTACACTAAATTTCTATGCCATAAGTTCCATCAGGGCTCAACTGGGTATCCGTTCGGCATCTTGCAGGCAGTCACTCACTGATGCATCAAGTAGATCATCTGCACTCTTTTCCAGTGGACTGGTGACTTCATGAAATATTGGAGACAAAGACAGCCAGGCTGAGTGGCCCATGGGCTTTGCAGTCATGGCTGCTTTCCCACAAGTGCAGAGTATGACCCACTGCACACATGTCACCATCAAGGCACCCTTTGACCAACTGGCTGCCTTCATCAACAAGAAGGGGTCCTACTTGTTAAATGTACAGATTGCGTGTGACCATCGAAAACAGATTCTTCAGGTGTGTGCCAGATATCCAGTTAGCAGCCACGATGCCTACATACTTTGACACTCCTAGGTGCCACACCTGTTCGCTCCACAGCAACAGCTCAATGGATGGATCCTTGGGGACTGGGGTACCTCTCCGTACCTGGTTCATAACGCCATTGAGGAATTCTCGTGCTGATGCTGAGGAAAGATATAATGCCAGTCACGGCTCCACACGGGCCATCAGCAAGCAGACCATTGGGCTACTTATGATGCATTTCCGAAGTCTGGGCAGGTCAGGGGAGCTCTTCTGTTTGATCCAGAAGGGTTTCATGCATCATCAAGTGGTGTGCTGCGCCTACACAATCTGGCCATTCAAAGAGGAGAACAGCTAAACCTTTATGAGGAAGAGGCACAGGCCTCAGTTGGGCGATGATGATGGAGAGAAGGAGATAGCTCCTGAAGAGGGACATGAGTATCTACATGCTGCAGATTCCAGAGTGGCGGAGATCGATGCAAGGGAGGCAAGAGAAAACCTTAATCTCAGTTGATTTCAGTGCCCTGTTAAGCAATGAGGGTCAACTGGGCAAAGGTTGACGTCAAATGTCATTCATGAATCATGCCCAAACCCGTTGTCAGCTCTGTTTGAAATTGTGGTCAGTTTTTTAGGTTGGCCTTATGAACTGGGACTTTGACAAGATGCCAACCTTGGCTCAGGTTGACCTCTCACCGCTGAGTCAGAAGCTCATGGATTAAAATTTACTTCCAAAAAAATGAAAGGTTTACATTTATTTATCACTTCTCACGAACACTGGACAACTCAAAGCAGTCAGAGGGCTGACCCTTCGGGGGAGTGACACGCATTCACCAGTAATTTCTGAAGGGGTTCTCTTGATCTCCCAATTATAACATCAGCAAAAATCAGCAGTGACTGTCAATATGGCGATCACCTTGTTAAAGACAATTGCTAGTTAAACAGGTGATGGGCATTGATTATCCCACCTAAACAGAGTAAAAAGATACAGCTGGAACATGTTGTTTGGAAGCTACTTGGAAGTCAGTAGCACTGAGGAGTTGTCTTGGAAATAAACCAGCTTGAATCAAAAAGACCAGCCTGGATTAATTCTTCCACCACAACCTCCTGCTGTGAGTAACAGTGACTACATTTCAAAAATACATTATTGGTTGTGAAACATTTTGGGATTAGGGAAAGTGCTGCATAAATGTAAGTCTTTCTGACTGGGTTGGGAGAATTGGAATTAGAAGCTCAGGATTCCTAATTACACTTAACACCTTAGTAAGGAAAAGATTAACGGTGAGTTCAGAGCATTTTTTTGTCATATGGAAACCAGATGGGTGTAATGCTTTTTAATTACTTCGATATTTATTAGTTGCTGTAATGCTGTTGAATTCAATAGAACAGTTAATGACGACAAACTGTTTGAAGCAAGATTGGTACATGTTATCGCAGCAGGACAGGAAGAAATCCTTATGGGCAAACCAATGGAAGAGAACTTGGGAATATGCTAAACAACCAACAGCCAATCATGCACCCAACTAACCAATCCAATCCAGACGAGGATTGTACATGAGCTCTTTCAAAACTGTATTCTGTATGTAAATCCCTGGAAAAAATATCCCACCAGGAGAGTACTCAGGCAGGAAGATAGAAGATATGTATTGAGGAGAAGAGCCCTGATGAAACAAGCAAGAGGATCTCGGTTAAAGATTGACCCTAAGTGACCTGCAATCATCTCAGATTGACCACCTGACTGATAACTGTATGATTTAATTGATATTGTTTTATTTAAAATTCTGAATAAAGGTGTCAGATTTATTGCAAGATTGTGTTAATTGTAATTCTTGGTCTCCAAACTTAACAAAGAGGTAAAAATCACCTATACCTTGGTGCGGAGCAATCAGGCCTGTGCTACAAATGCCATCTGCTACATTTGATCTGACAGCTGCCTGTTGCCACAAATAGGACTGTCACATTCAGTTATCAGACCACCCTGGGTCCACATCGTTCCTCCTGAGCGCTGAATTATACAGAAAAAGCAAGAGCTTTCTGATGGATGGAGGATGAAATTTTAACCTGTCAGTTTTACCTGTTGTGGGTAAAACAGGGAACTTCTTCCATTTGTATAGCACTTTTCACAACCTCTGGCTGTAAAGCACTGGAGCATCCTATGAAGTACACTGCTGCAATGTAGGAAACCTGGCAGCCAATTTGTGTACAGCAAGCTCTCACAGTCATTAATGTGTCAATAACCAGACAATGTTGTAATGATGTTGATTCTGGAATAAATATTGGCCTTGACACCTCTGCTCTTCTTAGAAATAGCACCACAGCATCTTTTATGTCCCTCTGAAAGGATAGATAGAGCCTGGGTTTAAAATTACATCTGAAAGACTGCACCTCTGATACTCCAGCACTCCCTCAGTACTGTACTGTAGTGTCAGCCTGGATTATATGCCCAAATCTCTCAAGTGGGGCTTTAAATGATACCATTTGACTGAGGGGGAAGTTCTCGCCACGAAGTCAAGATTAGCACCCCAAACAATATTGAAAACTTGAATGAGCACCTTTAAGATCTTTGGGTGGAGTTTTCCACTCCCATTGGCGTGTTTGGCGGTACGAGTGGACAATATGGCGAGAAGGCCTAAAATCAGTCTTATGCCTTCGTGAAACCAGTTTGCAACTGACCACTCTGCCTGACAATGGTGGGCTGCCTTTACCCCCTGCTGTAGAGCAGAATCTAATTTCAATACTTTAGCATCTCATTATAAGTCCTGCTCACCGGAATCATTCCGCCACCCTGGATCCTCTGAGCACTTTCACAACTCTACATAAGCGACATGCACTTTGCTCGGGACATCGAGGTTTGTTTGCCCATCTTGTTTCAGGCAGCACCATCAGCACCAGGATTCGCATGGAAGCACCACATCACTTTCGGGGGGCTCACGGACAGGTCTCTACCCACCAGAGCACAGCAAGGCAGGGGTGGTTTTTCAATGCAGGGTTAGGGCTTGCTTGGGGAAGGGGGAGAAGTGGCCTCAGGGAAGGGAAGAGGCTGCAGGTCGAGGGTTGTACTGGGGAAGCAGGGTATCCCACGGTGTGTGTGGGGGCACATGTTGATCTGTGCAAGTGGCCTCAAGATGGTGAGGGCTGAGGAGGCAGTCTCCAGAGGAGATGAGGATGTGTGTGAGAGAATGAATTGTGATGTCCCTTGAGCTGGCAGTGAGAGAGATTCTAGTAAATGTGTGATGGGCTTGTGAGTGTGAGGGTTGAGAGCGATGGGATGGTTGCCTTACCCTGTAGACATGGATGAGATCATTCATCCTCTTTCTGTACTGGATGGCCAACCTCTTCTGTGCAATGTTGGCACTGACCACCACTGCCAGCACCTCCCAAGCCAGAGTGGTGAGATTGTTGAACCTCCTGCGGTCAGAGCTGGGGGGGTGGAGGATATCACGGTGGGCCTCCAAAAGGCACTCGGGTGATGTGTCACTGAACTCTTTTTGGTTTTCAGAGCCAGGCTTTCACTGGAGCCGTCCTGGGCGAAAAACATTGAGAACTGTGTGGGCGGCTGCAGTTTAGATATGACACCTGGAGTGAGGAAATGGTGAGATAACAGTGTGGTGGGCGATACACAGGCTGCCCGCCAATGAGACAGTGTGTTTCCTGTGGCTGCATTATTAATGAGGCGGGAAGCAGTTGATACCCGCTATTGCGGCCAGCGGATAAAACCTCGTTTTTCACATCTGCTACCGCACTGAGTACAATTCTGGAATGATTCCCCCCTTGGCCTCTCACGTGAGCTTCTAATTATAAATCAATGCACACTGCTACTGCTGGGACTCAATTCAGTTTGCCTGCAGCTTGTGGTTAAAGAGACTAAGGAACCTTGATTGACGGTTGGGTGATTGCTTTGTACCCGTAGGTATTAACAGCTTTATAAAAGAGCTGGAATTCCAGGTCCTGGCAGCTGATTAACGATTAAAGCATGAAGTGCAACACTGAACTGAGTCTATCAAACAAATGACAGTTGATTCATTTATTTGCAAGTCAAGCTGAATGTCTCACATTCTTTCTTGTCTGCTCAGTTATCTGATCCCAGCTGAAGTGAAGATAGCCTGAAGATCCTGAGGCTAGGAAGCAGAATGATCAGCAGCTCTGTACAGTGACCCCTGTACCCCTCTGAGGTGTCCATTCTACTTGTAGAAAGCAATCAGTGAATGTCAGACATACTGATAGGTTTTTTCCCCCTCCCCCCTCCAAGTCCACTTTGACTGCTGCCAGTGTAACTAGTACAGTACAGGCCAAGGGATGGAACCTGAGAGGGGCAGTCAGTTTTCTCACTCATATGGCCCCGTTACTCTTGAATAAACTCACTGAACGATCAGGCAAGGAGCACTTTAAATAACAATAATGAACTTTACGGGACATTTCCCTTCTGATAAACAGAGTAATTATTATCTAACCTGTCCAGTGGGAACTGACAGGATTTGGTGCCACCTAGTTTACACGCTTGACCCATTTCACTCACTTCCTTCAATGGAGATTAAAATCAGGCAGTCCGACCTATCGTATCAGGGCACATCACAAATAATGTGGGTCAGGGAGGGGAGTTTGCGAGGGTGTAGAGCAACATTGAGAGAATGTGTGGTGTTTTGATATGCTGATATGCTGATGTGTGGTGAGTGTGAAGGCAATGGTAAGTTTCACGATATTTGCTTAATGGAGAAGGTTCAAATGCAGATAAATCAAACCCATTGTCTCATAAATCAAGAGACAAACTTAAAAATCAAGAAATTTAGTACAAAAATCATAGGTTGCTGTTGTTTTCAAACAATAATCGATATATATTGATCGCTGGTTATAGAACTATTTATTTTGTAACAGGACAGAGCTCTTTACAAAACTATGGGCTGAATTTTTTGGGGGTTGGTGGTGGCCGGTGGGGGGGGTGGGGGCGGCGGGGGGGGGGGGGGCACATTTCTTGCTCCCCTGGAAGAAATAGCAGTCAGTTAAATAGAGCAGCCCTGCAACAATAACGCACTGTGGGTGGCCTTAACAAGCCGAGAGTGGGGCTTCCACCCCTCAGTGGAAGGAAGTCTCGCCTTTGAGAGCTGTCGGCCAATCTGATTGGCCAGTTGCTCTTGCAGTCTCAGCAGCACCAAAAGAGAGTAGTGGGTGCTCCTGGGACTGCAAGGAGGCTCACAAAGAAACGTGATCGACTCCAGACAAGGTGAATCTTGGCTTCTTGGGCGTGGACAGATTGAGTACGCTTGGGAGGGGAGCAGGGGTGGGTTCTGGAGGCCAGGTGGGGAGGCACAAAGGGGGTATCCTGGCAACAGACTGGGAGTGGGGGGGGGGGTGGGGGGTGTGGTGGTAGGTGCAGCTCTGGGCAGGCTTAGAGGCCTCCACCCCCGCCACCTGCTGGGCTTCAGCTGCAGAAGGAGGCTGCTCTGTGGAGGCACTGCCCTCCACAGCAGTGGCCCAGCTGCAAAGGGCATTTTAATGCCAAAGTTTGGGAGTGCCCTCGCTTTCATTTACCAGAAAAAGCAGCATGCAGTGTCTTCAGTACTGGAGGCTTTCCTATTGGCCCTCCAGCTTTGCGATCCTGCCCACCGTCCTTAATCAGACGTAAGCTCACCCTCCTGGGGGGCCACTTATTTAACACTTTGGGGAAAATCACAGCTGAATGACTGTTCCCCACAAAGTGCGGGGGTTCTGAAGCCCGGGGCGGGGGGCGGGGGGGGAGAGGTGGAATCCTGCCCTATATTACTGCATTTGAAAATACTTTATATAAAACTAAAAAATAAAATCCAGTGCAGAAGGCCCAGGATTTGGGCCTGCTCCCCCAGCCCAGCACAGAGCTGTCAGAGCTGCAAGGTAAATCTCAGCGCTGAGTGTCAACTTTGGATCCATTCTGACAAGTGCAAGCAACCACTGGCCAGCTACAGGCAGCCCAGACACTCCCCTAACTCTGGCCCCAAGAGTGGGTGCTGCTAACTGGAAGGTCAAGCAGGCCACCCTGAGAAAAGAGGCTAGCCGAGGCTGCCAGAAGCTTCCAGTTGATGGACGAGGAAATCCAGTTAAAGGAAGGGTTCAGTGGGGATACATCTTGCATTAGTACAGTGACCTATAAACTCCTTTAGTTGAAGGAACCCTTTTCAAATGGGTTTGTAATCATGCCCCCCATCTAAGTTATGATACTATATAATATGCAATACGTGAAAGTGCTTTGGTGTAGAACAGCTCAGTGCACCTATATGGAAAGCTGTAGGACAAGTGCCTGAGCGTCCCCTGGTGGCTGTGATCTTGTAGATGTGGGCCCAGGTTGTATTCCCTCTCTGGGGTAGCATTAGGATCACTGGCTGACTCATCACCCCTCTTTTTTTCCCCAGGTGACTGTAGAATTAGCGTGTTCGGGACTGTAAGGAATAATGTGGGACCGGGGAAAGAGTACCGCTCACATTATGATGCAGAGAGTCACATGGGAGTAGTATATTGTAGTGGTGAGTTAAGAAAACGGGTATTTACTTAAAATTATATCAGTGAGGTGGGTTTGCCTGCTTGTCACAGCACAGTTTGTCCTTAATGGGAACACCGAGGGAGCAACAGCAGTGGAGTACAGCATAAGAGTGGATCAGGAACACAGAAGAGGCGTTGAACACAGCAGAACCAAAGTACAAAAATGCAGGCATTAGAGACAGAGGGGGAGAGAGTCTAAGGAAGGCATTTAAAAGATACATTCCAATAGAGCAAAAAGGGGGTGAGCTGCCAGGTCACAGCACAATAACGACAATTTACTGTTATTATTGTCATAGAGATAGTACTGTGAGTAATTACGATCTTTTGATCACTTCTCTCAGTGTGTACACAGTGGGTGTGCTGTACGAACTGTGTAATTAAAGCAGACCTTTATTATCATTGTAATAAAATATTAGGATTTGGAAAAATTAAACTTTTCTAGGTCAGATCTAACCATTTCTCCTGGGGATATGTTATGTATAAAGGGGAAACAAGTGCAATAATGTCACAGTCAAAGAACATTTCACTTCCAAAAATAAATGACACTTCGTACATCAGCTTGTTTTCACAAGTATACATCTACTGACAGCTCACAGTTCATAGGTTATTTATTTATAGATTCCAATTGATCTAAAAGTAGTACTTGGCCCCAAAAATGTACTTTAACCATCATAAATATCTCCATATTTAATTCAGGCTGGACCTATTCTGAGAGTTTTTGATGGGGCAGAGTAGAAGGATCTTTACTCCATGTCTATTCCTTGCTGTATCAGCCCTGTAGGGTTTACCGTGTTGATTTGCACATATAGATTGAAAAGAGGTTCCTCACAGTGAAAGGCAAAAGCAGCAATCTTGAGCTACCTCATTACACAAACCTTCAGTATTTTTTCTAATTTGGTGTAGAACAGCTCAGTGCACCTGTATGGAAAGCTGTAGTGCCTGAGGGTCCCCTAGTGGCTGTGATCGTATAGATGTGGGCTCAGGTTGTATTCCCTTTCTGGGATAGCATTAGGATCACTGGCTGACTCATCGCCCCTCTCTTTTTCCCCAGGTGACTGTAGTATTAGTGTGTTTGGGACTGTAAGGATTAATGTGGGACTGGGGAAAGAGTACTGCTCACATTATGATGCAGAGAGTCACATGGGAGTAGTAGATTGTCGTGGTGAGTTTGATAGAAGTCAGCATGAAGATAGCACCTAATCAGGACTGTATCCTGTATATATGTATATAGTAATGTGTTATGAGTGAAGTTATTGTTCAACCATACAAGCCTCTAGACCTCTTCATGAGACAACATACAACCTTACAACAGTGGGGAAAAGTTTGCCTGGGTTGCATAGCTTAATAGCATCCACTTGTGATCATTTGTGTTTGTAAACTGGATAAATTAGTTTGTTGGGTACTTTGAACTCCATGTGCTGCGTGCACAGAATCTTTTCTGTCCTGCAAAGATATCACAGTCTGGCAGCGAAGTGGGATTTTGGATTCCCTCGCCAAACAAATTTGGTTGGAGATGCTTCCAGTAATCCAGTAGAGGAACTGTGATTTTTTTTTACTGAGAAAGAATTTAAAAAACCCAGACTTAGTGGAAAGGCTGTTTCCTCACATGGGCCCCCAAAGATGGCTGCATCAACAGGAATTATTGGGCGATTGGGAGAGTGTAGCTGCGATCAACAGTCTTTTGGTGCATATTGGCTTGAGATGTATTTCATTGCTAGTGATATCTTTGATGTTGCTGATAATCTGGCTGATAAGCAGTGGGGGAAAGGAAAAGAGCAATATTTCTGACTGAAGCAGACTCAGGAGAGTATATCACAGAATCACAGAATCTCACAGTGCAGAAGAGGCCCTTTGGCCCATCGAGTCTGCATTGACACTTGAGAAACTCCTGACCTACCTACCTAATCCCATTTACCAGCACTTGGCCCATAGCCTTGAATGTTATGATGTGCCAAGTGCTCATCCAGGTACTTTTTAAAGGATGTGAGGCAACCCACCTCCACCACCCTCCCAGGCAGTGCATTCCAGACCGTCACCACCCTCTGGGTAAAAAGGTTTTTCCTCACATCCCCCCCTAAACCTCCTGCCCCTCACCTTGAACTTATGTCCCCTTGTGACTGACCCTTCAACTAAGGGGAACAGCTGCTCCCTATCCACCCTGTCCATGCCCCTCATAATCTTGTACACCTCAATCAGGTCACCCCTCAGTCTTCTCTGCTCCAACAAAAACAACCCAAGTCTATCCAACCTCTCTTCATACTTAAATGTTTCATCCCAGGCAACATCCTGGTGAATCTCTTCTGCACCCCCTCCAGTGCAATTACATCCTTCCTATAATGTGGCAAACCAGAACTGCACACAGTACTCTAGCTGTGGCCTAACCAAGGTTCTATACAACTCTAACATGACCTCCTTACTTTTGTAATCTATGCCTCGATTGATAAAGGTAAGTGTCCCATCTGCCTTTTTCACCACCCCACTAACATGCCCCTCCGCCTCCAGACACACATGGCAAGGTCCCTTTGTTCCTCTGAGCTTCCTAGTGTCATGCCGTTCATTGAATACTTCCTTGTCAAATTACTCCTTCCAAAGTGTATCACCTCACACTTTTCAGGGTTAAATTCCATCTGCCACTTACCTGCCCAGTATATGAAATGCTCAGGAATTTGCTTGCCGCTGCTAAGTCAAAAGACATGCCACAGTTGGACATTTTGTGTAAGCCTGAGCAGCGCTACAGTCCCAAGCCATTTTAAAAAAACATATACGTTCTTCCACAGGATGTGGGCATCGCTGGCTAGGCCAGCATTTGTTGCCGAACCCCAATTCCATCGAAGATGGTGATGAGCTGCCTTCTTGAACTGCTGCATTCCATGCTGTCTAGGTACACCCACAGTCATGTTAGGAAGGGGGTTCCAGGGTTTTGACCCAGCAACAGTGAAGGAATGGTGATAGGGTTGAACATCAGGATGATGTATGGCTTGGAGGGGAACTTCCAGGTGGTGGTGTTCCCAAGCATCTGCTGCCCTTGTCCTTCAAGATGGCAGAAGTTGTGGGTTTGGAAGGTGCAGTCGAAGGAGCCTTGGTGAGTTGCTGCAGCGCATCTTGTAGATGGTACACACTGTGCGTTGGTGGTGGAGGGAGTGAAGGGTAAAGGCAGTGGATGGGGTGCCAATCAAGTGGGCTGCTTTGTTCTGGATGGTGTCAAGTTTCTTGAGTGCTGTTGTACCTGCACTCATCCAGGCAAGTGGAGAATATTCCATCACACTCCTGATTTGTTCCTTGTAGATGTAGACAGGCTTTGGGGAGTCAGGAAGTGAGTTACTCACTACAGGATTCCTAGTCTCTAACCTGCTCTTGTAGCTACAGTGTTTATATGGATAGTCCAGTTCAGCTTCTGGTCAATGGTAACCACCAGGATGTTGATACTGAGAGATTCAGTGACGGTCTTGCCAATGTGGAAAATTACCCAGGTCCTGTACACAAGAAGCAGGACAAATCTAACTGTGCCAATTGCCACCTCATCAGTCTACTCTTGATCATCAGTAAAATGATGGGAGGGGTAATCAACAGTGCTATCAAGCGACACTTGCTTAGCAATAACCTGCTCACTGATGCCCAGTTTGGGTTCCGCCAGGGCCACTCAGCTCCTGACCTCATTAGAGCTTCGGTTCAAACATGGACAAAAGAGCTGAACTCCTGAGGTGAGGTGAGAGTGACTGTCCTTGAAATCAAGGCATTTTTCCGTGTGTGGCATTAAGGGGCCCAAGCAAAACTAGAGTCAATGAGAATCGGGGGAAAACTCTCCGCTGGTTGGAGTCATACCGAGCACAAAGGAAGATGGTTGTGGTTGGTGATCAATTATTTCAGTTCCAGGAAATCACTGCAGGAGTTCCTCAGAATAGTGTCCTCAGCCCAAACATCTTCAGCTGCTTTATCAATGACCTTCTTCCATCATAAGGTCAGAAATGGGGATGTTTGCTGATGATTGCACAATGTTCAGCACCATTCGCGGCTTCTCAGATTCTGAAGCAGTCCATGTCCAAATGCAGCAAGACTTGGGCAATATCCAGGCTTCGGCTAACAAGTGGCAAGTAACATCGTGCCACAGAAGTGCCAGACAATGAGCATCTCTAACAAGAGAGAATCTAAGCATTGCCCTTAAATCAGGTATTAGAATGTAATTCACTCGATACTTTGCCAAATGTGGAGAATCTGTTCACAATGTTGTCAGGAGGCCAAATTTTTTCAAAGTCTGATCTGACAAATGCCTATCGCAACTTGAGTTAGACGATGAGTTTAATTCATATTTGATTATTAATATACACATGGGTCTTTTTCAATTTCAGAGGCTGCCATCAGTGTTTCTTCAGTCCCAAGAATTTTCCAAGGGGCGATGAACCAAATTTTGAAAGGAATTCAGGGAGTCGTGTGCTATTTGGATGACAGACTTATTTCAGCTCCAAGCAGACATGCCCATGGTGACCAGTCTCCAAACAGCCAGGCCCACGGTGACCAGTCTCCAAACAGCCAGGCCCACGGTGACCAGTCTCCAAACAGCCAGGCCCACGGTGACCAGTCTCCAAACAGCCAGGCCCACGGTGACCAGTCTCCAAACAGGCAGGCCCACGGTGACCAGTCTCCACACAGCCAGGCCCACGGTGACCAGTCTCCAAACAGCCAGGCCCACGGTGACCAGTCTCCAAACAGCCAGGCCCACGGTGACCAGTCTCCAAACAGCCAGGCCCACGGTGACCAGTCTCCAAACAGCCAGGCCCACGGTGACCAGTCTCCAAACAGCCAGGCCCACGGTGACCAGTCTCCAAACAGGAAGGCCCACGGTGACCAGTCTCCAAACAGCCAGGCCCACGGTGACCAGTCTCCAAACAGGCAGGCCCAGGCTGATAAAGGCACTCTAATGTTGGAAAAACATGAAGTTTGGGCAAAGGCATACAAATACAAAATGTTTCAAAACTCTGTAGAGTATTTGAGTCACAGGGTATACAAAGATGGGTTACATCCTACCAAGAGTAAGGTTCAAATACACTTTCAGACTATATCTCTGAGCACAGATCTTCTATGGGCCTAGTGAATTACTACACTAAATTTGGCAACCTTATTGCATCCATTGAATGAATTCTTGAAGAAGGGGGTTCTGTGGAATTGTACAAGGGGAGTGTGACAAAGCATTCCAGTTGTGTTAAAGTAAATTGGTAGATGGTATAATGCAGGTACATTACAATGTGTCCTAAAAGATTAAGCCAGCATTTGATGCCTCTTCATCCAGAGTAGCTGCTGTAATCTCTTGTGTGTTGGATAATGGTGAGGAGAGACTAATTACATTTGCCTTATTTACCCTCAGTGCCAGTGAGCGGAATTATGCTCAGATTGAATGTGAAGCACTGTCTTTGATTTTTGGAGTAAGAAGACTTCATAAATACTTCTGTTTTGTAGTTTCACAATCGAAACTGATCATAAGCCACTCATGGCTATTTTGAATCCAAAGTCCCCAGTACCGACTTTAACTGCAGCCAGAAAGCAAAGATGAGCTTTGATTTTGTTTGCTTATCAGTACGACATTAATCACAGATGATCGGAAGATCATTGTAATGCTGATGTGATGTCTAGATTCCCATCCCCATCAGAAGTAGACCCAACAGGGAAGATGTGTTTTTCTTTTCACACATAGATGAGTTGCCAGTCACAGTGGATGATATTAGCAGAACAACTCATAGGGACCCTGCATTGGCAAGGGTATATGCCTATATCACAAATGGGTGGCCAACACAGATACTGGATTTAGAAATCAGGCCATTTTTTATGCGTTATAATGTGTTGTCAGTTGATAATTATTGTGTTATGTAGGGAGCCAGAGTTGTAATTCTCAAAATTTTGGGTCAAGAAAGGAAGTATTCTCTTGGGAATAGGAAACAGGTTCTTAAGTTGGATTTGTAAATAAATGAAAAAACAAGAAATGTATATAAGTTGTCTGGAATTTGAACATTGTGTACTTTCTCATTAAGGAGGGAGGAGTGTAATAATATAATAGTACCCTCTTGTGGCCATTTGTGTATATATATATATATATATATATATCCAAAACTGGATTAAACTAGTTTGTTGGTTACTTTGAACTCCATTTGCTGTACACAGTCTCTTTTCTTTCCTGCAAAGATGTCACAATGGTTTCCTACCCCCATAACACAACGACCTTCCTGGAAAGTACATGTGTGGATGTGGGGCCAAATCAGGATCAGATGTGGCCAAGGTTACCCCATTTGGTTGAATAGCCATTAACATTGATTGCCTGGGCCAGAATGTTCGACTCCCGGTGAAAGATTTAAGGGACACTTTGGCATCTGCGTGAACTGTAAGGGTGGGGTTCCGCCAGAGCTGCGGGAGTAGGGAGCGCCGCCACACACTGAACTGAGCCCACACATTCAGGAGAGAAGGGAGAAAAATGCTAAGTAAATTCCAGCACTTTTATATTCACTGCCCAAGATGTAGGCCCGTACCTTAGTCCTCAGAATTGTGTGGACAGATCTTTTCTATATTACAACAGTGACTACACTTCAAAAGCACTTCATTGGCTGAAAAGTGTTTTGAGACGTCCGACTGACAAGAAAAGCACTCTATAAACGGAAGGCTGTTATTCTTATCTTTCTCTCTGAAGATGGAGTGTTGTAATTCTGATGTTTTGTCAATGGTAAAATGGTTCATTTGCGATTAATTTAAAATTGCACTGTGCTGTAATTTATAAATTTTTATTTCAGGACTGAAAAATTTCATTCAAGTTTGTATTTTTCTTATTGGATGAATTTACTACAGTGTTTAATTGCCATGTAATAGGGTAAAATGACAATTCATCAGAAATAAAAGGGACTAGTAAAAATCAAAAACAGTATCTCATTTTCTGAGGCTTTAGATAAGGAGACTGTAGGGAGATGGGTGCATGCTAAAAAGGTATAAAATACAGTCTTTCCAATCTTCTGTGACACTGTTCCCAATGAGATAGATTTAGAATGAATACTATATTTATAAATTGTTGGGATGTGGGTGTCACTGGGAAGGATGGCATTTATTACCCATACAGGTTTAACCTCCCACATCCCTCCCTCATGACTGATTGCAGAAGGGGTGTGTGTGTAAGGATGAGCAGGGATGCTTCTCCCCAGCACCACCCCCAAGCAAGATCACTTCCCTTGCCAGATCAGCTGATACCCCCAATCTGCGATCTCCTCCACACCAGCGCTCGTTCTCGGTCTGAGATTCCCCTCCCAACCAGTGATCCCTTTGACCAGAAATTCTCCCTTCTGACCCATGATCTCCCTGAGCATGGACCCTTAGCAACCCCCAATGTGCCCTGGCCCACGATCTCTCTGACCTGTGATGTCCCCGCCTCACAATTTCCATGACTCGTGATACCCTTCAAACTGTGATTACCTCCTATTTGCAACCTCCCCGATCTGCGACCTTTCTGACCTGCAAAATTCTCTGATCCGCGATGGTCCCCAACACATGTTACCCCAACCTGTGATACCCTAATCCATTAAACCCTGACTCATTATACTTTTATGACGTGGCAGATGATGTGTGTCAGGCGGATCAAGTCCACGAGGGAACTTGATCACACGGTCACAACTGTTTTGCAATTTGTAATTTATTTTAGTATGCATGCCTTGAATTCAGAAGTAGTAAGACTACCACAACTTCAGACGTTTTTAGAAAACTAAATTAAACATTTATTAACAGAATAAAAGATTTCAAGCACATCCATAAGTCTACAAATTACTATTATAATAATTCCTAAAACCCCTAATTAATCTGACTCCCAGTTACACTTCCATTAAAGCAGCAGTTAAAAACAAATAGATTTAAACAGACCCAGGCAAAGCAACACAATACACTGGACAGTAAGTTTCAAAGTGAGTTTTCTCAGATTCGGTTCCTGTAGACGGCAACTTGATGCACAGAGGCTGGAGGCTATTCACACTTGTGTTAGATCTTAGAATGCCTTCTCCTCTTACACATAGCCTCATCTCATCTATACATGTTTCTCCCATTCTAATGCAAATTCCATTGTTCCAATATGTCTTTGGAACTTTATCTTTTTTCATAATATAAGTCTTTTCATAGCGCTAATTTTATCAGTTGCCTTTGGGAAAAATACACATACTGTTTGGCTTAGCTGCTTCTGGCTAGTGTAACATCTTACCATCTCTTTGAAATTCAAGCTAAGCTAATTTCTCTAAAAATGCAAATGTTCCTCACGCCTCACAAACTAAAACTTCAGCCATGTTTACATATTTAGCATTTCAAACCTAACTTCTTGTTGATAACTCAAAGCCTCCAGACCAGCTGTCTCCAATTCAATTAAATCCCCTGCATGCACACACAGAGAAACTATTCCAAACCCTACTATTAACCTATGTTTACAGTAACTCTCAATATTATGAGAATTATTATACTTTCATGACACTACCCCCAACCCATGATCTCTCTGACCCTCGATACCCCTGACCTGCAACACCCCTGACCCTCGATACCCCAACCCGGGATATCCCCAATCTGCGATATCACAAGCCCACGATACCCTCTGACCCTCAATACCCCTTACTCAGGATATACCAAGTCTGCGATATCACAAAGCCATGATACCCCTGACCTGCGATAACCCGATCTTCAATTACCTTGACCTAAAATTCCCCTGACTTACAATCTCCCTGACCTCAGTTACCCCTGACTTGCAATCTCCTTGCCCTTTGACAAATGCCTGAGCCTGTGATCTTCTTCCAATTCGCAACCTCCCTTTCCCTCTCTCCCCACCAATATTGACTCTTGTAACTGAATTTTAAGCATCCTCAGTTTTTGTTTGCAGACTGGTATAGAATTTATTTTCTCTTGGAGAGAGAGTGGGAGTAATTGAGTCAGGGTTACTCATCACTTAGAATACTAAACCTTTAACCAGGCTGGGATACATAGAGCCCTAACTAGTCTGTGGTACCTGTTCACCAGCAAGAAACTTACTTGCCTTTAGGCACACTTTGGTTAGGCTTCACCTTGAATATTACATCCAGCTTTGGCACCTCGTATGGTGGTTGACATTGAGTCTTTGGAATGGGTACGGGGAATGTTGAGAGTTGGGGGTATCATGGGCTAGGGGGTATCGTGGGTGTGGGATATCATGGGTCGGGAGTATTGCAATATGTGCCATCTGCAAGATGCACTGCAGCAACACACCAAGGCTCCTTCGACAGCACCTTCCAAACCCATGACCTCTACCACCCAGAAGGCCAAGGGTATCAGATTCATGGGAACACCACCATCAGCAAGTTCCCCTCAAAGCCACACATTACCCTGACTTGGAACTATATCACCATTCCTTCACTGTTACCCGGTCAAAATCCTGGATCTCCTTTCCTAATAGCCCTGTGGGGGTACCTACACCGCATGGACTTTAGTGGTTCAAGAAGATGGCTTACCACCAGGGCAATTAGGGATGGGTAATAAATGCTGGCCTAGCCAGCAATACCCAGTTCCCATGAATGAGTAAAAAACAGAGGAGGATCACTAGATTAATTCCCAGTATAAAGCATCTTAGTTATTGAGATAGGCTAAAGGAGTTAGGCCTCTACACTTTAGAGAAGCATTGATTTATGAGTGATCTGCTTACGTTTATAAGAGGATGAAGGACAAATAAAGACCGGGGGTAATTTTAAGTTGTACAAGGTCCTATCTGGGTTAGGTGTCAGGAGGTGGTTCTTTTCCCAGGGAATAGTGGATTTCGGGGAAAAAGTTGCAGGCCTCGTGCAGTGGACTCTGAGTTCCTTCAAATGAGGGCCAACCTGTGTTTGACTGGGTTGGAGAACATGTCATACAAGAGATAGGTACAGTCTAACATTAATCAGAGCCTGAGTTATCTGGACCAGTTTACAATGGACTACGGGGACTAGAGAGGAATTTCAAGATTCCTCCCGGGAGATCACATGTATTCAGGCTGAGTATTTATTATGATACACAAGATATCACAAATTGTGTGGGACAGGTTGGACAGGCCAGAAAGTCTTTTCCTGTTCATCTTTGTTCTACGTTCATAAGGCCTCTGTGCTTGTTGCCTGTTCCTCTCTGATCCTCTAGTCAGAAACAGGGTTGGAACTGAGATTAGGGGCCCTCAAAATTGGTCCTCATTGGTGGCAGTAAAAGAAAACCATTTGGGGTACAGCTGGAAATCCTGGGGGAGCAAAGATTAATGCCAGGTAGATCTGCATGAATTTTCCTGATTGTCCAAAACCCTGAGATAATTCTCCAAAGTAGAAGTCTTGAATCTCTGTTCTGTTTTCCTGCACTTTGCACCCAAAGGGTAAATGTTATCTTGATGCAATTGTCCAGTGTAAACATTAGCATGATTGGCACAGACGTGTGCTCCTTACATCTTCCATCTTATTCAGTGGGGCAAAATTTCACATTGTTGTGGGTGCAAAACATGAGGTGGTGGCGGATCAGCTGCCCATTACAATCAGCTAGAGAGAGACAGAGACAACGACAGAGAAAAAGGGAAAGGGGCTGACAGACAGAGACAGATACAGACAGAGAGATAGAGAATGAGAGGGAGAAAATAAGACAGACAGCAACAGGGAAAGAGGAAGAGTGACAGTGACAAGAGCAAAATAGAGAGATGTGAGTGAGAATGCACACTGCTCCCTGTCCTTGGGCATCAAATGAGGGCAGGATCGGGCTCAGCTGTGATGCTTCCACAGCCAAATAGCCCACCAACATTCACATGAGGACTGTCCATAGACTGGGGTAATGGAGGGTTGCTGGGGGAGCTGTGTACTGTGTTGCCAGGACAGCAGGCCAGATCCTTTGGAAAAACATTGTAATAGGCAAAAGTGTGGCTGAAGGAAATAGCATTTTGTTTTATTCTTGGGTCATGAGGAAGGTTGGTGAGGCTGGATTTATCAGCCATAGGCAATGGGCCATCTCTTTACCGCTGCAGTCCATGTTGTGAAGGTACATCCAAGAAGCTGTTAGATTTGTGATTTCTGACATTAACATGGCGACAAGGAAGGAACAGTGATAAATATCCAAGCCTGGGTAGTTTGTGACTGGGAGTGGAACTAGTAGGGGATAGTGTTCCCATGCACCTGCTACCCTTGTCCTTCAAAGTGGTACAGGTGACTGGGAAGGAGATTCTGGTGAAGTGACCTTGTTGAGTTTCTGCAGTGCATCCTGTAGATAATAAGCACTGCAGACACAGGGTACCAGTAGGGGAGAGAATAGAGATTGAGTCCATCTGTTAGGTGAAAGTTCATATCAGTCAAGCATGAGCCCTGAGCTCTGAGGGATCTGTCACCTCCTCTGGCTCCCTTCAAGGTATTAACTGCCTGGTATCACACTCCGAGCTCTCTGCCGACCTCTTGTTGAAGCAGGGGAGTGAGAGGTTTCCTCTGGAAGGGTAGTCTTATGCTGTTTGTTGCTCTGTTCCTGAATATCAGCAAATTTTACACAGCAGAAATTAACATTTTTTAAATTCTGAATGACCTTTTAAATTTAAGTGAGGGCTTCACACTGGGAGAAGAACATAAAGCATGAAAGTCTTTTTCACAGCAGCACCAGGCACAGAAATAAGCAAATAAATCACAGTGGATTGATTCAAGCAGTGTCGGAAAAGCAGAAATATCAGAAGTATTATGTCTGACAAATGTATGGCCGAGTGCTAGGTAATGGAGCTGGAGATGTAACACTGCTATTACTGGTTAGATACTGGGTGCAAAACTCATGCTTCCCTTTCATCTTCCCTATCAACAAAACCACGATCATCATTTTTTCAATGCCTGCCCTTAATAAACAGTTCACGTACACTCAGTGGTTGCACACTGGCATGGCCAGGCTTCACATCACAATGAAATATACTTGAAAGTAGAACTGCAGTGATGGAACTCACAGCTCATCCTATAACCTTCCTTTCCTTCAATCTGGTAAATAGAGGCATTCATCTGTAAATGGGTCCAAAGGCTATATCTTTATAATCTCTTTCAAATTGTGCCTGTGCCCATATAAAGTATTACTGCTATTTTCAGGCTTTCAGGTGGAGTTTACTCTCTTGACGAAAGAACTTTGTGCCCTCACTGGAGATTATATCCTAAATGTAATCTTCTGTTTCATGTAATTGTAGAACACAGCAGGAGGTTATTTGCCCCATTATGCCTGTGCCAGCTCCCTCTACACCAAACACTCCCAGGGCAGGTACAGCATGGATTAGATAAAGAGTAAAGTTCACTCCATACAGTTCCATCAAATACACCAAGGGTAGGTACAGCATGAGATAGAGAGTAAAGTCTGCCATCCCACAGACACTCCCAGGGCAGCTACTGCACATGTTAGAGAGTCTTTTAATTCTGGGAGTGGAAAATCTAACGTCACAAAATGAGTTCAGTGGAAATATCTCAAAGCAACCAGAAGGTGGCAGTGGTAACACACATAACCAGGGAATATGTCATCATTTTGTATTCTTTCTGTACCTACCAAGAAAGAGGAAGAGGGGCAGAGAAAGAGAGAGAGAATGACAAAGGGAGAGCAAATGAAAGAGAGAAGGAGGGATAGAAGAAGAGAGGCAATGGAAGAAAGGTGAGAAACAAAAGACCAAGGGGAAGAAATGGACAGCAAGGGAGGACAGCAAGATGAAGAGAAGAGAGTGTGAGTATGTGTGACAGAGAGAGAGAGAGCGCGAGAGAGGAGAGTGTGTAACAAAAACAGGAAATGCTGGAAAAACTCAGCAGGTCTTAAGCATTTGTGGAGAAAAGAAAAGAGTTAACATTTCGAGTCCTTGTGACTCTTCAGAGCAGAGAATGTGTGTCTGGCTCACTCCCAGTATCAGGGTTCTCATTCACCCTCAACTCCACACACCAACACGCATTCTCATCCATTCTCAGTGGGTGAAGGTGAGTGATTGAGCACCCTGAGACTGGGAGTGAGCTGGACGCATACACTCTTGTCCTTTCACACGTTAATAGTGGTCCTTATTTATTACTGATTTTTTAAAATTATCAATTCACTGTTGTGATTTTTTTTCACTCAGCAAGCTGTTTCTTTTCATACGTCAGCTCTTCTTTTTAAATTCATGTTTAATGTTATGTCAAACCTTATCTTCCTGAAATTTGCTCATCACCACCTCTGAGTGTGAGAAAAATTGAAATGTGGCCTCCTCCACGTGAAAAGCTTGGCCAAACCTGTGCTACATTGTCCTGTCAAGCATTTCCAGGGCTGGTAAAGTACAGGTTAGATGTGGAATAAAGTTCCCTCTATTTTGTCTCGTCAAACATTCACCAGGGTATAGGCTTTGGAAATCAAATCAAAGCGCTACCTTCTCCAGAGATTGAGTGCACCAAAGGATTCTTTAATGTGGAAGAGGCCGTAGAGGAAGGCACTCGTCAACATAAACAGCAACTTGCATTTGTACAGAGAACTTAACATAGTACGATAGTTTTTTTCAAACAGGAATTGACAAAGAGCTAAATAGAGATATTAACCTGATCAAAGAATTACATTTTTCAGACAGAAATTGACAAAGAGCTAAATAGAGAGATATTAGCCTGATCAAAGAGTTACATTTTAAGGAGTGTCCTAAAGCAGGGGGAAGAAGTGGAAACGCAGAGAGATTTAGGGAGGGAATTCCACAGTTTAGTGGCTGGGCATGTGAAGGCACAGCCACCAAGGGTAAAGTGAAAGATGTGGGGGTGCACAAGAGGCCTCTATTGGAGGGTTGTAATTTCCAATGTGTGTTGAGTTACCTGATCTCAGTGTCTAGTGGCTTTGCAATTGCCCTGAGCATTGCTGATGCCTGAAGGTCTGCACTTAGTCTGTGTGTGAAGGCTGGGTCAAGTTCAATTGTGCTGAAACTTAAATGAAATACAAATGAATCTAAGTCTCTACTTTTACAGTAGAAAGTTAATTTTCAGAGGCTGAGGGGATGGTAATAACAGTAAACATTAGGTCAGTCAGATATCTGGATTGGATATCTACATTAAAAATGATATCAGTAATCCATGTGGATGGGTGTTCAATGCTCGAGTTTTGTCAAGACAAATTGGGTCGTGCTTTAGCAGACTTAGCTGAAAATCCACCGACTGCATGGTTCAGGGATATTGTCTGTGTATAAACTTCTCACCCACTCATCCTCACTCTCTCACCCTCTCACCCACTCTCACACTCATTCACTCACTCACCCTCACTCATTAAATCGGCTGGGGGTGGGGGTGGGTGTTATGAGAGCTGAAGATAGACCTGGAGCAAGTTGTGAGGCCTATTGGCAACTGAACATGGGTGCCTGCTGAGGGGAGCACTGAGAACCAGGGGAATGTGGGGGGAACTGGGGGAAAGTGGGGGGAGATGGGGGAACACGGGGAGAACCGGAGGAAAGCAGTGGGAGCCAGGTCAAAGTGGCTGGAGCCAGGGGAAAGCAGCTGTCCTTCTGAACATAGCAATTAGAAGGAGTAGGCCACTCGGTCCCTCAACCTTGTTCCGTCATTTAATAACCTAATTTTTCTGCCTACCCCGATAACTTTTCACCCCTTGCTTATGAAGAATCTAACTACTTCTGCCTTAAAGGTATTCAAGGACTCTGCCTCAACCACCTTTTCAGGAAGAGAATTCCTAAGTCTCACAACCCTCTGAGAGAAATTTTTTCCTTATCTCTGTCCTAAATGAGCGACCCCTTATTTTGAAACAGTGTCCCCGAGTTCTAGATTCTCCCACAAGAGGAAATATCCTTTCCAATTTCACCCTGTTAAGTCCCCTCAGGATCTTATATGTTTCAATCAAGTCACTTCTTACTGTCCTAAACTCCAGCGGATACAAACCTAGCCTGTCCAGCCTTTCCTCTTAAGATAACCCACCCATTCCAGATATTAATCTAGTAAACCTTCTATGAACCGCTTCTAATGTTTTTACATCTTTCCTTAAATAAGGAAACCAATACTGGACACAGTGCTCCAGATGTGGTCTCACCAATGGTCTGTATAACTGAAGCATAACCTCCCTACTCTTGTATTCAATTCCCCTCGCAATAAACGATAATGTTCTATTAACTTTCCTAATTACTTGCTGCACCTGCATACTAGCCTTCTGATTCATACACTAGGACACCCAGATCCCTCTGCATCTCAGAGCTCTGCAATCTCTTACCGTTTAGCTAAAGTGTCTCTTTTTCATTCATCCTGCCAAAATGGACCACCTCACATTTTCCTACAATATACTCCATTTGCCAGATCTTTGCCCATACACTTAACATATCTATATCCCTCTGTAGCCTCCTTATGTCCTCCTCACAGCTTACTTTCCTACCTACCTTTGTGTCATCAGCAAATTTAGCAACCATATCATTGGTCCCTTCAACCAAATCATTTATATAAATTGTAAAGGGCACTGATCCCTACGGCACACCACTCATCACACCCTGCTAACTAAAAAATGAACCATTTATGCCTACTCCGTTTCCTGGTAGCTAGCCAATCTTCTATCCATGCCATGTGTTACCCCCAAACCACGTGCTCTTATTTTCTGCAATAACCTTTGATGAGGTACCTTATCAAAGGCCTTCTGAAAGTCTAAGACAGCACACCCACCAGTTCCCCTTTATTCACAGCACTTGTTACTTCTTCAAAGAACTCCATTAAATTGGTTAAACATGATTTCCCTTTCACAAAGCCGTGTTGACTCTGCCCAACTACCTTGAATTTATCCAAGTGCCCTGTAAAGTGTCTTTAATAATAGCTTCTAACGTCTTGCATATGACAGATGTTAAGCTAACTGGCTTATAGTTTCCTGCTTTCTGTCTCCCTCCCTTTTTGAATAAAGGAGTTATATTTGCTCTTTTCCAATTTAATGGAACCTTCCCCGAATCTAGGGAATTTTGGAATATTAAAACCAACGTATCAACTATCTCACTAGCCACTTCTTTTAAGTCCATCAGGACCCAGGGACTTGGCAACCCGCATTCCAACAATTTGCTAAGTACCACTTTCCTGGTGGTTGTAATTTTCTTGAGTTCCCCCCTCCCTTCCAATTCCTGTTTTACAGCTATTTCTGGGATGTTACTTGTATCCTCTATGGTGAAGACCGATGCAAAATACCTGTTCAGTTCATCTGCCATCTCCTTATTTTCCATTATTAATTCCACAGATTTACTCTCTATAGGACCAACGCTCACTTTGTTAACACTTTTCTTTTTTAAGTATCTGTAGAAACCCTTACTGTCTGTCTTTATATTTCTAGCTAGCTTTCTCTTGTACTCTAATTTTCCCTGCTTATTAATCTTTTTGTCATTCTTTGCTGTTTTTTATGTTCTGTCCAATCTTCTGATCTGCCACCCGTCTTTGCACAATTATATGCTTTTTCTTTAAGTTTCATACTATCTTTAACTTTTTTAGTTAACCAAGGATGGTGGGTCCTTCCCTTGGAATTTTTCTTTCTTGTTGGAATGTATCTATTCTGTGTATTCTGAAATATCTCCTTAAATGTCTGCCACGGGATCTCTATTGACCTATCCCTTAACCGACATTGCCAGTTCACTTTCGCTAGGTCTGCTTTCATGCCCTTGTAATTGCCCTTATTTAAGTTTAAAATACTGGTGTTAGACCCAGTCCTCTCTCCCTCAAACTGAATGTAAAATTCAATCATATTACGACCACTGCTACCTAGGGGCGCCTTCACTATGAGGTCATTAATTCTATCTCATTGCACAATACCAGGTCCAGTGTAGCCTTCTCTCTGGTTGGCTCCAGAATGTGCTGATCTAAGAAATTATCCATAAAACGTTATTTTTAAAACATTTCAAATATATATTTATCATCTATGCTACCTTTTCCCATCTGGTTGTCCAGTCTATATGTAGATTAAAATCCCCCATGATAATCGCAGTACCTTTCTGACAAGCTCCCACTATTTCTTCTTTGATACCCTATCCTACCATGTGATTACTGTTAGGGGGCCTGTACACCACTCCCTCAACTGACTTCTTGCCTTTATCATTCTTCATCTCTACTCAAACCACTTTGATATCTTGGTTTCTTGCACTTAGGCCATCCCTCTCTATTTTGTTAATGTCATCCTTAATTAACAGAGCCACCCCTCCAACTTTTCCTAACTTTTTATCCTTTCTAAAAGTCTTTTACCCTTCCACGCTCAGGTCCTAATCTACCCCATCCTGTAGCCATGTCTCTGTAATAGCTATTAGATCATACTTATTTATCTCTATTTGCACTATTAGTTCATCTGCTTTGTTTCGAACATTGCGTACATTCAAATACAGAGCCTTAGGTTTTGTCCTTTTATTATTTTTGTAACCTCTAGCCTTATCTATTGGTTTACTCTTAGACTTATACTCTCTGTCCCTTCCTGTCATGGTCTGTTTATCATTTCCCAAATTAATACCTTCCTCTCTTACCTTGTCTCTATTCTTTAATTTACTACATCTTCCCACATTTAATCCCTTGCCCCATGATTTGGTTTAAAACCCTTTCTACTTCCCTAGTCATGCGATTCGCAAGAAACTTGCCCCAGCATGGTTCAGGTGTAGACCGTCCCAACAGTACAGCCCCCACTTTCCCCAGTTTTGGTGCCTGAGCCCCACGAACCTGAACCCACTTCTCCTACACCAGTCTTTGAGCCATGCATTCATCTCCCTAATCTTATTTGCCCTATGCCAATTTGAACCTGGCTCAGGTAATAATACAGCGATTATTACCTTTGAGGCTCTGCTTTCTAATTTGGCAGTTAGCTCCTCATACCGACTATGTAGAACCTCTTTCCTTGTCCTACCTATCTCATTGGTACCTACATGAACCATGATGACTGGATCCTCCCCCTCTGACTGCAAGTTCCTCTCCAGCTTTGGCACCAGGCAAGCAACCCAGTCTTCTGGACTCTCGCTCTTTGCTGCAGAGAACAGTGTCAATCCCCCTCACAATACTGTTCCCTATTACCACTCCATTCCTGTTTGCTCCCTCTGCTTGAATGGTCTCCTGTACCATGATGCCATGGCCAACCTGCTCATCCACCTTGCAGACCTCACTTTCGTCCACACAGGTTGTGAGCACTTGAAACCTGTTTGACAATTGCAAAGTCTAAGGCTCCTCCACTGTCTGCTCAGTCCCTTTACCTTGCTCATTCATGGTCGCATCCTCCTGTCCCTCACTGCTGACAAAAACAGACAATCCTGTTCTAAGTTGTGTGACCGTCTTCTGGAACAAAGTGCCCAGGTATTTTTTGCCCTGCTTTATGTTGCTCAGTGTCTGCAATTCAGCTACCAGATCAATAATCCTGATCTCTAGCTGCTTACGCTTTCTGCAGATGTGTTTGTCCTGGATCACGTTAGCGTCCAAAAGAACCCATATTCCACAGCTACAACATAACACTTATCCTGCCATTGTTACTTATGTATTTTGGTTAATTTAATTTAATTACTTTCTTAATTAACTTAAAGTAATTCCTATGTATTATACAATTTACTGTGCTTATTAAATATTAGTACCAGTGACGCATTTCTTAACTACACAGGTGCGTATTTTAAATGTTTGAAATTAAAATAAAATAATTAAAGTTTTAGTGCTATTTTATTTATGGATCTACTTGAACTCATGTGTCCTAAACTGGCTATTAACACATTGTCCCTAACACAAAGCACTTAATGGCCAATCAACTTACTATCAACTGACAAGAACAGAGGGCCAATGCTTTTATAAACTCGAGGAACAAAGTAAACCTTATCTACTTAGGAGATACTCACTGGATACTCACCAAACAGCTAATTTTTAGACAAATCAATCAAATTGCTTCTTTGCTATGATGTCACCATTTGTTTACGTGCACTGTTTTCAATCTCCTGACTGACTCTCCCATCACGTTATTTTCAATCTCCTGACTGACTCTCCCCTCGCGCTGTTTTCAATCTCCTGACTGCCTCTCCCCTCGCGCTGTTTTCAATCTCCCATTGCCTTTCTCCTCGTGCTGTTTTCACTTTCCCGACTCCCTCTCTGCTTGTGCTATTTTGCATCTTCCGACTGCCTCTCCCCTCGCGCTATTTTGAATCTCCCACTGCCTCTCTGCTCGCGCTGCTTTCAATCTAATGACTGCCTTTCCCCTCGCGCTGTTTTCAATCTCATGACAGCCTCTCCCCTCGTCCTCTTTTCGATCTCCTGACTGCCTCTCCTGTCGTAAAGTTTTGAATCTCCCGATTGCATCTCCCCTCGCGTTGTTTTCAATCTCCCGACAGCCTCTCACCTCGCGCGGTTTTGAATCTCCTGACTGTCTCTCCCCTCGCGCTGTTTTCATTCTCCTGTCTGGCACTCACCTCGCGCTGTTTTCAATCTCCCACTGTCTCTCCCCTCGTGCTGTTTTCAATCTCCCACTGCCTTCTCCTCGCGCTGTTTTCAATCTCCCGACTGCCTCTCCCCTCGCGCTGTTTTCGATCTGCCAACTGCCTCTCCCCTCGTGCGGTTTTGAATCTCGCGACTGCCTCTCCCCTCGCGATGTTTTCAATCTCCCGACAGCCTCTCCCCTCGCGCTGTTTTCAACCTCCCGACTGCCTCTCCCCTTGCGCTGTTTTCAATCTCCCACTGTCTCTCCCCGCGCGCTGTTTTCAATCTCCTGACTGTCTCTCCCCTCGCGCTGTTTTTAATCCCCGGACTGCGACTCCCCTCGCGCTGTTTTCAAACTCACGACTGACTCTGCCCTCGCCCTGTTTTCAATCTCCCGACTGCCTCTCTACTCGCACTTTTTACAGTCTCCAGTCTGCCTCTCCCCTCGCGATGTTCTCAATCTCCTGACTGGCTGTCCGTTCGCGCTGTTTTCAATCTGCAAACTGCATCTCCCCTCGCGCTGTTTTCAATATCCTGACTGCCTCTCCCCTCGCGCTGGTTTCAATCTCCCAACTGCCTCTCCCCTCGCACTGTTTTCAATCACCCGATGGCCTCTCCCCTCGCGCTGGTTTCAATCTCCCAACTGCCTCTCCCCTCGCGCTGGTTTCAATCTCCCAACTGCCTCTCCCCTCGCGCTGGTTTCAATCTCCCAACTGCCTCTCCCCTCGCACTGTTTTCAAACACCCGATGGCCTCTCCTCTCGTGCTGTTTTCAATCTCCTGACTGCCTCTCCCCTCGCACTGTTTTCAAACACCCGATGGCCTCTCCTCTCGTGCTGTTTTCAATCTCCTGACTGCCTCTCCCCTCGCACTGTTTTCAATCTCCTGACTGCCTCTCCCCTCGCGCTGTTTTCAATCTCCCGACTGCCTCTCCCCTCGCGCTGTTTTCAATCTCCTGACTCTGACTCTCCCCTTATGCTGTTTTCAATCTCATGATTGCCTCTCCCCTCGCGCAGTTCTCAATCTCCCGACTGCCTCTCCCCTCGCACTGTTTTCAATCACCTGATGGCCTCTCCCCTCGCGCAGTTCTCAATCTCCCGAATGCCTCTCCCCTCGCACTGTTTTCAATCACCTGATGGCCTCTCCCCTCGCGCTGTTCTCAATCTCCTGACTGCCTCTCCCCTCGCGCTGTTTTCAATCTCCCGACTGCCTCTCCCTTCGCGCTGTTTTCAATCTCCCGATGGCCTCTCCTCTCGCGCTGTTTTCAATCGGCCGACTGCCTCTCCCCTCGCGCTGTTTTCAATCTCCCGACTGCTCTCCCCTCGCGATGTTTTCAATCTCCCGACTCTGACTCTCTCCTTGTGCTGTTTTCAATCTCCCTTCTGCCTCTCCCCTCGCGCTGTTTTCAATCTCCCTTCTGCCTCTCCACTCGTGCTGTTTTCAATCTCGCTTCTGCCTTTCCCCTTGCGCTGTTTTCAATCTACCGACTGCCTCTCCCCTCGCGTTGTTTTTAATCTCCCAACAGACTTTTCCCTCGCGCTGTTTTCAATCTCCCTTCTGCCTCTCCACTCGCGCTGTTTTCAATCTCCCTTCTGCCTCTCCACTCGTGCTGTTTTCAATCTCCCTTCTGCCTTTCCCCTTGCGCTGTTTTCAATCGACCGACTCTCTCTCCCCTCGCGTTGTTTTTAATCTCCCAAAAGACTTTTCCCTCGCGCTGTTTTCAATCTCCCTTCTGCCTCTCCACTCGTGCTGTTTTCAATCTCCCTTCTGCCTCTCCACTTGTGCTGTTTTCAATCTCCCTTCTGCCTCTCCCGTCGCGCTGTTTTCAATCTCCCTTCTGCCTCTCCACTCGTGCTGTTTTCAATCTCCCTTCTGCCTCTCCACTCGTGCTGTTTTCAATCTCCCTTCTGCCTTTCCCCTCGCGCTGTTTTCAATCTACCGACTGCCTCTCCCCTCGCGCTGTTTTCAATCTGCCGACTGCCTCTCCCCTCGCGCTATTTTCAATCTCCATTCTGCCTCTCCCCTCGCGCTGTTTTCAATCTCCCAACTGATCTCCCCTCACGATGTTTTCAATCTTCCGACTGACTCTACCCTCGCGCTGTTTTCAATCTCCCGACTCTGACACTCTCCTTGTGCTGTTTTCAATCTCCCTTCTGCCTCTCCATTCGCGCTGTTTTCAATCTACCGACTGTCTCTCCCCTCGCGTTGTTTTTAATCTCCCAACAGACTTTTCCCTCGCGCTGTTTTCAATCTCCCTTCTGCCTCTCCACTTGCGCTGTTTTCAATCTCCCTTCTGCCTCTCCACTCGTACTGTTTTCAATCTCCCTTCTGCCTTTCCCCTTGCGCTGTTTTCAATCGACCGACTGTCTCTCCCCTCGCGTTGTTTTTAATCTCCCAAAAGACTTTTCCCTCGCGCTGTTTTCAATCTCCCTTCTGCCTCTCCCCTCGCGCTGTTTTCAATTTGCCGACTGCCTCTCCCCTCGCGCTATTTTCAATCTCCATTCTGCCTCTCCCCTCGCGCTGTTTTCAATCTCCCAACTGATCTCCCCTCACGATGTTTTCAATCTTCCGACTGACTCTACCCTCGCGCTGTTTTCAATCTCCCGACTCTGACACTCTCCTTGTGCTGTTTTCAATCTCCCTTCTGCCTCTCCATTCGCGCTGTTTTCAATCTACCGACTGTCTCTCCCCTCGCGTTGTTTTTAATCTCCCAACAGACTTTTCCCTCGCGCTGTTTTCAATCTCCCTTCTGCCTCTCCACTCGTGCTGTTTTCAATCTCCCTTCTGCCTCTCCCCTCGTGCTGTTTTCAATCTCCCATCTGCCTCTCCCCTCGCGCTGTTTTCAATCTCCCTTCTGCCTCTCCCCTCGCTCTGTTTTCAATCTCCCATCTGCCTCTCCACTCGCGCTGTTTTCAATCTCCCATCTGCCTTTCCCCTCGCGCTGTTTTCAATCTACCGACTGCCTCTCCCCTCGCGCTGTTTTCAATCTGCCGACTGCCTCTCCCCTCGCGCTGTTTTCAATCTCCCGACTGCCTCTCCCCTCGCGCTATTTTCAATCTCCATTCTGCCTCTCCCCTCGCGCTGTTTTCAATCTCCCAACTGCTCTCCCCTCACGATGTTTTCAATCTTCCGACTGACTCTCCCCTGGCGCTGTTTTCAATCTCCCGACTCTGACTCTCTCCTTGTGCTGTTTTCAATCTCCCTTCTGCCTCTCCAATCGCACTGTTTTCAATCTACCGACTGTCTCTCCCCTCGCGTTGTTTTCAATCTCCCGACTCTGACTCTCTCCTTGTGCTGTTTTCAATCTCCCTTCTGCCTCTCCATTCGCGCTTTTTTCAATCTACCGACTGTCTCTCCCCTCGCGTTGTTTTTAATCTCCCAACAGCCTTTTCCCTCGCGCTGTTTTCAATCTCCCTTCTGCCTCTCCACTCGTGCTGTTTTCAATCTCCCTTCTGCCTCTCCACTCGTGCTGTTTTCAACCTCCCATCTGCCTCTCCCCTCGCGCTGTTTTCAATCTCCCTTCTGCCTCTCCACTCGCGCTGTTTTCAATCTCCCTTCTGCCTCTCCACTCGCGCTGTTTTCAATCTCCCATCTGCACCTCCCCTCGCGCTGTTTTCAATCTCCCTTCAGCCTCTCCACTCGCGCTGTTTTCAATCTCCCTTCTGCCTCTCCACTCGTGCTGTTTTCAATCTCCCTTCTGCCTCTCCACTCGTGCTGTTTTCAATCTCCCATCTGCCTTTCCCCTCGTGCTGTTTTTAATCTCCCGACTGCCTCTCCCCTCGTGCTGTTTTTAATCTCCCGACTGCCTCTCCCCTTGCACTGTTTTCAATCTCCCGACTGCCTCTCCCCTTGCTCTGTTTTCAATCTCCCGACTGCCTCTCCCCTCGCGCTTTTTTCAATGTCCCGACTGCCTCTCCCCTCGCGCTTTTTTCAATCTCCCGACTGCCTCTCCCCTTGCACTGTTTTCAATCTCCCGACTGCCTCTCCCCTCGCGTTTTTTTCAATGTCCCGACTGCCTCTCCTCTTGCGCTGTTTTCAATCTTCCAACAGCCTCTCCCATCAAGCTATTTTGAATCTCCCACTACCTCTCCCCTCGCGCTGTTTTCATCTACCGACTGCCTCTCCCCTCGCGCTGTTTTTAATCTCCCTTCTGTCTCTCCTATCGCGCTGTTTTCATTCTCCTGTCTGGCACTCACCTCGCGCTGTTTTCATCTCCCGACTGCCTCTCCCCTTGCGCTGTTTTCAATCTCCCACTGTCTCTCCCCTCGCGCTGTTTTCAAGCTCCCGACTGCCTCTCCCCTCGCGCTGTTTTCAATCTCCCGACTGCCTCTCCCCTCGCGCTATTTTTAATCTCCGGACTGCGACTCCCCTCGCGCTGTTTTCAATCTCCCGACTGCCTCTCACCTCGCGCTGTTTTCAAACTCACGACTGACTCTCCCCTCGCCCTGTTTTCAATCTCCCGACTGCCTCTCTACTCGCACTTTTTACAGTCTCCAGTCTGCCTCTCCCCTCGTGATGTTCTCAATCTCCTGACTGGCTGTCCGTTCGCGCTGTTTTCAATCTGCAAACTGCATCTCCCCTCGCGCTGTTTTCAATATCCCGACTGCCTCTCCCCTCGCGCTGGTTTCAATCTCCCAACTGCCTCTCCCCTCGCGCTGTTTTCAATCTCCCAACTGCCTCTCCCCTCGCACTGTTTTCAATCTCCCGACTGCTCTCCCCTCGCGATGTTTTCAATCTCCCGACTCTGACTCTCTCCTTGTGCTGTTTTCAATCTCCCTTCTGCCTCTCCATTCGCGCAGTTTTCAATCTACCGACTGTCTCTCCCCTCGCGTTGTTTTTAATCTCCCAACAGCCTTTACCTCGCGCTGTTTTCAATCTCCCTTCTGCCTCTCCCCTCACGCTGTTTTCAATCTCCCTTCTGCCTCTCCACTCGTGCTGTTTTCAATCTCCCATCTGCCTTTCCCCTCGCGCTGTTTTCAATCTACCGACTGCCTCTCCCCTCGCGCTGTTTTCAATCTGCCGACTGCCTCTCCCCTCGCGCTGTTTTCAATCTCCCGACTGCCTCTCCCCTCGCGCTATTTTCAATCTCCATTCTGCCTCTCCCCTCGCGCTGTTTTCAATCTCCCAACTGCTCTCCCCTCACGATGTTTTCAATCTTCCGACTGACTCTCCCCTCGCGCTGTTTTCAATCTCCCGACTCTGACTCTCTCCTTTTGCTGTTTTCAATCTCCCTTCTGCCTCTCCAATCGCACTGTTTTCAATCTACCGACTGTCTCTCCCCTCGCGTTGTTTTCAATCTCCCGACTCTGACTCTCTCCTTGTGCTGTTTTCAATCTCCCTTCTGCCTCTCCATTCGCGCTGTTTTCAATCTACCGACTGTCTCTCCCCTCGCGTTGTTTTTAATCTCCCAACAGCCTTTTCCCTCGCGCTGTTTTCAATCTCCCAACTGCCTCTCCCCTCGCGCTGGTTTCAATCTCCCAACTGCCTCTCCCCTCGCGCTGGTTTCAATCTCCCAACTGCCTCTCCCCTCGCGCTGGTTTCAATCTCCCAACTGCCTCTCCCCTCGCACTGTTTTCAATCACCCGATGGCCTCTCCTCTCGTGCTGTTTTCAATCTCCTGACTGCCTCTCCCCTCGCGCTGGTTTCAATCTCCCAACTGCCTCTCCCCTCGCGCTGATTTCAATCTGCCGACTTAGTCTCCCCTCGCGCTGTTTTCAATCTCCCGACTTAGTCTCCCCTCGCGCTGTTTTCAATCTCCCGACTTAGTCTCCCCTCGCGCTGTTTTCAATCTCCCGACTGCCTCTCCCCTCGCGTTGTTTTCAATCTCCCGACTGCCTCCCCTCTCGCGCTGTTTTCAATCTCCCGACTGCCTCCCCTCTCGCGCTGTTTTCAATCTCCCGACTGCCTCTCCCCTCGGACTGTTTTGAATCTCCCGACGGCCTCTCCCCTCGCGATGCTTTCCATCTCCCGACTGCCTCTCCCCTCGCGCTGTTTTCAATCTGCCGACTGCCTCTCCCCTCGCGCTGTTTTCAATCTCCCGACTGCTCTCCCCTCGCGATGTTTTCAATCTCCCGACTCTGACTCTCTCCTTGTGCTGTTTTCAATCTCCCTTCTGCCTCTCCATTCGCGCAGTTTTCAATCTACCGACTGTCTCTCCCCTCGCGTTGTTTTTAATCTCCCAACAGCCTTTTCCCTCGCGCTGTTTTCAATCTCCCTTCTGCCTCTCCCCTCACGCTGTTTTCAATCTCCCTTCTGCCTCTCCACTCGTGCTGTTTTCAATCTCCCATCTGCCTTTCCCCTCGCGCTGTTTTCAATCTACCGACTGCCTCTCCCCTCGCGCTGTTTTCAATCTGCCGACTGCCTCTCCCCTCGCGCTGTTTTCAATCTCCCGACTGCCTCTCCCCTCGCGCTATTTTCAATCTCCATTCTGCCTCTCCCCTCGCGCTGTTTTCAATCTCCCAACTGCTCTCCCCTCACGATGTTTTCAATCTTCCGACTGACTCTCCCCTCGCGCTGTTTTCAATCTCCCGACTCTGACTCTCTCCTTTTGCTGTTTTCAATCTCCCTTCTGCCTCTCCAATCGCACTGTTTTCAATCTACCGACTGTCTCTCCCCTCGCGTTGTTTTCAATCTCCCGACTCTGACTCTCTCCTTGTGCTGTTTTCAATCTCCCTTCTGCCTCTCCATTCGCGCTGTTTTCAATCTACCGACTGTCTCTCCCCTCGCGTTGTTTTTAATCTCCCAACAGCCTTTTCCCTCGCGCTGTTTTCAATCTCCCTTCTGCCTCTCCACTCGTGCTGTTTTCAATCTCCCTTCTGCCTCTCCACTCGTGCTGTTTTCAATCTCCCTTCTGCCTCTCCACTCGTGCTGTTTTCAATCTCCCTTCTGCCTCTCCACTCGTGCTGTTTTCAATCTCCCTTCTGCCTCTCCACTCGTGCTGTTTTCAATCTCCCTTCTGCCTCTCCACTCGTGCTGTTTTCAATCTCCCATCTGCCTTTCCCCTCGTGCTGTTTTTAATCTCCCGATTGCCTCTCCCCTCGCGCTGTTTTCAATCTCCCGACTGCCTCTCCCCTCGCACTTTTTTCAATGTCCCGACTGCCTCTCCTCTTGCGCTGTTTTCAATCTCCCAACAGCCTCTCCCATCACGCTATTTTGAATCTCCCACTACCTCTCCCCTCGCGCTGTTTTCATCTACCGACTGCCTCTCCCCTCGCGCTGTTTTTAATCTCCCTTCTGCCTCTCCCCTCGCGCTGTTTTCAATCTCCCGACTGCCTCTCTACTCGCACTTTTTACAGTCTCCAGTCTGCCTCTCCTCTCGCGATGTTCTCAATCTCCCGACTGCCTCTCCCCTCGCACTGTTTTCAATCACCCGATGGCCTCGCCTCTCGTGCTGTTTTCAATCTCCCGACTGCCTCTCCCCTCGCGCAGTTGAAATCTTCCGATTCCCTCTCCCCTCGCGCTGTTCTCAATCTCCTGACTGCCTCTCCCCTCGCGATGTTTTCCATCTCCCGACTGCCTCTCCCCTTGCGCTGTTTTCAATCTCCCACTGTCTCTCCCCTCGCGCTGTTTTCAATCTCCCACTGTCTCTCCCCTCGCGCTGTTTTCATTCTCATGTCTGGCACTCACCTCGCGCTGTTTTCATCTCCCGACTGCCTCTCCCCTTGCGCTGTTTTCAATCTCCCACTGTCTCTCCCCTCGCGCTGTTTTCAATCTCCCACTGTCTCTCCCCTTGCGCTGTTTTCAATCTCCCGACTGCCTCTCCCCTCGCGCTGTTTTCAATCTCCCGACTGCCTCTCCCCTCGCGCTGTTTTCAATCTCCCGACTGCCTCTCCCCTCGCGCTATTTTTAATCTCCGGACTGCGACTCCCCTCGCGCTGTTTTCAATCTCACGACTGACTCTCCCCTCGCCCTGTTTTCAATCTCCCGATTGCCTCTCTACTCGCACTTTTTACAGTCTCCAGTCTGCCTCTCCCCTCGCGATGTTCTCAATCTCCTGACTGGCTGTCCGTTCGCGCTGTTTTCAATCTGCCAACTGCATCTCCCCTCGCACTGTTTTCAATATCCCGACTGCCTCTCCCCTCGCGCTGGTTTCAATCTCCCAACTGCCTCTCGCCTCGCACTGTTTTCAATCACCCGATGGCCTCTCCCCTCGCGCTGGTTTCAATCTCCCGACTGCCTCTCCCCTCGCGCTGTTTTCAATCTCCTGACTCTGACTCTCCCCTTATGCTGTTTTCAATCTCATGATTGCCTCTCCCCTCGCGCAGTTCTCAATCTCCCGACTGCCTCTCCCCTCGCACTGTTTTCAATCACCCGATGGCCTCTCCCCTCACGCTGTTCTCAATCTCCTGACTGCCTCTCCTCTCGCGCTGTTTTCCATCTCCCGACTGCCTCTCCCCTCGCGCTGTTTTCAATCTCCCGACTGCCTCTCCCCTCGCGCTGTTTTCAATCCCCGATGGCCTCTCCTCTCGCGCTGTTTTCAATCGGCCGACTGCCTCTCCCCTCGTGCTGTTTTCAATCTCCCGACAGCCTCTCCCCTCGCGCTGTTTTCAATCTCCCCCTGCCTTTCCCCTCGCGCTGTTTTCAATCTCCCGACTGCCTCCCCTCTCGCGCTGTTTTCAATCACCCGACTGCCTCTCCCCTCGCACTGTTTTGAATCTCCCGACGGCCTCTCCCCTCGCGATGTTTTCCATCTCACGACTGCCTCTCCCCTCGCGCTGTTTTCAATCTGCCGACTGCCTCTCCCCTCGCGCTGTTTTCAATCTCCCGACTCTGACTCTCTCCTTGTGCTGTTTTCAATCTCCCTTCTGCCTCTCCATTCGCGCTGTTTTCAATCTACCGACTGTCTCTCCCCTCGCGTTGTTTTTAATCTCCCAACAGCCTTTACCTCGCGCTGTTTTCAATCTCCCTTCTGCCTCTCCCCTCGCGCTGTTTTCAATCTCCCTTCTGCCTCTCCACTCGTGCTGTTTTCAATCTCCCTTCTGCCTCTCCACTCGTGCTGTTTTCAATCTCCCTTCTGCCTCTCCACTCGTGCTGTTTTCAATCTCCCTTCTGCCTCTCCACTCGTGCTGTTTTCAATCTACCGACTGCCTCTCCCCTCGCGCTGTTTTCAATCTCCCATCTGCCTCTCCACTCGCGCTGTTTTTAATCTCCCGACTGCCTCTCCCCTCGCACTGTTTTCAATCGGCCGACTGCCTCTCCCCTCGCGCTGTTTTCAATCTCCCGACTGCTCTCCCCTCGCGATGTTTTCAATCTCCCGACTCTGACTCTCTCCTTGTGCTGTTTTCAATCTCCCTTCTGCCTCTCCCCTCGCGCTGTTTTCAATCTCCCTTCTGCCTCTCCACTCGTGCTGTTTTCAATCTCGCTTCTGCCTTTCCCCTTGCGCTGTTTTCAATCTACCGACTGCCTCTCCCCTCGCGTTGTTTTTAATCTCCCAACAGACTTTTCCCTCGCGCTGTTTTCAATCTCCCTTCTGCCTCTCCACTCGCGCTGTTTTCAATCTCCCTTCTGCCTCTCCACTCGTGCTGTTTTCAATCTCCCTTCTGCCTTTCCCCTTGCGCTGTTTTCAATCGACCGACTCTCTCTCCCCTCGCGTTGTTTTTAATCTCCCAAAAGACTTTTCCCTCGCGCTGTTTTCAATCTCCCTTCTGCCTCTCCACTCGTGCTGTTTTCAATCTCCCTTCTGCCTCTCCACTCGTGCTGTTTTCAATCTCCCTTCTGCCTCTCCCGTCGCGCTGTTTTCAATCTCCCTTCTGCCTCTCCACTCGTGCTGTTTTCAATCTCCCTTCTGCCTCTCCACTCGTGCTGTTTTCAATCTCCCTTCTGCCTTTCCCCTCGCGCTGTTTTCAATCTACCGACTGCCTCTCCCCTCGCGCTGTTTTCAATCTGCCGACTGCCTCTCCCCTCGCGCTATTTTCAATCTCCATTCTGCCTCTCCCCTCGCGCTGTTTTCAATCTCCCAACTGATCTCCCCTCACGATGTTTTCAATCTTCCGACTGACTCTCCCCTCGCGCTGTTTTCAATCTCCCGACTCTGACTCTCTCCTTTTGCTGTTTTCAATCTCCCTTCTGCCTCTCCAATCGCACTGTTTTCAATCTACCGACTGTCTCTCCCCTCGCGTTGTTTTCAATCTCCCGACTCTGACTCTCTCCTTGTGCTGTTTTCAATCTCCCTTCTGCCTCTCCATTCGCGCTGTTTTCAATCTACCGACTGTCTCTCCCCTCGCGTTGTTTTTAATCTCCCAACAGCCTTTTCCCTCGCGCTGTTTTCAATCTCCCTTCTGCCTCTCCACTCGTGCTGTTTTCAATCTCCCTTCTGCCTCTCCACTCGTGCTGTTTTCAATCTCCCTTCTGCCTCTCCACTCGTGCTGTTTTCAATCTCCCTTCTGCCTCTCCACTCGTGCTGTTTTCAATCTCCCTTCTGCCTCTCCACTCGTGCTGTTTTCAATCTCCCTTCTGCCTCTCCACTCGTGCTGTTTTCAATCTCCCATCTGCCTTTCCCCTCGTGCTGTTTTTAATCTCCCGATTGCCTCTCCCCTCGCGCTGTTTTCAATCTCCCGACTGCCTCTCCCCTCGCACTTTTTTCAATGTCCCGACTGCCTCTCCTCTTGCGCTGTTTTCAATCTCCCAACAGCCTCTCCCATCACGCTATTTTGAATCTCCCACTACCTCTCCCCTCGCGCTGTTTTCATCTACCGACTGCCTCTCCCCTCGCGCTGTTTTTAATCTCCCTTCTGCCTCTCCCCTCGCGCTGTTTTCAATCTCCCGACTGCCTCTCTACTCGCACTTTTTACAGTCTCCAGTCTGCCTCTCCCCTCGCGATGTTCTCAATCTCCCGACTGCCTCTCCCCTCGCACTGTTTTCAATCACCCGATGGCCTCGCCTCTCGTGCTGTTTTCAATCTCCCGACTGCCTCTCCCCTCGCGCAGTTGAAATCTTCCGATTCCCTCTCCCCTCGCGCTGTTCTCAATCTCCTGACTGCCTCTCCCCTCGCGATGTTTTCCATCTCCCGACTGCCTCTCCCCTTGCGCTGTTTTCAATCTCCCACTGTCTCTCCCCTCGCGCTGTTTTCAATCTCCCACTGTCTCTCCCCTCGCGCTGTTTTCATTCTCATGTCTGGCACTCACCTCGCGCTGTTTTCATCTCCCGACTGCCTCTCCCCTTGCGCTGTTTTCAATCTCCCACTGTCTCTCCCCTCGCGCTGTTTTCAATCTCCCACTGTCTCTCCCCTTGCGCTGTTTTCAATCTCCCGACTGCCTCTCCCCTCGCGCTGTTTTCAATCTCCCGACTGCCTCTCCCCTCGCGCTGTTTTCAATCTCCCGACTGCCTCTCCCCTCGCGCTATTTTTAATCTCCGGACTGCGACTCCCCTCGCGCTGTTTTCAATCTCACGACTGACTCTCCCCTCGCCCTGTTTTCAATCTCCCGATTGCCTCTCTACTCGCACTTTTTACAGTCTCCAGTCTGCCTCTCCCCTCGCGATGTTCTCAATCTCCTGACTGGCTGTCCGTTCGCGCTGTTTTCAATCTGCCAACTGCATCTCCCCTCGCACTGTTTTCAATATCCCGACTGCCTCTCCCCTCGCGCTGGTTTCAATCTCCCAACTGCCTCTCGCCTCGCACTGTTTTCAATCACCCGATGGCCTCTCCCCTCGCGCTGGTTTCAATCTCCCGACTGCCTCTCCCCTCGCGCTGTTTTCAATCTCCTGACTCTGACTCTCCCCTTATGCTGTTTTCAATCTCATGATTGCCTCTCCCCTCGCGCAGTTCTCAATCTCCCGACTGCCTCTCCCCTCGCACTGTTTTCAATCACCCGATGGCCTCTCCCCTCACGCTGTTCTCAATCTCCTGACTGCCTCTCCTCTCGCGCTGTTTTCCATCTCCCGACTGCCTCTCCCCTCGCGCTGTTTTCAATCTCCCGACTGCCTCTCCCCTCGCGCTGTTTTCAATCCCCGATGGCCTCTCCTCTCGCGCTGTTTTCAATCGGCCGACTGCCTCTCCCCTCGTGCTGTTTTCAATCTCCCGACAGCCTCTCCCCTCGCGCTGTTTTCAATCTCCCCCTGCCTTTCCCCTCGCGCTGTTTTCAATCTCCCGACTGCCTCCCCTCTCGCGCTGTTTTCAATCACCCGACTGCCTCTCCCCTCGCACTGTTTTGAATCTCCCGACGGCCTCTCCCCTCGCGATGTTTTCCATCTCACGACTGCCTCTCCCCTCGCGCTGTTTTCAATCTGCCGACTGCCTCTCCCCTCGCGCTGTTTTCAATCTCCCGACTCTGACTCTCTCCTTGTGCTGTTTTCAATCTCCCTTCTGCCTCTCCATTCGCGCTGTTTTCAATCTACCGACTGTCTCTCCCCTCGCGTTGTTTTTAATCTCCCAACAGCCTTTACCTCGCGCTGTTTTCAATCTCCCTTCTGCCTCTCCCCTCGCGCTGTTTTCAATCTCCCTTCTGCCTCTCCACTCGTGCTGTTTTCAATCTCCCTTCTGCCTCTCCACTCGTGCTGTTTTCAATCTCCCTTCTGCCTCTCCACTCGTGCTGTTTTCAATCTCCCTTCTGCCTCTCCACTCGTGCTGTTTTCAATCTACCGACTGCCTCTCCCCTCGCGCTGTTTTCAATCTCCCATCTGCCTCTCCACTCGCGCTGTTTTTAATCTCCCGACTGCCTCTCCCCTCGCACTGTTTTCAATCGGCCGACTGCCTCTCCCCTCGCGCTGTTTTCAATCTCCCGACTGCTCTCCCCTCGCGATGTTTTCAATCTCCCGACTCTGACTCTCTCCTTGTGCTGTTTTCAATCTCCCTTCTGCCTCTCCCCTCGCGCTGTTTTCAATCTCCCTTCTGCCTCTCCACTCGTGCTGTTTTCAATCTCGCTTCTGCCTTTCCCCTTGCGCTGTTTTCAATCTACCGACTGCCTCTCCCCTCGCGTTGTTTTTAATCTCCCAACAGACTTTTCCCTCGCGCTGTTTTCAATCTCCCTTCTGCCTCTCCACTCGCGCTGTTTTCAATCTCCCTTCTGCCTCTCCACTCGTGCTGTTTTCAATCTCCCTTCTGCCTTTCCCCTTGCGCTGTTTTCAATCGACCGACTCTCTCTCCCCTCGCGTTGTTTTTAATCTCCCAAAAGACTTTTCCCTCGCGCTGTTTTCAATCTCCCTTCTGCCTCTCCACTCGTGCTGTTTTCAATCTCCCTTCTGCCTCTCCACTCGTGCTGTTTTCAATCTCCCTTCTGCCTCTCCCGTCGCGCTGTTTTCAATCTCCCTTCTGCCTCTCCACTCGTGCTGTTTTCAATCTCCCTTCTGCCTCTCCACTCGTGCTGTTTTCAATCTCCCTTCTGCCTTTCCCCTCGCGCTGTTTTCAATCTACCGACTGCCTCTCCCCTCGCGCTGTTTTCAATATGCCGACTGCCTCTCCCCTCGCGCTATTTTCAATCTCCATTCTGCCTCTCCCCTCGCGCTGTTTTCAATCTCCCAACTGATCTCCCCTCACGATGTTTTCAATCTTCCGACTGACTCTACCCTCGCGCTGTTTTCAATCTCCCGACTCTGACACTCTCCTTGTGCTGTTTTCAATCTCCCTTCTGCCTCTCCATTCGCGCTGTTTTCAATCTACCGACTGTCTCTCCCCTCGCGTTGTTTTTAATCTCCCAACAGACTTTTCCCTCGCGCTGTTTTCAATCTCCCTTCTGCCTCTCCACTCGTGCTGTTTTCAATCTCCCTTCTGCCTTTCCCCTTGCGCTGTTTTCAATCGACCGACTGTCTCTCCCCTCGCGTTGTTTTTAATCTCCCAAAAGACTTTTCCCTCGCGCTGTTTTCAATCTCCCTTCTGCCTCTCCCCTCGCGCTGTTTTCAATCTGCCGACTGCCTCTCCCCTCGCGCTATTTTCAATCTCCATTCTGCCTCTCCCCTCGCGCTGTTTTCAATCTCCCAACTGATCTCCCCTCACGATGTTTTCAATCTTCCGACTGACTCTACCCTCGCGCTGTTTTCAATCTCCCGACTCTGACACTCTCCTTGTGCTGTTTTCAATCTCCCTTCTGCCTCTCCATTCGCGCTGTTTTCAATCTACCGACTGTCTCTCCCCTCGCGTTGTTTTTAATCTCCCAACAGACTTTTCCCTCGCGCTGTTTTCAATCTCCCTTCTGCCTCTCCACTCGTGCTGTTTTCAATCTCCCTTCTGCCTCTCCCCTCGTGCTGTTTTCAATCTCCCATCTGCCTCTCCCCTCGCGCTGTTTTCAATCTCCCTTCTGCCTCTCCCCTCGCTCTGTTTTCAATCTCCCATCTGCCTCTCCACTCGCGCTGTTTTCAATCTCCCATCTGCCTTTCCCCTCGCGCTGTTTTCAATCTACCGACTGCCTCTCCCCTCGCGCTGTTTTCAATCTGCCGACTGCCTCTCCCCTCGCGCTGTTTTCAATCTCCCGACTGCCTCTCCCCTCGCGCTATTTTCAATCTCCATTCTGCCTCTCCCCTCGCGCTGTTTTCAATCTCCCAACTGCTCTCCCCTCACGATGTTTTCAATCTTCCGACTGACTCTCCCCTGGCGCTGTTTTCAATCTCCCGACTCTGACTCTCTCCTTGTGCTGTTTTCAATCTCCCTTCTGCCTCTCCAATCGCACTGTTTTCAATCTACCGACTGTCTCTCCCCTCGCGTTGTTTTCAATCTCCCGACTCTGACTCTCTCCTTGTGCTGTTTTCAATCTCCCTTCTGCCTCTCCATTCGCGCTTTTTTCAATCTACCGACTGTCTCTCCCCTCGCGTTGTTTTTAATCTCCCAACAGCCTTTTCCCTCGCGCTGTTTTCAATCTCCCTTCTGCCTCTCCACTCGTGCTGTTTTCAATCTCCCTTCTGCCTCTCCACTCGTGCTGTTTTCAATCTCCCTTCTGCCTCTCCACTCGTGCTGTTTTCAACCTCCCATCTGCCTCTCCCCTCGCGCTGTTTTCAATCTCCCTTCTGCCTCTCCACTCGCGCTGTTTTCAATCTCCCTTCTGCCTCTCCACTCGCGCTGTTTTCAATCTCCCATCTGCACCTCCCCTCGCGCTGTTTTCAATCTCCCTTCCGCCTCTCCACTCGCGCTGTTTTCAATCTCCCTTCTGCCTCTCCACTCGTGCTGTTTTCAATCTCCCTTCTGCCTCTCCCCTCGCACTGTTTTCAATCGGCCGACTGCCTCTCCCCTCGCGCTGTTTTCAATCTCCCGACTGCTCTCCCCTCGCGATGTTTTCAATCTCCCGACTCTGACTCTCTCCTTGTGCTGTTTTCAATCTCCCTTCTGCCTCTCCACTCGTGCTGTTTTCAATCTCGCTTCTGCCTTTCCCCTTGCGCTGTTTTCAATCTACCGACTGCCTCTCCCCTCGCGTTGTTTTTAATCTCCCAACAGACTTTTCCCTCGCGCTGTTTTCAATCTCCCTTCTGCCTCTCCACTCGCGCTGTTTTCAATCTCCCTTCTGCCTCTCCACTCGTGCTGTTTTCAATCTCCCTTCTGCCTTTCCCCTTGCGCTGTTTTCAATCGACCGACTCTCTCTCCCCTCGCGTTGTTTTTAATCTCCCAAAAGACTTTTCCCTCGCGCTGTTTTCAATCTCCCTTCTGCCTCTCCACTCGTGCTGTTTTCAATCTCCCTTCTGCCTCTCCACTCGTGCTGTTTTCAATCTCCCTTCTGCCTCTCCCGTCGCGCTGTTTTCAATCTCCCTTCTGCCTCTCCACTCGAGCTGTTTTCAATCTCCCTTCTGCCTCTCCACTCGTGCTGTTTTCAATCTCCCTTCTGCCTTTCCCCTCGCGCTGTTTTCAATCTACCGACTGCCTCTCCCCTCGCGCTGTTTTCAATCTGCCGACTGCCTCTCCCCTCGCGCTATTTTCAATCTCCATTCTGCCTCTCCCCTCGCGCTGTTTTCAATCTCCCAACTGATCTCCCCTCACGATGTTTTCAATCTTCCGACTGACTCTACCCTCGCGCTGTTTTCAATCTCCCGACTCTGACACTCTCCTTGTGCTGTTTTCAATCTCCCTTCTGCCTCTCCATTCGCGCTGTTTTCAATCTACCGACTGTCTCTCCCCTCGCGTTGTTTTTAATCTCCCAACAGACTTTTCCCTCGCGCTGTTTTCAATCTCCCTTCTGCCTCTCCACTCGCGCTGTTTTCAATCTCCCTTCTGCCTCTCCACTCGTGCTGTTTTCAATCTCCCTTCTGCCTTTCCCCTTGCGCTGTTTTCAATCGACCGACTGTCTCTCCCCTCGCGTTGTTTTTAATCTCCCAAAAGACTTTTCCCTCGCGCTGTTTTCAATCTCCCTTCTGCCTCTCCCCTCGCGCTGTTTTCAATCTGCCGACTGCCTCTCCCCTCGCGCTATTTTCAATCTCCATTCTGCCTCTCCCCTCGCGCTGTTTTCAATCTCCCAACTGATCTCCCCTCACGATGTTTTCAATCTTCCGACTGACTCTACCCTCGCGCTGTTTTCAATCTCCCGACTCTGACACTCTCCTTGTGCTGTTTTCAATCTCCCTTCTGCCTCTCCATTCGCGCTGTTTTCAATCTACCGACTGTCTCTCCCCTCGCGTTGTTTTTAATCTCCCAACAGACTTTTCCCTCGCGCTGTTTTCAATCTCCCTTCTGCCTCTCCACTCGTGCTGTTTTCAATCTCCCTTCTGCCTCTCCCCTCGTGCTGTTTTCAATCTCCCATCTGCCTCTCCCCTCGCGCTGTTTTCAATCTCCCTTCTGCCTCTCCCCTCGCTCTGTTTTCAATCTCCCATCTGCCTCTCCACTCGCGCTGTTTTCAATCTCCCATCTGCCTTTCCCCTCGCGCTGTTTTCAATCTACCGACTGCCTCTCCCCTCGCGCTGTTTTCAATCTGCCGACTGCCTCTCCCCTCGCGCTGTTTTCAATCTCCCGACTGCCTCTCCCCTCGCGCTATTTTCAATCTCCATTCTGCCTCTCCCCTCGCGCTGTTTTCAATCTCCCAACTGCTCTCCCCTCACGATGTTTTCAATCTTCCGACTGACTCTCCCCTGGCGCTGTTTTCAATCTCCCGACTCTGACTCTCTCCTTGTGCTGTTTTCAATCTCCCTTCTGCCTCTCCAATCGCACTGTTTTCAATCTACCGACTGTCTCTCCCCTCGCGTTGTTTTCAATCTCCCGACTCTGACTCTCTCCTTGTGCTGTTTTCAATCTCCCTTCTGCCTCTCCATTCGCGCTTTTTTCAATCTACCGACTGTCTCTCCCCTCGCGTTGTTTTTAATCTCCCAACAGCCTTTTCCCTCGCGCTGTTTTCAATCTCCCTTCTGCCTCTCCACTCGTGCTGTTTTCAATCTCCCTTCTGCCTCTCCACTCGTGCTGTTTTCAATCTCCCTTCTGCCTCTCCACTCGTGCTGTTTTCAACCTCCCATCTGCCTCTCCCCTCGCGCTGTTTTCAATCTCCCTTCTGCCTCTCCACTCGCGCTGTTTTCAATCTCCCTTCTGCCTCTCCACTCGCGCTGTTTTCAATCTCCCATCTGCACCTCCCCTCGCGCTGTTTTCAATCTCCCTTCCGCCTCTCCACTCGCGCTGTTTTCAATCTCCCTTCTGCCTCTCCACTCGTGCTGTTTTCAATCTCCCTTCTGCCTCTCCACTCGTGCTGTTTTCAATCTCCCATCTGCCTTTCCCCTCGTGCTGTTTTTAATCTCCCGACTGCCTCTCCCCTCGTGCTGTTTTTAATCTCCCGACTGCCTCTCCCCTTGCACTGTTTTCAATCTCCCGACTGCCTCTCCCCTTGCACTGTTTTCAATCTCCCGACTGCCTCTCCCCTCGCGCTTTTTTCAATGTCCCGACTGCCTCTCCCCTCGCGCTTTTTTCAATCTCCCGACTGCCTCTCCCCTTGCACTGTTTTCAATCTCCCGACTGCCTCTCCCCTCGCGTTTTTTTCAATGTCCCGACTGCCTCTCCTCTTGCGCTGTTTTCAATCTTCCAACAGCCTCTCCCATCAAGCTATTTTGAATCTCCCACTACCTCTCCCCTCGCGCTGTTTTCATCTACCGACTGCCTCTCCCCTCGCGCTGTTTTTAATCTCCCTTCTGTCTCTCCTATCGCGCTGTTTTCATTCTCCTGTCTGGCACTCACCTCGCGCTGTTTTCATCTCCCGACTGCCTCTCCCCTTGCGCTGTTTTCAATCTCCCACTGTCTCTCCCCTCGCGCTGTTTTCAAGCTCCCGACTGCCTCTCCCCTCGCGCTGTTTTCAATCTCCCGACTGCCTCTCCCCTCGCGCTATTTTTAATCTCCGGACTGCGACTCCCCTCGCGCTGTTTTCAATCTCCCGACTGCCTCTCACCTCGCGCTGTTTTCAAACTCACGACTGACTCTCCCCTCGCCCTGTTTTCAATCTCCCGACTGCCTCTCTACTCGCACTTTTTACAGTCTCCAGTCTGCCTCTCCCCTCGTGATGTTCTCAATCTCCTGACTGGCTGTCCGTTCGCGCTGTTTTCAATCTGCAAACTGCATCTCCCCTCGCGCTGTTTTCAATATCCCGACTGCCTCTCCCCTCGCACTGTTTTCAATCACCCGATGGCCTCTCCCCTCGCGCTGGTTTCAATCTCCCAACTGCGTCTCCCCTCGCGCTGGTTTCAATCTCCCAACTGCCTCTCCCCTCGCGCTGGTTTCAATCTCCCAACTGCCTCTCCCCTCGCGCTGGTTTCAATCTCCCAACTGCCTCTCCCCTCGCGCTGGTTTCAATCTCCCAACTGCCTCTCCCCTCGCACTGTTTTCAATCACCCGATGGCCTCTCCTCTCGTGCTGTTTTCAATCTCCTGACTGCCTCTCCCCTCGCGCTGGTTTCAATCTCCCAACTGCCTCTCCCCTCGCGCTGATTTCAATCTGCCGACTTAGTCTCCCCTCGCGCTGTTTTCAATCTCCCGACTTAGTCTCCCCTCGCGCTGTTTTCAATCTCCCGACTTAGTCTCCCCTCGCGCTGTTTTCAATCTCCCGACTGCCTCTCCCCTCGCGTTGTTTTCAATCTCCCGACTGCCTCCCCTCTCGCGCTGTTTTCAATCTCCCGACTGCCTCCCCTCTCGCGCTGTTTTCAATCTCCCGACTGCCTCTCCCCTCGGACTGTTTTGAATCTCCCGACGGCCTCTCCCCTCGCGATGCTTTCCATCTCCCGACTGCCTCTCCCCTCGCGCTGTTTTCAATCTGCCGACTGCCTCTCCCCTCGCGCTGTTTTCAATCTCCCGACTGCTCTCCCCTCGCGATGTTTTCAATCTCCCGACTCTGACTCTCTCCTTGTGCTGTTTTCAATCTCCCTTCTGCCTCTCCATTCGCGCAGTTTTCAATCTACCGACTGTCTCTCCCCTCGCGTTGTTTTTAATCTCCCAACAGCCTTTACCTCGCGCTGTTTTCAATCTCCCTTCTGCCTCTCCCCTCACGCTGTTTTCAATCTCCCTTCTGCCTCTCCACTCGTGCTGTTTTCAATCTCCCATCTGCCTTTCCCCTCGCGCTGTTTTCAATCTACCGACTGCCTCTCCCCTCGCGCTGTTTTCAATCTGCCGACTGCCTCTCCCCTCGCGCTGTTTTCAATCTCCCGACTGCCTCTCCCCTCGCGCTATTTTCAATCTCCATTCTGCCTCTCCCCTCGCGCTGTTTTCAATCTCCCAACTGCTCTCCCCTCACGATGTTTTCAATCTTCCGACTGACTCTCCCCTCGCGCTGTTTTCAATCTCCCGACTCTGACTCTCTCCTTTTGCTGTTTTCAATCTCCCTTCTGCCTCTCCAATCGCACTGTTTTCAATCTACCGACTGTCTCTCCCCTCGCGTTGTTTTCAATCTCCCGACTCTGACTCTCTCCTTGTGCTGTTTTCAATCTCCCTTCTGCCTCTCCATTCGCGCTGTTTTCAATCTACCGACTGTCTCTCCCCTCGCGTTGTTTTTAATCTCCCAACAGCCTTTTCCCTCGCGCTGTTTTCAATCTCCCTTCTGCCTCTCCACTCGTGCTGTTTTCAATCTCCCTTCTGCCTCTCCACTCGTGCTGTTTTCAATCTCCCTTCTGCCTCTCCACTCGTGCTGTTTTCAATCTCCCTTCTGCCTCTCCACTCGTGCTGTTTTCAATCTCCCTTCTGCCTCTCCACTCGTGCTGTTTTCAATCTCCCTTCTGCCTCTCCACTCGTGCTGTTTTCAATCTCCCATCTGCCTTTCCCCTCGTGCTGTTTTTAATCTCCCGATTGCCTCTCCCCTCGCGCTGTTTTCAATCTCCCGACTGCCTCTCCCCTCGCACTTTTTTCAATGTCCCGACTGCCTCTCCTCTTGCGCTGTTTTCAATCTCCCAACAGCCTCTCCCATCACGCTATTTTGAATCTCCCACTACCTCTCCCCTCGCGCTGTTTTCATCTACCGACTGCCTCTCTACTCGCACTTTTTACAGTCTCCAGTCTGCCTCTCCCCTCGCGATGTTCTCAATCTCCCGACTGCCTCTCCCCTCGCACTGTTTTCAATCACCCGATGGCCTCGCCTCTCGTGCTGTTTTCAATCTCCCGACTGCCTCTCCCCTCGCGCAGTTGAAATCTTCCGATTCCCTCTCCCCTCGCGCTGTTCTCCATCTCCTGACTGCCTCTCCCCTCGCGATGTTTTCCATCTCCCGACTGCCTCTCCCCTTGCGCTGTTTTCAATCTCCCACTGTCTCTCCCCTCGCGCTGTTTTCAATCTCCCACTGTCTCTCCCCTCGCGCTGTTTTCATTCTCATGTCTGGCACTCACCTCGCGCTGTTTTCATCTCCCGACTGCCTCTCCCCTTGCGCTGTTTTCAATCTCCCACTGTCTCTCCCCTCGCGCTGTTTTCAATCTCCCACTGTCTCTCCCCTTGCGCTGTTTTCAATTTCCCGACTGCCTCTCCCCTCGCGCTGTTTTCAATCTCCCGACTGCCTCTCCCCTCGCGCTGTTTTCAATCTCCCGACTGCCTCTCCCCTCGCGCTATTTTTAATCTCCGGACTGCGACTCCCCTCGCGCTGTTTTCAATCTCACGACTGACTCTCCCCTCGCCCTGTTTTCAATCTCCCGATTGCCTCTCTACTCGCACTTTTTACAGTCTCCAGTCTGCCTCTCCCCTCGCGATGTTCTCAATCTCCTGACTGGCTGTCCGTTCGCGCTGTTTTCAATCTGCCAACTGCATCTCCCCTCGCACTGTTTTCAATATCCCGACTGCCTCTCCCCTCGCGCTGGTTTCAATCTCCCAACTGCCTCTCGCCTCGCACTGTTTTCAATCACCCGATGGCCTCTCCCCTCGCGCTGGTTTCAATCTCCCGACTGCCTCTCCCCTCGCGCTGTTTTCAATCTCCTGACTCTGACTCTCCCCTTATGCTGTTTTCAATCTCATGATTGCCTCTCCCCTCGCGCAGTTCTCAATCTCCCGACTGCCTCTCCCCTCGCACTGTTTTCAATCACCCGATGGCCTCTCCCCTCGCGCTGTTCTCAATCTCCTGACTGCCTCTCCTCTCGCGCTGTTTTCCATCTCCCGACTGCCTCTCCCCTCGCGCTGTTTTCAATCTCCCGACTGCCTCTCCCCTCGCGCTGTTTTCAATCCCCGATGGCCTCTCCTCTCGCGCTGTTTTCAATCGGCCGACTGCCTCTCCCCTCGTGCTGTTTTCAATCTCCCGACAGCCTCTCCCCTCGCGCTGTTTTCAATCTCCCCCTGCCTTTCCCCTCGCGCTGTTTTCAATCTCCCGACTGCCTCCCCTCTCGCGCTGTTTTCAATCACCCGACTGCCTCTCCCCTCGCACTGTTTTGAATCTCCCGACGGCCTCTCCCCTCGCGATGTTTTCCATCTCACGACTGCCTCTCCCCTCGCGCTGTTTTCAATCTGCCGACTGCCTCTCCCCTCGCGCTGTTTTCAATCTCCCGACTCTGACTCTCTCCTTGTGCTGTTTTCAATCTCCCTTCTGCCTCTCCATTCGCGCTGTTTTCAATCTACCGACTGTCTCTCCCCTCGCGTTGTTTTTAATCTCCCAACAGCCTTTACCTCGCGCTGTTTTCAATCTCCCTTCTGCCTCTCCCCTCGCGCTGTTTTCAATCTCCCTTCTGCCTCTCCACTCGTGCTGTTTTCAATCTCCCTTCTGCCTCTCCACTCGCGCTGTTTTCAATCTCCCTTCTGCCTCTCCACTCGTGCTGTTTTCAATCTCCCTTCTGCCTCTCCACTCGTGCTGTTTTCAATCTGCCGACTGCCTCTCCCCTCGCGCTGTTTTCAATCTCCCATCTGCCTCTCCACTCGCGCTGTTTTTAATCTCCCGACTGCCTCTCCCCTCGCACTGTTTTGAATCTCCCGACGGCCTCTCCCCTCGCGCTGTTTTGAATCTCCCGACTGCCTCTCCCCTCGCGCTGTTTTTAATCTCCCGACTGCCTCTCCCCTCGCACTGTTTTGAATCTCCCGACGGCCTCTCCCCTCGCGATGTTTTCCATCTCCCGACTGCCTCTCCCCTCGCGCTGTTTTCAATCTCCCGACTGCTCTCCCCTCGCGATGTTTTCAATCTCCCGACTCTGACTCTCTCCTTGTGCTGTTTTCAATCTCCCTTCTGCCTCTCCATTCGTGCTGTTTTCAATCTACCGACTGTCTCTCCCCTCGCGTTGTTTTTAATCTCCCAACAGCCTTTACCTCTCGCTTTTTTCAATCTCCCTTCTGCCTCTCCACTTGTGCTGTTTTCAATCTCCCTTCTGCCTCTCCACTCGTGCTGTTTTCAATCTCCCTTCTGCCTCTCCACTTGTGCTGTTTTCAATCTCCCTTCTGCCTCTCCACTCGTGCTATTTTCAATCTCCCATCTGCCTTTCCCCTCGCGCTGTTTTCAATCTACCGACTGCCTCTCCCCTCGCGCTGTTTTCAATCTGCCGACTGCCTCTCCCCTCGCGCTGTTTTCAATCTCCCGACTGCCTCTCCCCTTGTGCTATTTTCAATCTCCATTCTGCCTCTCCCCTCGCGATGTTTTCAATCTCCCAACTGCTCTCCCCTCACGATGTTTTCAATCTTCCGACTGACTCTCCCCTCGCGTTGTTTTCAATCTCCCGACTCTGACTCTCTCCTTGTGCTGTTTTCAATCTCCGTTCTGCCTCTCCATTCGCGCTGTTTTCAATCTACCGACTGTCTCTCCCCTCGCGTTGTTTTTAATCTCCCAACAGCCTTTTCCCTCGCGCTGTTTTCAATCTCCCATCTGCCTCTCCCCTCGCGCTGTTTTCAATCTCCCTTCTGCCTCTCCACTCGCGCTGTTTTCAATCTCCCTTCTGCCTCTCCACTCGCGCTGTTTTCAATCTCCCATCTGCCCCTCCCCTCTCGCTGTTTTCAATCTCCCTTCTGCCTTTCCACTCGCGCTGTTTTCAATCTCCCTTCTGCCTCTCCACTCGTGCTGTTTTCAATCTCCCTTCTGCCTCTCCACTCGTGCTGTTTTCAATCTCCCATCTGCCTTTCCCCTCGTGCTGTTTTTAATCTCCCGACTGCCTCTCCCCTCGCGCTGTTTTTAATCTCCCGACTGCCTCTCCCCTTGCACTGTTTTCAATCTCCCGACTGCCTCTCCCCTCGCGCTTTTTTCAATGTCCCGACTGCCTCTCCTCTTGCGCTGTTTTCAATCTCCCGACAGCCTCTCCCATCACGCTATTTTGAATCTCCCACTACCTCTCCCCTCGCGCTGTTTTCATCTACCGACTGCCTCTCCCCTCGCGCTGTTTTTAATCTCCCTTCTGCCTCTCCCCTCGCGCTGTTTTCAATCTCCCAACTGCCTCTCCCCTCGCACTGTTTTCAATCACCCGATGGCCTCTCCTCTCGTGCTGTTTTCAATTTCCCGACTGCGACTCCCCTCGCGCTGTTTTCAATCTCCCGACTGCCTCTCTACTCGCACTTTTTACAGTCTCCAGTCTGCCTCTCCCCTCGCGATGTTCTCAATCTCCTGACTGCCTCTCCCCTCGCGCTGTTTTCAATCTCCCGACAGCCTCTCCCCTCGCGCTGTTTTCAATCTCCCCCTGCCTTTCCCCTCGCGTTGTTTTCAATCTCCCGACGGCCTCTCCCCTCGCGATGTTTTCCATCTCCCGACTGCCTCTCCCCTCGCGCTGTATTCAATCTGCCGACTGCCTGTCCCCTCGCGCTGTTTTCAATCTCCCGACTGCTCTCCACTCGCGATGTTTTCAATCTCCCGACTCTGACACTCTCCTTGTGCTGTTTTCAATCTCCCTTCTGCCTCTCCACTCGTGCTGTTTTCAATCTCCCTTCTGCCTCTCCCCTCACGCTGTTTTCAATCTCCCTTCTGCCTCTCCACTCGTGCTGTTTTCAATCTCCCTTCTGCCTCTCCACTTGTGCTGTTTTCAATCTCCCTTCTGCCTCTCCACTCGTGCTGTTTTCAATCTCCCATCTGCCTTTCCCCTCGCGCTGTTTTCAATCTACCGACTGCCTCTCCCCTCGCGCTGTTTTCAATCTGCCGACTGCCTCTCCCCTCGCGCTGTTTTCAATCTCCCGACTGCCTCTCCCCTCGCGATATTTTCAATCTCCATTCTGCCTCTCCCCTCGCGCTGTTTTCAATCTCCCAACTGCTCTCCCCTCACGATGTTTTCAATCTTCCGACTGACTCTCCCCTGGCGCTGTTTTCAATCTCCCGACTCTGACTCTCTCCTTGTGCTGTTTTCAATCTCCCTTCTGCCTCTCCAATCGCACTGTTTTCAATCTACCGACTGTCTCTCCCCTCGCGTTGTTTTCAATCTCCCGACTCTGACTCTCTCCTTGTGCTGTTTTCAATCTCCCTTCTGCCTCTCCATTCGCGCTGTTTTCAATCTACCGACTGTCTCTCCCCTCGCGTTGTTTTCAATCTGCCGACTGCCTCTCCCCTCGCGCTGTTTTCAATCTCCCGACTCTGACTCTCTCCTTGTGCTGTTTTCAATCTCCCTTCTGCCTCTCCATTCGCGCTGTTTTCAATCTACCGACTGTCTCTCCCCTCGCGTTGTTTTTAATCTCCCAACAGCCTTTACCTCGCGCTGTTTTCAATCTCCCTTCTGCCTCTCCCCTCGCGCTGTTTTCAATCTCCCTTCTGCCTCTCCACTCGTGCTGTTTTCAATCTCCCTTCTGCCTCTCCACTCGTGCTGTTTTCAATCTCCCTTCTGCCTCTCCACTCGTGCTGTTTTCAATCTCCCTTCTGCCTCTCCACTCGTGCTGTTTTCAATCTACCGACTGCCTTTCCCCTCGCGCTGTTTTCAATCTCCCATCTGCCTCTCCACTCGCACTGTTTTTAATCTCCCGACTGCCTCTCCCCTCGCACTGTTTTGAATCTCCCGACGGCCTCTCCCCTCGCGCTGTTTTTAATCTCCCGACTGCCTCTCCTCTCGCGCTGTTTTTAATCTCCCGACTGCCTCTCCCCTCGCACTGTTTTGAATCTCCCGACGGCCTCTCCCCTCGCGATGTTTTCCATCTCCCGCCTGCCTCTCCCCTCGCGCTGTTTTCAATCTCCCGACTGCTCTCCCCTCGCGATGTTTTCAATCTCCCGACTCTGACTCTCTCCTTGTGCTGTTTTCAATCTCCCTTCTGCCTCTCCATTCGTGCTGTTTTCAATCTACCGACTGTCTCTCCCCTCGCGTTGTTTTTAATCTCCCAACAGCCTTTACCTCTCGCTTTTTTCAATCTCCCTTCTGCCTCTCCACTTGTGCTGTTTTCAATCTCCCTTCTGCCTCTCCACTCGTGCTGTTTTCAATCTCCCTTCTGCCTCTCCACTTGTGCTGTTTTCAATCTCCCTTCTGCCTCTCCACTCGTGCTATTTTCAATCTCCCATCTGCCTTTCCCCTCGCGCTGTTTTCAATCTACCGACTGCCTCTCCCCTCGCGCTGTTTTCAATCTGCCGACTGCCTCTCCCCTCGCGCTGTTTTCAATCTCCCGACTGCCTCTCCCCTTGTGCTATTTTCAATCTCCATTCTGCCTCTCCCCTCGCGCTGTTTTCAATCTCCCAACTGCTCTCCCCTCACGATGTTTTCAATCTTCCGACTGACTCTCCCCTCGCGTTGTTTTCAATCTCCCGACTCTGACTCTCTCCTTGTGCTGTTTTCAATCTCCGTTCTGCCTCTCCATTCGCGCTGTTTTCAATCTCCCAACTGCTCTCCCCTCACGATGTTTTCAATCTTCCGACTGACTCTCCCCTCGCGTTGTTTTCAATCTCCCGACTCTGACTCTCTCCTTGTGCTGTTTTCAATCTCCGTTCTGCCTCTCCATTCGCGCTGTTTTCAATCTACCGACTGTCTCTCCCCTCGCGTTGTTTTTAATCTCCCAACAGCCTTTTCCCTCGCGCTGTTTTCAATCTCCCATCTGCCTCTCCCCTCGCGCTGTTTTCAATCTCCCTTCTGCCTCTCCACTCGCGCTGTTTTCAATCTCCCTTCTGCCTCTCCACTCGCGCTGTTTTCAATCTCCCATCTGCCCCTCCCCTCTCGCTGTTTTCAATCTCCCTTCTGCCTCTCCACTCGCGCTGTTTTCAATCTCCCTTCTGTCTCTCCACTCGTGCTGTTTTCAATCTCCCTTCTGCCTCTCCACTCGTGCTGTTTTCAATCTCCCATCTGCCTTTCCCCTCGTGCTGTTTTTAATCTCCCGACTGCCTCTCCCCTCGCGCTGTTTTTAATCTCCCGACTGCCTCTCCCCTTGCACTGTTTTCAATCTCCCGACTGCCTCTCCCCTCGCGCTTTTTTCAATGTCCCGACTGCCTCTCCTCTTGCGCTGTTTTCAATCTCCCGACAGCCTCTCCCATCACGCTATTTTGAATCTCCCACTACCTCTCCCCTCGCGCTGTTTTCATCTACCGACTGCCTCTCCCCTCGTGCTGTTTTTAATCTCCCTTCTGCCTCTCCCCTCGCGCTGTTTTCAATCTCCCAACTGCCTCTCCCCTCGCACTGTTTTCAATCACCCGATGGCCTCTCCTCTCGTGCTGTTTTCAATTTCCCGACTGCGACTCCCCTCGCGCTGTTTTCAATCTCCCGACTGCCTCTCTACTCGCACTTTTTACAGTCTCCAGTCTGCCTCTCCCCTCGCGATGTTCTCAATCTCCTGACTGCCTCTCCCCTCGCGCTGTTTTCAATCTCCCGACAGCCTCTCCCCTCGCGCTGTTTTCAATCTCCCCCTGCCTTTCCCCTCGCGTTGTTTTCAATCTCCCGACGGCCTCTCCCCTCGCGATGTTTTCCATCTCCCGACTGCCTCTCCCCTCGCGCTGTATTCAATCTGCCGACTGCCTCTCCCCTCGCGCTGTTTTCAATCTCCCGACTGCTCTCCCCTCGCGATGTTTTCAATCTCCCGACTCTGACACTCTCCTTGTGCTGTTTTCAATCTCCCTTCTGCCTCTCCGTTCGCGCTGTTTTCAATCTACCGACTGTCTCTCCCCTCGCGTTGTTTTTAATCTCCCAACAGCCTTTTCCCTCGCGCTCTTTTCAATCTCCCTTCTGCCTCTCCACTCGTGCTGTTTTCAATCTCCCTTCTGCCTCTCCCCTCACGCTGTTTTCAATCTCCCTTCTGCCTCTCCACTCGTGCTGTTTTCAATCTCCCTTCTGCCTCTCCACTTGTGCTGTTTTCAATCTCCCTTCTGCCTCTCCACTCGTGCTGTTTTCAATCTCCCATCTGCCTTTCCCCTCGCGTTGTTTTCAATCTACCGACTGCCTCTCCCCTCGCGCTGTTTTCAATCTGCCGACTGCCTCTCCCCTCGCGCTGTTTTCAATCTCCCGACTGCCTCTCCCCTCGCGCTATTTTCAATCTCCATTCTGCCTCTCCCCTCGCGCTGTTTTCAATCTCCCAACTGCTCTCCCCTCACGATGTTTTCAATCTTCCGACTGACTCTCCCCTGGCGCTGTTTTCAATCTCCCGACTCTGACTCTCTCCTTGTGCTGTTTTCAATCTCCCTTCTGCCTCTCCAATCGCACTGTTTTCAATCTACCGACTGCCTCTCCCCTCGCGTTGTTTTCAATCTCCCGACTCTGACTCTCTCCTTGTGCTGTTTTCAATCTCCCTTCTGCCTCTCCATTCGCGCTGTTTTCAATCTACCGACTGTCTCTCCCCTCGCGTTGTTTTTAATCTCCCAACAGCCTTTCCCCTCGCGCTGTTTTCAATCTCCCTTCTGCCTCTCCACTCGTGCTGTTTTCAATCTCCCTTCTGCCTCTCCACTCGTGCTGTTTTCAATCTCCCTTCTGCCTCTCCACTCGTGCTGTTTTCAATCTCCCATCTGCCTCTCCACTCGTGCTGTTTTCAATCTCCCTTCTGCCTCTCCACTCGCGCTGTTTTCAATCTCCCTTCTGCCTCTCCACTCGCGCTGTTTTCAATCTCCCATCTGCCCCTCCCCTCGCACTGTTTTCAATCTCCCTTCTGCCTCCCCACTCGCGCTGTTTTCAATCTCCCTTCTGCCTCTCCACTCGTGCTTTTTTCAATCTCCCTTATGCCTCTCCACTCGTGCTGTTTTCAATCTCCCAACTGCCTTTCCCCTCGTGCGGTTTCCATCTCCCATCTGCCTCTCCCCTCGCGCTGTTTTCAATCACCTGACTGCCTCTCCCCTCGCGCTTTTTTCAATGTCCCGACTGCCTCTCCTCTTGCGCTGTTTTCAATCTCCCTACAGCCTCTCCCATCACGCTATTTTGAATCTCCCACTACCTCTCCCCTCGCGCTGTTTTCATCTACCGACTGCCTCTCCCCTCGCGCTGTTTTTAATCTCCCGACTGCCTCTCCCCTTGCACTGTTTTCAATCTCCCGACTGCCTCTCCCCTCGCGTTTTTTCAATGTCCCGACTGCCTCTCCTCTTGCGCTGTTTTCAATCTCCCAACAGCCTCTCCCATCACGCTATTTTGAATCTCCCACTACCTCTCCCCTCGCGCTGTTTTCAGCTACCGACTGCCTCTCCCCTCGCGCTGTTTTTAATCTCCCGACTGCCTCTCCCCTTGCACTGTTTTCAATCTCCCGACTGCCTCTCCCCTCGCGCTTTTTTCAATGTCCCGACTGCCTCTCCTCTTGCGCTGTTTTCAATCTCCCGACAGCCTCTCCCATCACGCTATTTTGAATCTCCCACTACCTCTCCCCTCGCGCTGTTTTCATCTACCGACTGCCTCTCCCCTCGTGCTGTTTTTAATCTCCCTTCTGCCTCTCCCCTCGCGCTGTTTTCAATCTCCCAACTGCCTCTCCCCTCGCACTGTTTTCAATCACCCGATGGCCTCTCCTCTCGTGCTGTTTTCAATTTCCCGACTGCGACTCCCCTCGCGCTGTTTTCAATCTCCCGACTGCCTCTCTACTCGCACTTTTTACAGTCTCCAGTCTGCCTCTCCCCTCGCGATGTTCTCAATCTCCTGACTGCCTCTCCCCTCGCGCTGTTTTCAATCTCCCGACAGCCTCTCCCCTCGCGCTGTTTTCAATCTCCCCCTGCCTTTCCCCTCGCGTTGTTTTCAATCTCCCGACGGCCTCTCCCCTCGCGATGTTTTCCATCTCCCGACTGCCTCTCCCCTCGCGCTGTATTCAATCTGCCGACTGCCTCTCCCCTCGCGCTGTTTTCAATCTCCCGACTGCTCTCCCCTCGCGATGTTTTCAATCTCCCGACTCTGACACTCTCCTTGTGCTGTTTTCAATCTCCCTTCTGCCTCTCCGTTCGCGCTGTTTTCAATCTACCGACTGTCTCTCCCCTCGCGTTGTTTTTAATCTCCCAACAGCCTTTTCCCTCGCGCTCTTTTCAATCTCCCTTCTGCCTCTCCACTCGTGCTGTTTTCAATCTCCCTTCTGCCTCTCCCCTCACGCTGTTTTCAATCTCCCTTCTGCCTCTCCACTCGTGCTGTTTTCAATCTCCCTTCTGCCTCTCCACTTGTGCTGTTTTCAATCTCCCTTCTGCCTCTCCACTCGTGCTGTTTTCAATCTCCCATCTGCCTTTCCCCTCGCGTTGTTTTCAATCTACCGACTGCCTCTCCCCTCGCGCTGTTTTCAATCTGCCGACTGCCTCTCCCCTCGCGCTGTTTTCAATCTCCCGACTGCCTCTCCCCTCGCGCTATTTTCAATCTCCATTCTGCCTCTCCCCTCGCGCTGTTTTCAATCTCCCAACTGCTCTCCCCTCACGATGTTTTCAATCTTCCGACTGACTCTCCCCTGGCGCTGTTTTCAATCTCCCGACTCTGACTCTCTCCTTGTGCTGTTTTCAATCTCCCTTCTGCCTCTCCAATCGCACTGTTTTCAATCTACCGACTGTCTCTCCCCTCGCGTTGTTTTCAATCTCCCGACTCTGACTCTCTCCTTGTGCTGTTTTCAATCTCCCTTCTGCCTCTCCATTCGCGCTGTTTTCAATCTACCGACTGTCTCTCCCCTCGCGTTGTTTTTAATCTCCCAACAGCCTTTTCCTTCGCGCTGTTTTCAATCCCCCATCTGCCTCTCCACTCGTGCTGTTTTCAATCTCCCTTCTGCCTCTCCACTCGTGCTGTTTTCAATCTCCCTTCTGCCTCTCCACTCGTGCTGTTTTCAATCTCCCATCTGCCTCTCCACTCGTGCTGTTTTCAATCTCCCTTCTACCTCTCCACTCGCGCTGTTTTCAATCTCCCTTCTGCCTCTCCACTCGCGCTGTTTTCAATCTCCCATCTGCCCCTCCCCTCGCACTGTTTTCAATCTCCCTTCTGCCTCCCCACTCGCGCTGTTTTCAATCTCCCTTCTGCCTCTCCACTCGTGCTTTTTTCAATCTCCCTTATGCCTCTCCACTCGTGCTGTTTTCAATCTCCCAACTGCCTTTCCCCTCGTGCGGTTTCCATCTCCCATCTGCCTCTCCCCTCGCGCTGTTTTCAATCACCTGACTGCCTCTCCCCTCGCGCTTTTTTCAATGTCCCGACTGCCTCTCCTCTTGCGCTGTTTTCAATCTCCCTACAGCCTCTCCCATCACGCTATTTTGAATCTCCCACTACCTCTCCCCTCGCGCTGTTTTCATCTACCGACTGCCTCTCCCCTCGCGCTGTTTTTAATCTCCCGACTGCCTCTCCCCTTGCACTGTTTTCAATCTCCCGACTGCCTCTCCCCTCGCGTTTTTTCAATGTCCCGACTGCCTCTCCTCTTGCGCTGTTTTCAATCTCCCAACAGCCTCTCCCATCACGCTATTTTGAATCTCCCACTACCTCTCCCCTCGCGCTGTTTTCAGCTACCGACTGCCTCTCCCCTCGCGCTGTTTTTAATCTCCCGACTGCCTCTCCCCTTGCACTGCTTTCAATCTCCGACCGGCTCCCGCCTTGCGTACTTTTCAATCTCATGACTGCCTCGCCTCTTGCGCTATTTTAATTTCCCACTGCCTCTCCCCTCGCACTGTTTTCAATCTGGCGACTGACTCTCCCCTCGCGCTGTTTTTAATTTCCGGACTGCGACTCCCCTCGATCTCTTTTCAATCTCCCGACTGCCTCTCCCCTCGCGCTGTTTTCAATCTCCTGACTGCCTCTCCCCTCGCGCTGTTTTCAATCTCCCGATGGCCTCTCCTCTCGCGCTTTTTTCAATCTCCCAATGGCCTCTCCTCTCGTGCTGTTTCTAATCTCCCTTCTGTCTCTCCACACGTGCTGTTTTCAATCTCCCTTCTGCCTCTCCACTCGTGCTGTTTTCAATCTCCCATCTGCCTTTCGCCTCGTGCTGTTTTCAATCTCCCATCTGCCTCTCCCCCCGCGCTGTTTTCAATCTCCCTTCTGCCTCTCCACTCGTGCTGTTTTCAATCACCCTTCTGCCTCTCCACTCGTGCTGTTTTCAATCTCCCACCTGCCTCTCCCCTCGCGCTGTTTTCAATCTCCCTTCTGCCTCTCCACTCGCGCTGTTTTCAATCTCCCTTCTGCCTCTCCACTCGCGCTGTTTTCAATCTCCCATCTGCCCCTCCCCTCGCGCTGTTTTCAATCTCCCTTCTGCCTCTCCACTCGCGCTGTTTTCAATCTCCCTTCTGCCTCTCCACTCGTGCTGTTTTCAATCTCCCTTCTGCCTCTCCACTCGTGCTGTTTTCAATCTCCCGACTGCCTCTCCCCTCGCGCTTTTTGCAATGTCCCGACTGCCTCTCCTCTTGCGCTGTTTTCAATCTCCCAACAGCTTCTCCCATCACGCTATTTTGAATCTCCCACTACCTCTTCCCTCGCGCTTTTTTCATCTACCGACTGCCTCTCCCCTCGCGCTGTTTTTAATCTCCCGACTGCCTCTCCCCTTGCACTGTTTTCAATCTCCGACCGGCTCCCGCCTTGCGTACTTTTCAATCTCATGACTGCCTCGCCTCTTGCGCTATTTTGAATTTCCCACTGCCTCTCCCCTCGCACTGTTTTCAATCTGGCGACTGACTCTCCCCTCGCGCTGTTTTCAATCTCCGGACTGCCTCTCCCCTCGCGCTGTTTTCAATCTCCCGATGGCCTCTCCTCTCGTGCTGTTTCCAATCTCCCGACTGCCTCTCCTCTCGCACTGTTTTTGATCAGCCAACTGCCTCTCCCCTCGCGCTGTATTTGATCTGCCAACTGCCTCTCCCATTGCGCTGTTTTCAATCTCCCGACTGCCTCTCCCCTCGCGCTGTTATCAATCTCCTGACTGCCTCTCCCCTCGCGCTGATTTTGATCTGCCAACTGCCTCTCCCCTCGCGCTGATTTCAATCTCCTGACTGCCTCTCCCCTCGCGCTGTTTTCAATCTCCCGACAGTCGCTCCCCTCGCGCTGTTTTCAATCTACCCCTGCCTTTCCCCTCGCGCTGTTTTCACTCTCCCGACTGCCTCTCCTCTCGCGCTGTTTTCAATCTCCCGACTGCCTCTCCCCTCGCGATGTTTTCCATCTCCCGACTGCCTCTCCCCTCACGCTGATTTCAATCTCCCGACTGCCTCTCCCCTCGCGCTGTTTTCAATCTCCCGACTGCCTCTCCCCTCGCACTGTTTTCAATCTCCCGATGGCCTCTCCCCTCGCGCTATTTTCAATCTCCATTCTGCCTCTCCCCTCGCGCTGTTTTCAATCTCCCGACTGCCTCTCCCCTCGCGCTATTTTCAATCTCCAGTCTGCCTCTCCCCTCGTGCTGTTTTCAATCTTCCGACTGACTCTACCCTCGCTCTGTTTTCAATCTCTCGACTGCCTCTCCTCTTGCGCTGTTTTCAATCTCCCAAGAGCCTCTCTACTCGCGTTGTTTTCAATCTGCGAACTGCCTCTCCCCTCGCGCTGTTTTCAATCTCCCGACTGCCTCTCCCCTCGCGCTGTTTTCAATCTCCCGATGGCCTCTCCCCTCGCGCTATTTTCAATCTCCATTCTGCCTCTCCCCTCGCGCTGTTTTCAATCTCCCGACTGCCTCTCCCCTCGCGCTATTTTCAATCTCCATTCTGCCTCTCCCCTCGTGCTGTTTTCAATCTTCCGACTGACTCTACCCTCGCTCTGTTTTCAATCTCTCGACTGCCTCTCCTCTTGCGCTGTTTTCAATCTCCCAAGAGCCTCTCTACTCGCGTTGTTTTCAATCTGCCAACTGCCTCTCCCCTCGCGTTGTTTTCAATCTGCCGACAGCCTCTCCCCTCGCGCTGTTTTCAATCTCCCGACAGCCGCTCCCCTCGCGCTGTTTTCAATCTACCCCTGCCTTTCCCCTCGCGCTGTTTTCACTCTCCCGACTGCCTCTCCTCTCGCACTGTTTTCAATCTCCCGACTGCCTCTCCCCTCGCGATGTTTTCCATCTCCCGACTGCCTCTCCCCTCACGCTGATTTCAATCTCCCGACTGCCTCTCCCCTCGCGCTGTTTTCAATCTCCCGACTGCCTCTCCCCTCGCGCTGTTTTCAATCTCCCGATGGCCTCTCCCCTCGCGCTATTTTCAATCTCCATTCTGCCTCTCCCCTCGCGCTGTTTTCAATCTCCCGACTGCCTCTCCCCTCGCGCTATTTTCAATCTCCATTCTGCCTCTCCCCTCGTGCTGTTTTCAATCTTCCGACTGACTCTACCCTCGCTCTGTTTTCAATCTCTCGACTGCCTCTCCTCTTGCGCTGTTTTCAATCTCCCAAGAGCCTCTCTACTCGCGTTGTTTTCAATCTGCCAACTGCCTCTCCCCTCGCGTTGTTTTCAATCTGCCGACAGCCTCTCCTGTCGCGCTGTTTTGAATCTCCCGACGGCCTCTCCCCTCGCGATGTTTTCCATCTCCCGACTGCCTCTCCCCTCGCGATGTTTTCAATCTCCCGACTCTGACTCTCTCCTTGTGCTGTTTTCAATCTCCCTTCTGCCTCTCCATTCGCGCTGTTTTCAATCTACCGACTGCCTCTCCCCTCGCGCTGTTTTTAATCTCCCAACAGCCTTTTCCCTCGCGCTGTTTTCAATCTCCCTTCTGCCTCTCCACTCGTGCTGTTTTCAATCTCCCTTCTGCCTCTCCCCTCACGCTGTTTTCAATCTCCCATCTGCCCCTCCCCTCGCGCTGTTTTCAATCTCCCTTCTGCCTCTCCACTCGTGCTGTTTTCAATCTTCCGTCTGCCTCTCCACTCGTGCTGTTTTCAATCTCCCATCTGCCTTTCCCCTCGTGCGGTTTCCATCTCCCATCTGCCTCTCCCCTCGCGCTGTTTTCAATCTCCCGACTGCCTCTCCCCTCGCGCTTTTTTCAATGTCCCGACTGCCTCTCCTCTTGCGCTGTTTTCAATCTCCCAACAGCCTCTCCCATCACGCTATTTTGAATCTCCCACTACCTCTCCCCTCGCGCTGTTTTCATCTACCGACTGCCTCTCCCCTCGCGCTGTTTTTAATCTCCCGACTGCCTCTCCCCTTGCACTGTTTTCAATCTCCCGACTGCCTCTCCCCTCGCGCTTTTTTCAATGTCCTGACTGCCTCTCCTCTTGCGCTGTTTTCAATCTCCAAACAGCTTCTCCCATCACGCTATTTTGAATCTCCCACTACCTCTCCCATCGCGCTGTTTTCATCTACCGACTGACTCTCCCCTCGCGCTGTTTTTAATCTCCCGACTGCCTCTCCCCCTGCACTGTTTTCAATCTCCCGACTGCCTCTCCCCTCGCGCTTTTTTCAATGTCCCGACTGCCTCTCCTCTTGTGCTGTTTTCAATCTCCCAACAGCTTCTCCCATCACGCTGTTTTGAATCTCCCACTACCTCTCCCCTCGTGCTGTTTTCATCTACCGACTGCCTCTCCCCTCGCGCTGTTTTTAATCTCCCGACTACCTCTCCCCTTGCACTGTTTTCAATCTCCGACCGGCTCCCGCCTTGCGTACTTTTCAATCTCATGACTGCCTCGCCTCTTGCGCTATTTTGAATTTCCCACTGCCTCTCCCCTCGCACTGTTTTCAATCTGGCGACTGACTCTCCCCTCGCGCTGTTTTTAATTTCCGGACTGCGACTCCCCTCGATCTCTTTTCAATCTCCCGACTGCCTCTCCCCTCACGCTGTTTTCAATCTCCTGACTGCCTCTCCCCTCGCGCTGTTTTCAATCTCCCGCTGGCCTCTCCTCTCGCGCATTTTTCAATCTCCCGATGGCCTCTCCTCTCGTGCTGTTTCCAATCTCCCTTCTGCCTCTCCACTCGTGCTGCTTTCAATCTCCCTTCTGCCTCTGACTCGTGCTGTTTTCAATCTCCCATCTGCCTTTCGCCTCATGCTGTTTTCAATCTCCCATCTGCCTCTCCCCTTGCGCTGTTTTCAATCTCCCTTCTGCCTCTCCACTCGTGCTGTTTTCAATCACCCTTCTGCCTCTCCACTCGTGCTGTTTTCAATCTCCCATCTGCCTCTCCCCTCGCGCTGTTTTCAATCTCCCTTCTGCCTCTCCACTCGCGCTGTTTTCAATCTCCCTTCTGCCTCTCCACTCGCGCTGTTTTCAATCTCCCATCTGCCCCTCCCCTCGCGCTGTTTTCAATCTCCCTTCTGCCTCTCCACTCGCGCTGTTTTCAATCTCCCTTTTGCCTCTCCACTCGTGCTGTTTTCAATCTCCCTTCTGCCTCTCCACTCGTGCTGTTTTCAATCTCCCGACTGCCTCTCCCCTCGCGCTTTTTTCAATGTCCCGACTGCCTCTCCTCTTGCGCTGTTTTCAATCTCCCAACAGCTTCTCCCATCACGCTATTTTGAATCTCCCACTACCTCTCCCCTCGCGCTGTTTTCATCTACTGACTGCCTCTCCCCTTGCACTGTTTTCAATCTCCCGACTGCCTCTCCCCTCGCGCTTTTTTCAATGTCCCGACTGCCTCTCCTCTTTCGCAGTTTTCAATCTCCCAACAGCTTCTCCCATCACGCTATTTTGAATCTCCCACTACCTCTCCCATCGCGCTGTTTTCATCTACCGACTGCCTCTCCCCTCGCGCTGTTTTTAATCTCCCGACTGCCTCTCCCCTTGCACTGTTTTCAATCTCCCGACTGCCTCTCCCCTCGCGCTTTTTTCAATGTCCCGACTGCCTCTCCTCTTGCGCTGTTTTCAATCTCCCAACAGCTTCTCCCATCACGCTGTTTTGAATCTCCCACTACCTCTCCCCTCGCGCTGTTTTCATCTACCGACTGCCTCTCCCCTCGCGCTGTTTTTAATCTCCCGACTACCTCTCCCCTTGCACTGTTTTCAATCTCCGACCGGCTCCCGCCTTGCGTACTTTTCAATCTCATGACTGCCTCGCCTCTTGCGCTATTTTGAATTTCCCACTGCCTCTCCCCTCGCACTGTTTTCAATCTGGCGACTGACTCTCCCCTCGCGCTGTTTTTAATTTCCGGACTGCGACTCCCCTCGATCTCTTTTCAATCTCCCTTCTGCCTCTCCACTCGCGCTGTTTTCAATCTCCCATCTGCCCCTCCCCTCGCGCTGTTTTCAATCTCCCTTCTGCCTCTCCACTCGCGCTGTTTTCAATCTCCCTTCTGCCTCACCACTCGTGCTGTTTTCAATCTCCCTTCTGCCTCTCCACTCGTGCTGTTTTCAATCTCCCGACTGCCTCTCCCCTCGCGCTTTTTTCAATGTCCCGACTGCCTCTCCTCTTGCGCTGTTTTCAATCTCCCAACAGCTTCTCCCATCACGCTATTTTGAATCTCCCACTACCTCTCCCCTCGCGCTGTTTTCATCTACCGACTGCCTCTCCCCTCGCGCTGTTTTTAATCTCCCGACTGCCTCTCCCCTTGCACTGTTTTCAATCTCCGACCGGCTCCCGCCTTGCGTACTTTTCAATCTCATGACTGCCCCGCCTCTTGCGCTATTTTGAATTTCCCACTGCCTCTCCCCTCGCACTGTTTTCAATCTGGCGACTGACTCTCCCCTCGCGCTGTTTGCAATCTCCGACCGGCTCCCGCCTTGCGTACTTTTCAATCTCATGACTGCCCCGCCTCTTGCGCTATTTTGAATTTCCCACTGCCTCTCCCCTCGCACTGTTTTCAATCTGGCGACTGACTCTCCCCTCGCGCTGTTTTCAATCTCCCGATGGCCTCTCCTCTCGCGCTTTTTTCAATCTCCCGATGGCCTCTCCTCTCGTGCTGTTTCCAATCTCCCTTCTGCCTCTCCACTCGTGCTGCTTTCAATCTCCCTTCTGCCTCTCCACTCGTGCTGTTTTCAATCTCCCATCTGCCTTTCGCCTCGTGCTGTTTTCAATCTCCCATCTGCCTCTCCCCTCGCGCTGTTTTCAATCTCCCTTCTGCCTCTCCACTCGTGCTGTTTTCAATCACCCTTCTGCCTCTCCACTCGTGCTGTTTTCAATCTCCCATCTGCCTCTCCACTCGCGCTGTTTTCAATCTCCCTTCTGCCTCTCCACTCGCGCTGTTTTCAATCTCCCATCTGCCCCTCCCCTCGCGCTGTTTTCAATCTCCCTTCTGCCTCTCCACTCGCGCTGTTTTCAATCTCCCTTCTGCCTCTCCACTCGTGCTGTTTTCAATCTCCCTTCTGCCTCTCCACTCGTGCTGTTTTCAATCTCCCGACTACCTCTCCCCTCGCGCTTTTTTCAATGTCCCGACTGCCTCTCCTCTTGCGCTGTTTTCAATCTCCCAACAGCTTCTCCCATCACGCGATTTTGAATCTCCCACTACCTCTCCCCTCGCGCTGTTTTCATCTACTGACTGCCTCTCCCCTCGCGCTGTTTTTAATCTCCCGACTGCCTCTCCCCTTGCACTGTTTTCAATCTCCGTCCGGCTCCCGCCTTGCGTACTTTTCAATCTCATGACTGCCTCGCCTCTTGCGCTATTTTGAATTTCCCACTGCCTCTCCCCTCGCACTGTTTTCAATCTGGCGACTGACTCTCCCCTCGCGCTGTTTTCAATCTCCTGACTGCCTCTCCCCTCGCGCTGATTTTGACCTGCCAACTGCCTCTCCCCTCGCGCTGATTTCAATCTCCTGACTGCCTCTCCCCTCACGCTGATTTCAATCTCCCGACTGCCTCTCCCCTCGCGCTGTTTTCAATCTCCCGACTGCCTCTCCCCTCGCGCTATTTTCAATCTCCATTCTGCCTCTCCCCTCGTGCTGTTTTCAATCTTCCGACTGACTCTACCCTCGCTCTGTTTTCAATCTCTCGACTGCCTCTCCTCTTGCGCTGTTTTCAATCTCCCAAGAGCCTCTCTACTCGCATTGTTTTCAATCTGCCAACTGCCTCTCCCCTCGCGCTGTTTTCAATCTCCCTTCTGCCTCTCCACTCGTGCTGTTTTCAATCTCCCTTCTGCCTCTCCACTCGTGCTGTTTTCAATCTCCCTTCTGCCTCTCCACTCGTGCTGTTTTCAATCTCCCATCTGCCTCTCCACTCGTGCTGTTTTCAATCTCCCTTCTGCCTCTCCACTCGCGCTGTTTTCAATCTCCCTTCTGCCTCTCCACTCGCGCTGTTTTCAATCTCCCATCTGCCCCTCCCCTCGCACTGTTTTCAATCTCCCTTCTGCCTCCCCACTCGCGCTGTTTTCAATCTCCCTTCTGCCTCTGCACTCGTGCTTTTTTCAATCTCCCTTATGCCTCTCCACTCGTGCTGTTTTCAATCTCCCAACTGCCTTTCCCCTCGTGCGGTTTCCATCTCCCATCTGCCTCTCCCCTCGCGCTGTTTTCAATCACCTGACTGCCTCTCCCCTCGCGCTTTTTTCAATGTCCCGACTGCCTCTCCTCTTGTGCTGTTTTCAATCTCCCTACAGCCTCTCCCATCACGCTATTTTGAATCTCCCACTACCTCTCCCCTCGCGCTGTTTTCATCTACCGACTGCCTCTCCCCTCGCGCTGTTTTTAATCTCCCGACTGCCTCTCCCCTTGCACTGTTTTCAATCTCCCGACTGCCTCTCCCCTCGCGTTTTTTCAATGTCCCGACTGCCTCTCCTCTTGCGCTGTTTTCAATCTCCCAACAGCCTCTCCCATCACGCTATTTTGAATCTCCCACTACCTCTCCCCTCGCGCTGTTTTCAGCTACCGACTGCCTCTCCCCTCGCGCTGTTTTTAATCTCCCGACTGCCTCTCCCCTTGCACTGCTTTCAATCTCCGACCGGCTCCCGCCTTGCGTACTTTTCAATCTCATGACTGCCTCGCCTCTTGCGCTATTTTAATTTCCCACTGCCTCTCCCCTCGCACTGTTTTCAATCTGGCGACTGACTCTCCCCTCGCGCTGTTTTTAATTTCCGGACTGCGACTCCCCTCGATCTCTTTTCAATCTCCCGACTGCCTCTCCCCTCGCGCTGTTTTCAATCTCCTGACTGCCTCTCCCCTCGCGCTGTTTTCAATCTCCCGATGGCCTCTCCTCTCGCGCTTTTTTCAATCTCCCAATGGCCTCTCCTCTCGTGCTGTTTCTAATCTCCCTTCTGTCTCTCCACACGTGCTGTTTTCAATCTCCCTTCTGCCTCTCCACTCGTGCTGTTTTCAATCTCCCATCTGCCTTTCGCCTCGTGCTGTTTTCAATCTCCCATCTGCCTCTCCCCCCGCGCTGTTTTCAATCTCCCTTCTGCCTCTCCACTCGTGCTGTTTTCAATCACCCTTCTGCCTCTCCACTCGTGCTGTTTTCAATCTCCCACCTGCCTCTCCCCTGGCGCTGTTTTCAATCTCCCTTCTGCCTCTCCACTCGCGCTGTTTTCAATCTCCCTTCTGCCTCTCCACTCGCGCTGTTTTCAATCTCCCATCTGCCCCTCCCCTCGCGCTGTTTTCAATCTCCCTTCTGCCTCTCCACTCGCGCTGTTTTCAATCTCCCTTCTGCCTCTCCACTCGTGCTGTTTTCAATCTCCCTTCTGCCTCTCCACTCGTGCTGTTTTCAATCTCCCGACTGCCTCTCCCCTCGCGCTTTTTGCAATGTCCCGACTGCCTCTCCTCTTGCGCTGTTTTCAATCTCCCAACAGCTTCTCCCATCACGCTATTTTGAATCTCCCACTACCTCTTCCCTCGCGCTGTTTTCATCTACCGACTGCCTCTCCCCTCGCGCTGATTTTAATCTCCCGACTGCCTCTCCCCTTGCACTGTTTTCAATCTCCGACCGGCTCCCGCCTTGCGTACTTTTCAATCTCATGACTGCCTCGCCTCTTGCGCTATTTTGAATTTCCCACTGCCTCTCCCCTCGCACTGTTTTCAATCTCCCTCCTGCCTCCCCACTCGCGCTGTTTTCAATCTCCCTTCTGCCTCTCCACTCGTGCTTTTTTCAATCTCCCTTATGCCTCTCCACTCGTGCTGTTTTCAATCTCCCAACTGCCTTTCCCCTCGTGCGGTTTCCATCTCCCATCTGTCTCTCCCCTCGCGCTGTTTTCAATCTCCCGACTGCCTCTCCCCTCGCGTTTTTTCAATGTACCGACTGCCTCTCCTCTTGCGCTGTTTTCAATCTCCCAACAGCCTCTCCCATCATGCTATTTTGAATCTCCCACTACCTCTCCCCTCGCGCTGTTTTCAGCTACCGACTGCCTCTCCCCTCGCGCTGTTTTTAATCTCCCGACTGCCTCTCCCCTTGCACTGCTTTCAATCTCCGACCGGCTCCCGCCTTGCGTACTTTTCAATCTCATGACTGCCTCGCCTCTTGCGCTATTTTGAATTTCCCACTGCCTCTCCCCTCGCACTGTTTTCAATCTGGCGACTGACTCTCCCCTCGCGCTGTTTTTAATTTCCGGACTGCGACTCCCCTCGATCTCTTTTCAATCTCCCGACTGCCTCTCCCCTCGCGCTGTTTTCAATCTCCTGACTGCCTCTCCCCTCGCGCTGTTTTCAATCTCCCGATGGCCTCTCCTCTCGCGCTTTTTTCAATCTCCCAATGGCCTCTCCTCTCGTGCTGTTTCTAATCTCCCTTCTGTCTCTCCACACGTGCTGTTTTCAATCTCCCTTCTGCCTCTCCAATCGTGCTGTTTTCAATCTCCCATCTGCCTTTCGCCTCGTGCTGTTTTCAATCTCCCATCTGCCTCTCCCCCCGCGCTGTTTTCAATCTCCCTTCTGCCTCTCCACTCGTGCTGTTTTCAATCACCCTTCTGCATCTCCACTCGTGCTGTTTTCAATATCCCACCTGCCTCTCCCCTCGCGCTGTTTTCAATCTCCCTTCTGCCTCTCCACTCGCGCTGTTTTCAATCTCCCTTCTGCCTCTCCACTCGCGCTGTTTTCAATCTCCCATCTGCCCCTCCCCTCGCGCTGTTTTCAATCTCCCTTCTGCCTCTCCACTCGCGCTGTTTTCAATCTCCCTTCTGCCTCTCCACTCGTGCTGTTTTCAATCTCCCTTCTGCCTCTCCACTCGTGCTGTTTTCAATCTCCCGACTGCCTCTCCCCTCGCGCTTTTTGCAATGTCCCGACTGCCTCTCCTCTTGCGCTGTTTTCAATCTCCCAACAGCTTCTCCCATCACGCTATTTTGAATCTCCCACTACCTCTTCCCTCGCGCTGTTTTCATCTACCGACTGCCTCTCCCCTCGCGCTGTTTTTAATCTCCCGACTGCCTCTCCCCTTGCACTGTTTTCAATCTCCGACCGGCTCCCGCCTTGCGTACTTTTCAATCTCATGACTGCCTCGCCTCTTGCGCTATTTTGAATTTCCCACTGCCTCTCCCCTCGCACTGTTTTCAATCTGGCGACTGACTCTCCCCTCGCGCTGTTTTCAATCTCCGGACTGCCTCTTCCCTCGCGCTGTTTTCAATCTCCCGATGGCCTCTCCTCTCGTGCTGTTTCCAATCTCCCGACTGCCTCTCCTCTCGCACTGTTTTTGATCTGCCAACTGCCTCTCCCATTGCGCTGTTTTCAATCTCCCGACTGCCTCTCCCCTCGCGCTGTTATCAATCTCCTGACTGCCTCTCCCCTCGCGCTGATTTTGATCTGCCAACTGCCTCTCCCCTCGCGCTGATTTCAATCTCCTGACTGCCTCTCCCCTCGCGCTGTTTTCAATCTCCCGACAGCCGCTCCCCTCGCGCTGTTTTCAATCTACCCCTGCCTTTCCCCTCGCGCTGTTTTCACTCTCCCGACTGCCTCTCCTCTCGCGCTGTTTTCAATCTCCCGACTGCCTCTCCCCTCGCGATGTTTTCCATCTCCCGACTGCCTCTCCCCTCACGCTGATTTCAATCTCCCGACTGCCTCTCCCCTCGCGCTGTTTTCAATCTCCCGACTGCCTCTCCCCTCGCACTGTTTTCAATCTCCCGATGGCCTCTCCCCTCGCGCTATTTTCAATCTCCATTCTGCCTCTCCCCTCGCGCTGTTTTCAATCTCCCGACTGCCTCTCCCCTCGCGCTATTTTCAATCTCCAGTCTGCCTCTCCCCTCGTGCTGTTTTCAATCTTCCGACTGACTCTACCCTCGGTCTGTTTTCAAACTCTCGACTGCCTCTCCTCTTGCGCTGTTTTCAATCTCCCAAGAGCCTCTCTACTCGCGTTGTTTTCAATCTGCGAACTGCCTCTTCCCTCGCGCTGTTTTCAATCTCCCGACTGCCTCTCCCCTCGCGCTGTTTTCAATCTCCCGATGGCCTCTCCCCTCGCGCTATTTTCAATCTCCATTCTGCCTCTCCCCTCGCGCTGTTTTCAATCTCCCGACTGCCTCTCCCCTCGCGCTATTTTCAATCTCCATTCTGCCTCTCCCCTCGTGCTGTTTTCAATCTTCCGACTGACTCTACCCTCGCTCTGTTTTCAATCTCTCGACTGCCTCTCCTCTTGCGCTGTTTTCAATCTCCCAAGAGCCTCTCTACTCGCGTTGTTTTCAATCTGCCAACTGCCTCTCCCCTCGCGTTGTTTTCAATCTGCCGACAGCCTCTCCCCTCGCGCTGTTTTCAATCTCCCGACAGCCGCTCCCCTCGCGCTGTTTTCAATCTCCCCCTGCCTTTCCCCTCGCGCTGTTTTCACTCTCCCGACTGCCTCTCCTCTCGCACTGTTTTCAATCTCCCGACTGCCTCTCCCCTCGCGATGTTTTCCATCTCCCGACTGCCTCTCCCCTCACGTTGATTTCAATCTCCCGACTGCCTCTCCCCTCGCGCTGTTTTCAATCTCCTGACTGCCTCTCCCCTCGCGCTGTTTTCAATCTCCCGATGGCCTCTCCCCTCGCGCTATTTTCAATCTCCATTCTGCCTCTCCCCTCGCGTTGTTTTCAATCTGCCGACAGCCTCTCCTCTCGCGCTGTTTTGAATCTCCCGACGGCCTCTCCCCTCGCGATGTTTTCCATCTCCCGACTGCCTCTCCCCTCGCGATGTTTTCAATCTCCCGACTCTGACTCTCTCCTTGTGCTGTTTTCAATCTCCCTTCTGCCTCTCCATTCGCGCTGTTTTCAATCTACCGACTGCCTCTCCCCTCGCGCTGTTTTTAATCTCCCAACAGCCTTTTCCCTCGCGCTGTTTTCAATCTCCCTTCTGCCTCTCCACTCGTGCTGTTTTCAATCTCCCTTCTGCCGCTCCCCTCACGCTGTTTTCAATCTCCCTTCTGCCTCTCCCCTCACGCTGTTTTCAATCTCCCATCTGCCCCTCCCCTCGCGCTGTTTTCAATCTCCCTTCTGCCTCTCCACTCGTGCTGTTTTCAATCTCCCGTCTGCCTCTCCACTCGTGCTGTTTTCAATCTCCCATCTGCCTTTCCCCTCGTGCGGTTTCCATCTCCCATCTGCCTCTCCCGTCGCGCTGTTTTCAATCTCCCGACTGCCTCTCCCCTCGCGCTTTTTTCAATGTCCCGACTGCCTCTCCTCTTGTGCTGTTTTCAATCTCCCAACAGCCTCTCCCATCACGCTATTTTGAATCTCCCACTACCTCTCCCCTCGCGCTGTTTTCATCTACCGACTGCCTCTCCCCTCGCGCTGTTTTTAATCTCCCGACTGCCTCTCCCCTTGCACTGTTTTCAATCTCCCGACTGCCTCTCCCCTCGCGCTTTTTTCAATGTCCCGACTGCCTCTCCTCTTGCGCTGTTTTCAATCTCCAAACAGCTTCTCCCATCACGCTATTTTGAATCTCCCACTACCTCTCCCATCGCGCTGTTTTCATCTACCGACTGCCTCTCCCCTCGCGCTGTTTTTAATCTCCCGACTGCCTCTCCCCTTGCACTGTTTTCAATCTCCCGACTGCCTCTCCCCTCGCGCTTTTTTCAATGTCCCGACTGCCTCTCCTCTTGCGCTGTTTTCAATCTCCCAACAGCTTCTCCCATCACGCTGTTTTGAATCTCCCACTACCTCTCCCCTCGCGCTGTTTTCATCTACCGACTGCCTCTCCCCTCGCGCTGTTTTTAATCTCCCGACTACCTCTCCCCTTGCACTGTTTTCAATCTCCGACCGGCTCCCGCCTTGCGTACTTTTCAATCTCATGACTGCCTCGCCTCTTGCGCTATTTTGAATTTCCCACTGCCTCTCCCCTCGCACTGTTTTCAATCTGGCGACTGACTCTCCCCTCGCGCTGTTTTTAATTTCCGGACTGCGACTCCCCTCGATCTCTTTTCAATCTCCCGACTGCCTCTCCCCTCACGCTGTTTTCAATCTCCTGACTGCCTCTCCCCTCGCGCTGTTTTCAATCTCCCGCTGGCCTCTCCTCTCGCGCTTTTTTCAATCTCCCGATGGCCTCTCCTCTCGTGCTGTTTCCAATCTCCCTTCTGCCTCTCCACTCGTGCTGCTTTCAATCTCCCTTCTGCCTCTCCACTCGTGCTGTTTTCAATCTCCCATCTGCCTTTCGCCTCATGCTGTTTTCAATCTCCCATCTGCCTCTCCCCTTGCGCTGTTTTCAATCTCCCTTCTGCCTCTCCACTCGTGCTGTTTTCAATCACCCTTCTGCCTCTCCACTCGTGCTGTTTTCAATCTCCCATCTGCCTCTCCCCTCGCGCTGTTTTCAATCTCCCTTCTGCCTCTCCACTCGCGCTGTTTTCAATCTCCCTTCTGCCTCTCCACTCGCGCTGTTTTCAATCTCCCATCTGCCCCTCCCCTCGCGCTGTTTTCAATCTCCCTTCTGCCTCTCCACTCGCGCTGTTTTCAATCTCCCTTTTGCCTCTCCACTCGTGCTGTTTTCAATCTCCCTTCTGCCTCTCCACTCGTGCTGTTTTCAATCTCCCGACTGCCTCTCCCCTCGCGCTTTTTTCAATGTCCCGACTGCCTCTCCTCTTGCGCTGTTTTCAATCTCCCAACAGCTTCTCCCATCACGCTATTTTGAATCTCCCACTACCTCTCCCCTCGCGCTGTTTTCATCTACTGACTGCCTCTCCCCTCGCGCTGTTTTCAATCTCCCGACTGCCTCTCCCCTCGCGCTTTTTTCAATGTCCCGACTGCCTCTCCTCTTGCGCTGTTTTCAATCTCCCAACAGCCTCTCCCATCACGCTATTTTGAATCTCCCACTACCTCTCCCCTCGCGCTGTTTTCATCTACCGACTGCCTCTCCCCTCGCGCTGTTTTTAATCTCCCGACTGCCTCTCCCCTTGCACTGTTTTCAATGTCCCGACTGGGTCTCCCCTCGCGCTTTTTTCAATGTCCCGACTGCCTCTCCTCTTTCGCAGTTTTCAATCTCCCAACAGCTTCTCCCATCACGCTATTTTGAATCTCCCACTACCTCTCCCATCGCGCTGTTTTCATCTACCGACTGCCTCTCCCCTCACGCTGTTTTTAATCTCCCGACAGCCTCTCCCCTTGCACTGTTTTCAATCTCCCGACTGCCTCTCCCCTCGCGCTTTTTTCAATGTCCCGACTGCCTCTCCTCTTGCGCTGTTTTCAATCTCCCAACAGCTTCTCCCATCACGCTGTTTTGAATCTCCCACTACCTCTCCCCTCGCGCTGTTTTCATCTACCGACTGCCTCTCCCCTCGCGCTGTTTTTAATCTCCCGACTACCTCTCCCCTTGCACTGTTTTCAATCTCCGACCGGCTCCCGCCTTGCGTACTTTTCAATCTCATGACTGCCTCGCCTCTTGCGCTATTTTGAATTTCCCACTGCCTCTCCCCTCGCACTGTTTTCAATCTGGCGACTGACTCTCCCCTCGCGCTGTTTTTAATTTCCGGACTGCGACTCCCCTCGATCTCTTTTCAATCTCCCTTCTGCCTCTCCACTCGCGCTGTTTTCAATCTCCCATCTGCCCCTCCCCTCGCGCTGTTTTCAATCTCCCTTCTGCCTCTCCACTCGCGCTGTTTTCAATCTCCCTTCTGCCTCTCCACTCGTGCTGTTTTCAATCTCCCTTCTGCCTCTCCACTCGTGCTGTTTTCAATCTCCCGACTGCCTCTCCCCTCGCGCTTTTTTCAATGTCCCGACTGCCTCTCCTCTTGCGCTGTTTTCAATCTCCCAACAGCTTCTCCCATCACGCTATTTTGAATCTCCCACTACCTCTCCCCTCGCGCTGTTTTCATCTACCGACTGCCTCTCCCCTCGCGCTGTTTTTAATCTCCCGACTGCCTCTCCCCTAGCACTGTTTTCAATCTCCGACCGGCTCCCGCCTTGCGTACTTTTCAATCTCATGACTGCCCCGCCTCTTGCGCTATTTTGAATTTCCCACTGCCTCTCCCCTCGCACTGTTTTCAATCTGGCGACTGACTCTCCCCTCGCGCTGTTTTCAATCTCCCGATGGCCTCTCCTCTCGCGCTTTTTTCAATCTCCCGATGGCCTCTCCTCTCGTGCTGTTTCCAATCTCCCTTCTGCCTCTCCACTCGTGCTGCTTTCAATCTCCCTTCTGCCTCTCCACTCGTGCTGTTTTCAATCTCCCATCTGCCTTTCGCCTCGTGCTGTTTTCAATCTCCCATCTGCCTCTCCCCTCGCGCTGTTTTCAATCTCCCTTCTGCCTCTCCACTCGCGCTGTTTTCAATCTCCCTTCTGCCTCTCCACTCGCGCTGTTTTCAATCTCCCATCTGCCCCTCCCCTCGCGCTGTTTTCAATCTCCCTTCTGCCTCTCCACTCGCGCTGTTTTCAATCTCCCTTTTGCCTCTCCACTCGTGCTGTTTTCAATCTCCCTTCTGCCTCTCCACTCGTGCTGTTTTCAATCTCCCGACTGCCTCTCCCCTCGCGCTTTTTTCAATGTCCCGACTGCCTCTCCTCTTGCGCTGTTTTCAATCTCCCAACAGCTTCTCCCATCACGCTATTTTGAATCTCCCACTACCTCTCCCCTCGCGCTGTTTTCATCTACTGACTGCCTCTCCCCTCGCGCTGTTTTCAATCTCCCGACTGCCTCTCCCCTCGCGCTTTTTTCAATGTCCCGACTGCCTCTCCTCTTGCGCTGTTTTCAATCTCCCAACAGCCTCTCCCATCACGCTATTTTGAATCTCCCACTACCTCTCCCCTCGCGCTGTTTTCATCTACCGACTGCCTCTCCCCTCGCGCTGTTTTTAATCTCCCGACTGCCTCTCCCCTTGCACTGTTTTCAATGTCCCGACTGACTCTCCCCTCGCGCTTTTTTCAATGTCCCGACTGCCTCTCCTCTTTCGCAGTTTTCAATCTCCCAACAGCTTCTCCCATCACGCTATTTTGAATCTCCCACTACCTCTCCCATCGCGCTGTTTTCATCTACCGACTGCCTCTCCCCTCGCGCTGTTTTTAATCTCCCGACAGCCTCTCCCCTTGCACTGTTTTCAATCTCCCGACTGCCTCTCCCCTCGCGCTTTTTTCAATGTCCCGACTGCCTCTCCTCTTGCGCTGTTTTCAATCTCCCAACAGCTTCTCCCATCACGCTGTTTTGAATCTCCCACTACCTCTCCCCTCGCGCTGTTTTCATCTACCGACTGCCTCTCCCCTCGCGCTGTTTTTAATCTCCCGACTACCTCTCCCCTTGCACTGTTTTCAATCTCCGACCGGCTCCCGCCTTGCGTACTTTTCAATCTCATGACTGCCTCGCCTCTTGCGCTATTTTGAATTTCCCACTGCCTCTCCCCTCGCACTGTTTTCAATCTGGCGACTGACTCTCCCCTCGCGCTGTTTTTAATTTCCGGACTGCGACTCCCCTCGATCTCTTTTCAATCTCCCTTCTGCCTCTCCACTCGCGCTGTTTTCAATCTCCCATCTGCCCCTCCCCTCGCGCTGTTTTCAATCTCCCTTCTGCCTCTCCACTCGCGCTGTTTTCAATCTCCCTTCTGCCTCTCCACTCGTGCTGTTTTCAATCTCCCTTCTGCCTCTCCACTCGTGCTGTTTTCAATCTCCCGACTGCCTCTCCCCTCGCGCTTTTTTCAATGTCCCGACTGCCTCTCCTCTTGCGCTGTTTTCAATCTCCCAACAGCTTCTCCCATCACGCTATTTTGAATCTCCCACTACCTCTCCCCTCGCGCTGTTTTCATCTACCGACTGCCTCTCCCCTCGCGCTGTTTTTAATCTCCCGACTGCCTCTCCCCTTGCACTGTTTTCAATCTCCGACCGGCTCCCGCCTTGCGTACTTTTCAATCTCATGACTGCCCCGCCTCTTGCGCTATTTTGAATTTCCCACTGCCTCTCCCCTCGCACTGTTTTCAATCTGGCGACTGACTCTCCCCTCGCGCTGTTTTCAATCTCCCGATGGCCTCTCCTCTCGCGCTTTTTTCAATCTCCCGATGGCCTCTCCTCTCGTGCTGTTTCCAATCTCCCTTCTGCCTCTCCACTCGTGCTGCTTTCAATCTCCCTTCTGCCTCTCCACTCGTGCTGTTTTCAATCTCCCATCTGCCTTTCGCCTCGTGCTGTTTTCAATCTCCCATCTGCCTCTCCCCTCGCGCTGTTTTCAATCTCCCTTCTGTCTCTCCACTCGTGCTGTTTTCAATCACCCTTCTGCCTCTCCACTCGTGCTGTTTTCAATCTCCCATCTGCCTCTCCACTCGCGCTGTTTTCAATCTCCCTTCTGCCTCTCCACTCGCGCTGTTTTCAATCTCCCATCTGCCCCTCCCCTCGCGCTGTTTTCAATCTCCCTTCTGCCTCTCCACTCGTGCTGTTTTCAATCTCCCTTCTGCCTCTCCACTCGTGCTGTTTTCAATCTCCCGACTGCCTCTCCCCTCGCGCTTTTTTCAATGTCCCGACTGCCTCTCCTCTTGCGCTGTTTTCAATCTCCCAACAGCTTCTCCCATCACGCGATTTTGAATCTCCCACTACCTCTCCCCTCGCGCTGTTTTCATCTACTGACTGCCTCTCCCCTCGCGCTGTTTTTAATCTCCCGACTGCCTCTCCCCTTGCACTGTTTTCAATCTCCGTCCGGCTCCCGCCTTGCGTACTTTTCAATCTCATGACTGCCTCGCCTCTTGCGCTATTTTGAATTTCCCACTGCCTCTCCCCTCGCACTGTTTTCAATCTGGCGACTGACTCTCCCCTCGCGCTGTTTTCAATCTCCTGACTGCCTCTCCCCTCGCGCTGATTTTGATCTGCCAACTGCCTCTCCCCTCGCGCTGATTTCAATCTCCTGACTGCCTCTCCCCTCATGCTGATTTCAATCTCCCGACTGCCTCTCCCCTCGCGCTGTTTTCAATCTCCCGCTGGCCTCTCCTCTCGCGCTGTTTTCAATCTCCCTTCTGCCTCTCCACTCACGCTGTTTTCAATCTCCCTTCTGCCTCTCCACTCGTGCTGTTTTCAATCTCCCTTCTGCCTCTCCACTCGTGCTGTTTTCAATCTCCCGACTGCCTCTCCCCTCGCGATGTTTTCAATGTCCCGACTGCCTCTCCTCTTGCGCTGTTTTCAATCTCCCAACAGCTTCTCCCATCACGCTATTTTGAATCTCCCACTACCTCTCCCCTCGCACTGTTTTCATCTACTGACTGCCTCTCCCCTCGCGCTGTTTTTAATCTCCCGACTGCCTCTCCCCTTGTACTGTTTTCAATCTCCGACCGGCTCCCGCCTTGCGTACTTTTCAATCTCATGACTGCCTCGCCTCTTGCGCTATTTTGAATTTACCACTGCCTCTCCCCTCGCACTGTTTTCAATCTGGCGACTGACTCTCCCCTCGCGCTGTTTTCAATCTCCGGACTGCCTCTCCCCTCGCGCTGTTTTCAATCTCCCGATGGCCTCTCCTCTCGTGCTGTTTCCAATCTCCCGACTGCCTCTCCTCTCGCACTGTTTTTGATCTGCCAACTGCCTCTCCCTTCGCGCTGTTTTCAATCTCCCGACTGCCTCTCCCCTCGCGCTGTTTTCAATCTCCTGACTGCCTCTCCCCTCGCGCTGATTTTGATCTGCCAACTGCCTCTCCCCTCGCGCTGATTTCAATCTCCTGACTGCCTCTCCCCTCACGCTGATTTCAATCTCCCAACTGCCTCTCCCCTCGCGCTGTTTTCAATCTCCCGACTGCCTCTCCCCTCGCGCTGTTTTCAATCTCCCCCTGCCTTTCCCCTCACGCTGTTTTCAATCTCCCGACTGCCTCTCCTCTCGCGCTGTTTTCAATTTCCCGACTGCCTCTCCCCTCGCACTGTTTTGAATCTCCCGACGGCCTCTCCCCTCGCGATGTTTTCCATCTCCCGACTGCCTCTCCCCTCGCGCTGTTTTCAATCTGCCGACTGCCTCTCCCCTCGCGCTGTTTTCAATCTCCCGACTGCTCTCCCCTCGCGATGTTTTCAATCTCCCGACTCTGACTCTCTCCTTGTGCTGTTTTCAATCTCCCTTCTGCCTCTCCATTCGCGCTGTTTTCAATCTACCGACTTTCTCTCCCCTCGCGTTGTTTTTAATCTCCAAACAGCCTTTTCCCTCGCTCTGTTTTCAATCTCCCTTCTGCCTCTCCACTTGTGCTGTTTTCAATCTCCCTTCTGCCTTTCCCCTTGCGCTGTTTTCAATCTCCCTTCTGCCTCTCCCCTCGCGCTGTTTTCAATCTCCCTTCTGCCTCTCCACTCGTGCTGTTTTCAATCTCCCATCTGCCTCTCCACTCGTGCTGTTTTCAATCTCCCTTCTGCCTCTCCCCTCGCGCTGTTTTCAATCTCCCTTCTGCCTCTCCACTCGCGCTGTTTTCAATCTACCGAATGCCTCTCCCCTCGCGCTGTTTTCAATCTGCCGACTGCCTCTCCCCTCGCGCTGTTTTCAATCTCCCGACTGCCTCTCCCCTCGCGCTATTTTCAATCTCCATTCTGCCTCTCCCCTCGCGCTGTTTTCAATCTCCCAACTGCTCTCCCCTCAGGATGTTTTCAATCTTCCGACTGACTCTCCCCTCGCGCTGTTTTCAATCTCCCGACTCTGACTCTCTCCTTGTGCTGTTTTCAATCTCCCTTCTGCCTCTCCAATCGCGCTGTTTTCAATCTACGGACTGTCTCTCCCCTCGCGTTGTTTTTAATCTCCCAACAGCCTTTTCCCTCGCGCTGTTTTCAATCTCCCTTCTGCCTCTCCACTCGTGCTGTTTTCAATCTCCCATCTGCCTCTCCCCTCGCGCTGTTTTCAATCTCCCTTCTGCCTTTCCACTCGCGCTGTTTTCAATCTCCCTTCTGCCTCTCCACTCGCGCTGTTTTCAATCTCCCATCTGCCCCTCCCCTCGCGCTGTTTTCAATCTCCCTTCTGCCTCTCCACTCGCGCTGTTTTCAATCTCCCTTCTGCCTCTCCACTCGTGCTGTTTTCAATCTCCCATTTGCCTTTCCCCTCGTGCGGTTTCAATCTCCCATCTACCTTTCCCCTCGTGCGGTTTCCATCTCCCATCTGCCTTACCCCTCGTGCTGTTTTCAACCTCCCGACTGCCTCTCCCCTCGCGCTTTTTTCAATGTCCCGACTGCCTCTCCTCTTGCGCTGTTTTCAATCTCCCGACTGCCTCTCCCCTCGCGCTTTTTTCAATGTCCCGACTGCCTCTCCACTCGCGCTGTTTTCAATCTCCCTTCTGCCTCTCCACTCGTGCTGTTTTCAATCTCCCTTCTGCCTCTCCACTCGTGCTGTTTTCAATCTCCCATCTACCTTTCCCCTCGTGCGGTTTCCATCTCCCATCTGCCTTACCCCTCGCGCTGTTTTCAATCTCCCGACTGCCTCTCCCCTTGCGCTTTTTTCAATGTCCCGACTGCCTCTCCTCTTGCGCTGTTTTCAATCTCCCAACAGCTTCTCCCATCACGCTGTTTTGAATCTCCCGACTCTGACTCTCTCCTTGTGCTGTTTTCAATCTCCCTTCTGCCTCTCCATTCGCGCTGTTTTCAATCTACCGACTTTCTCTCCCCTCGCGTTGTTTTTAATCTCCAAACAGCCTTTTCCCTCGCTCTGTTTTCAATCTCCCTTCTGCCTCTCCACTTGTGCTGTTTTCAATCTCCCTTCTGCCTTTCCCCTTGCGCTGTTTTCAATCTCCCTTCTGCCTCTCCCCTCGCGCTGTTTTCAATCTCCCTTCTGCCTCTCCACTCGTGCTGTTTTCAATCTCCCATCTGCCTCTCCACTCGTGCTGTTTTCAATCTCCCTTCTGCCTCTCCCCTCGCGCTGTTTTCAATCTCCCTTCTGCCTCTCCACTCGCGCTGTTTTCAATCTACCGAATGCCTCTCCCCTCGCGCTGTTTTCAATCTGCCGACTGCCTCTCCCCTCGCGCTGTTTTCAATCTCCCGACTGCCTCTCCCCTCGCGCTATTTTCAATCTCCATTCTGCCTCTCCCCTCGCGCTGTTTTCAATCTCCCAACTGCTCTCCCCTCAGGATGTTTTCAATCTTCCGACTGACTCTCCCCTCGCGCTGTTTTCAATCTCCCGACTCTGACTCTCTCCTTGTGCTGTTTTCAATCTCCCTTCTGCCTCTCCAATCGCGCTGTTTTCAATCTACGGACTGTCTCTCCCCTCGCGTTGTTTTTAATCTCCCAACAGCCTTTTCCCTCGCGCTGTTTTCAATCTCCCTTCTGCCTCTCCACTCGTGCTGTTTTCAATCTCCCATCTGCCTCTCCCCTCGCGCTGTTTTCAATCTCCCTTCTGCCTTTCCACTCGCGCTGTTTTCAATCTCCCTTCTGCCTCTCCACTCGCGCTGTTTTCAATCTCCCATCTGCCCCTCCCCTCGCGCTGTTTTCAATCTCCCTTCTGCCTCTCCACTCGCGCTGTTTTCAATCTCCCTTCTGCCTCTCCACTCGTGCTGTTTTCAATCTCCCATTTGCCTTTCCCCTCGTGCGGTTTCAATCTCCCATCTACCTTTCCCCTCGTGCGGTTTCCATCTCCCATCTGCCTTACCCCTCGTGCTGTTTTCAACCTCCCGACTGCCTCTCCCCTCGCGCTTTTTTCAATGTCCCGACTGCCTCTCCTCTTGCGCTGTTTTCAATCTCCCGACTGCCTCTCCCCTCGCGCTTTTTTCAATGTCCCGACTGCCTCTCCACTCGCGCTGTTTTCAATCTCCCTTCTGCCTCTCCACTCGTGCTGTTTTCAATCTCCCTTCTGCCTCTCCACTCGTGCTGTTTTCAATCTCCCATCTACCTTTCCCCTCGTGCGGTTTCCATCTCCCATCTGCCTTACCCCTCGCGCTGTTTTCAATCTCCCGACTGCCTCTCCCCTTGCGCTTTTTTCAATGTCCCGACTGCCTCTCCTCTCGTGCTGTTTCCAATCACCCTTCTGCCTCTCCACTCGTGCTGCTTTCAATCTCCCTTCTGCCTCTCCACTCGTGCTGTTTTCAATCTCCCTTCTGCCTTTCGCCTCGTGCTGTTTTCAATCTCCCATCTGCCTCTCCACTCGCGCTGTTTTCAATCTCCCTTCTGCCTCTCCACTCGCGCTGTTTTCAATCTCCCATCTGCCCCTCCCCTCGCATGTTTTCAATCTCCCATCTGCCTCTCCCCTCACGCTGTTTTCAATCTCCCTTCTGCCTCTCCACTCGTGCTGTTTTCAATCACCCTTCTGCCTCTCCACTCGTGCTGTTTTCAATCTCCCATCTGCCTCTCCCCTCGTGCTGTTTTCAATCTCCCTTCTGCCTCTCCACTCGCGCTGTTTTCAATCTCCCTTCTGCCTCTCCACTCGCGCTGTTTTCAATCTCCCATCTGCCCCTCCCCTCGCGCTGTTTTCAATCTCCCTTCTGCCTCTCCACTCGCGCTGTTTTCAATCTCCCTTCTGCCTCTCCACTCGTGCTGTTTTCAATCTCCCTTCTGCCTCTCCACTCGTGCTGTTTTCAATCTCCCGACTGCCTCTCCCCTCGCGCTTTTTGCAATGTCCCGACTGCCTCTCCTCTTGCGCTGTTTTCAATCTCCCAACAGCTTCTCCCATCACGCTATTTTGAATCTCCCACTACCTCTCCCCTCGCGCTGTTTTCATCTACTGACTGCCTCTCCCCTCGCGCTGTTTTTAATCTCCCGACTGCCTCTCCCCTTGCACTGTTTTCAATCTCCGACCGGCTCCCGCCTTGCGTACTTTTCAATCTCATGACTGCCTCGCCTCTTGCGCTATTTTGAATTTCCCACTGCCTCTCCCCTCGCACTGTTTTCAATCTGGCGACTGACTCTCCCCTCGCGCTGTTTTCAATCTCCGGACTGCCTCTCCTCGTGTGCTGTTTTCAATCTCCCAAGAGCCTCTCTACTCGCGTTGTTTTCAATCTGCCAACTGCCTCTCCCCTCGCGCTGTTTTCAATCTCCCGACTGCCTCTCCTCTCGCACTGTTTTTGATCTGCCAACTGCCTCTCCCCTCGCGCTGTTTTTGATCTGCCAACTGCCTCTCCCCTCGCGCTGTTTTCAATCTGCCGACAGCCTCTCCCCTCGCGCTGTTTTCATCTCCCGATAGCCTCTCCCCTCGCGCTGTTTTCAATCTCCCGACTGCCTCTCCCCTCGCGCTGTTTTCAATCTCCTGATGGCCTCTCCCCTCGCGCTATTTTCAATCTCCATTCTGCCTCTCCCCTCGCGCTGTTTTCAATCTCCTGACTGCCTCTCCCCTCGCGCTATTTTCAATCTCCATTCTGCCTCTCCCCTCGTGCTGTTTTCAATCTTCCGACTGACTCTACCCTCGCTCTGTTTTCAATCTCTCGACTGCCTCTCCTCTTGCGCTGTTTTCAATCTCCCAAGATCCTCTCTACTCGCGTTGTTTTCAATCTGCCAACTGCCTCTCCCCCGCGTTGTTTTCAATCTGCCGACAGCCTCTCCCCTCGCGCTGTTTTCAATCTCCCGACTGCCTCTCCTCTCGCACTGTTTTTGATCTGCCAACTGCCTCTCCCCTCGCGCTGTTTTTGATCTGCCAACTGCCTCTCCCTTCGCGCTGTTTTCAATCTGCCGACAGCCTCTCCCCTCGCGCTGTTTTCATCTCCCGACAGCCTCTCCCCTCGCCATGTTTTCCATCTCCCCCTGCCTTTCCCCTCGCGCTGTTTTCAATCTCCCGACTGCCTCTCCTCTCTCGCTGTTTTCAATCTCCCGACTGCCTCTCCCCTCGCACTGTTTTGAATCTCCCGACGGCCTCTCCCCTCGCGCTGTTTTCAATCTCCCGACTGCCTCTCCCCTCGCGCTGTTTTCCATCTCCCGACTGCCTCTCCCCTCGCGCTGTTTTCAATCTGCCGACTGCCTCTCCCCTCGTGCTGTTTTCAATCTCCCGACTGCTCTCCCCTCGCGATGTTTTCAATCTCCCGACTCTGACTCTCTCCTTGTGCTGTTTTCAATCTCCCTTCTGCCTCTCCATTCGCGCTGTTTTCAATCTACCGACTGTCTCTCCCCTCGCGTTGTTTTTAATCTCCCAACAGCCTTTTCCCTCGCGCTGTTTTCAATCTCCCTTCTGCCTCTCCACTCGTGCTGTTTTCAATCTCCCGTCTGCCTCTCCCCTCGCGCTGTTTTCAATCTCCCTTCTGCCTCTCCACTCGTGCTGTTTTCAATCTCCCTTCTGCCTCTCCACTCGTGCTGTTTTCAATCTCCCTTCTGCCTCTCCACTCGTGCTGTTTTCAATCTGCCGACTGCCTCTCCCCTCGCGCTGTTTTCAATCTGCCGACTGCCTCTCCCCTCGCGCTGTTTTCAATCTCCCGACTGCCTCTCCCCTCGCGCTGTTTTCAATCTGCCGACTGCCTCTCCCCTCGCGCTGTTTTCAATCTCCCGACTGCCTCTCCCCTCGTGCTGTTTTCAATCTCCCGACTGCCTCTCCCCTCGCGCTGTTTTGAATCTCCCGACTGCCTCTCCCCTCGCGCTGTTTTCAATCTCCCGACTGCCTCTCCCCTCGCGCTATTTTCAATCTCCATTCTGCCTCTCCCCTCGCGCTGTTTTCAATCTCCCAACTGCTCTGCCCTCAGGATGTTTTCAATCTTCCGACTGACTCTCCCCTCGCGCTGTTTTCAATCTCCCGACTCTGACTCTCTCCTTGTGCTGTTTTCATTCTCCCTTCTGCCTCTCCATTCGCGCTGTTTTCAATCTACCGACTGTCTCTCCCCTCGCGTTGTTTTTAATCTCCCAACAGCCTTTTCCCTCGCGATGTTTTCAATCTCCCTTCTGCCTCTACACTCGTGCTGTTTTCAATCTCCCTTCTGCCTCTCCACTCGTGCTGTTTTCAATCTCCCGACTGCCTCTCCCCTCGTGCTTTTTTCAATGTCCCGACTGCCTCTCCTCTTGCGCTGTTTTCAATCTCCCAACAGCCTCTCCCATCACGCTATTTTGAATCTCCCACTACCTCTCCCCTCGCGCTGTTTTCATCTACCGACTGCCTCTCCCCTCGCGCTGTTTTTAATCTCCCGACTGCCTCTCCTCTTGCACTGTTTTCAATCTCCCGACTGCCTCTCCCCTCGCGCTTTTTTCAATGTCCCGACTGCCTCTCCTCTTGCGCTGTTTTCAATCTCCCAACAGCCTCTCCCATCACGCTATTTTGAATCTCCCACTACATCTCCCCTCGCGCTGTTTTCATCTACCGACTGCCTCTCCCCTCGCGCTGTTTTTAATCTCCCGACTGCCTCTCCCCTTGCACTGTTTTCAATCTCCGACCGGCTCCCGCCTTGCGTACTTTTCAATCTCATGAATGCTTCGCCTCTTGCGCTCTTTTGAATTTCCCACTGCCTCTCCCCTCGCACTGTTTTCAATCTGGCGACTGACTCTCCCCTCGCGCTGTTTTTAATTTCCGGACTGCGACTCCCCTCGATCTCTTTTCAATCTCCCGACTGCCTCTCCCCTCGCGCTGTTTTCAATCTCCTGACTGCCTCTCCCCTCGCGCTGTTTTCAATCTCCCGATGGCCTCTCCTCTCGCGCTTTTTTCAATCTCCCGATGGCCTCTCCTCTCGTGCTGTTTCCAATCTCCCTTCTGCCTCTCCACTCATGCTGCTTTCAATCTCCCTTCTGCCTCTCCACTCGTGCTGTTTACAATCTCCCATCTGCCTTTCGCCTCGTGCTGTTTTCAATCTCCCATCTGCCTCTCCCCTCGCGCTGTTTTCAATCTCCCTTCTGCCTCTCCACTCGTGCTGTTTTCAATCACCCTTCTGCCTCTCCACTCGTGCTGTTTTCAATCTCCCATCTGCCTCTCCAATCGTACTGTTTTCAATCTACCGACTGTCTCTCCCCTCGCGCTGTTTTCAATCTCCCGACTCTGACTCTCTCCTTGTGCTGTTTTCAATCTCCCTTCTGCCTCTCCAATCGCACTGTTTTCAATCTACCCACTGTCTCTCCCCTCGCGTTGTTTTCAATCTCCCGACTCTGACTCTCTCCTTGTGCTCTTTTCAATCTCCCTTCTGCCTCTCCAATCGCACTGTTTTCAATCTACCCACTGTCTCTCCCCTCGCGTTGTTTTCAATCTCCCGACTCTGACTCTCTCCTTGTGCTCTTTTCAATCTCCCTTCTGCCTCTCCATTCGCGCTGTTTTCAATCTACCGACTGTCTCTCCCCTCGCCTTGTTTTTAATCTCCCAACAGCCTTTTCCCTCGCGCTGTTTTCAATCTCCCTTCTGCCTCTCCACTCGTGCTGTTTTCAATCTCCCTTCTGCCTCTCCACTCGTGCTGTTTTCAATCTCCCTTCTGCCTCTCCACTCGTGCTGTTTTCAATCTCCCATCTGCCTCTCCCCTCGCGCTATTTTCAATCTCCATTCTGCCTCTCCCCTCGCGCTGTTTTCAATCTCCCGACTGCCTCTCCCCTCGCGCTATTTTCAATCTCCATTCTGCCTCTCCCCTCGTGCTGTTTTCAATCTTCCGACTGACTCTACCCTCGCTCTGTTTTCAATCTCCCAAGAGCCTCTCTACTCGCGTTGTTTTCAATCTGCCAACTGCCTCTCCCCTCGCGTTGTTTTCAATCTGCCGACAGCCTCTCCCCTCGCGCTGTTTTCAATCTCCCGACTGCCTCTCCTCTCGCACTGTTTTTGATCTGCCAACTGCCTCTCCCCTCGCACTGTTTTTGATCTGCCAACTGCCTCTCCCTTCGCGCTGTTTTCAATCTGCCGATAGCCACTCCCTTCGAGCTGTTTTCATCTCCCGACAGCCTCTCCCCTCGCGCTGTTTTCAATCTCCCCCTGCCTTTCCCCTCGCGCTGTTTTCAATCTCCCGACTGCCTCTCCTCTCGCGCTGTTTTCAATCTCCTGACTGCCTCTCCCCTCGCAATGTTTTGAATCTCCCGACGGCCTCTCCCCTCGCGATGTTTTCCATCTCCCGACTGCCTCTCCCCTCGCGCTATTTTCAATCTCCATTCTGCCTCTCCCCTCGCGCTGTTTTCAATCTCCCGACTGCCTCTCCCCTCGCGCTATTTTCAATCTCCATTCTGCCTCTCCACTCGTGCTGTTTTCAATCTTCCGACTGACTCTACACTCGCTCTGTTTTCAATCTCTCGACTGCCTCTCCTCTTGCGCTGTTTTCAATCTCCCAAGAGCCTCTCTACTCGCGTTGTTTTCAATCTGCCAACTGCCTCTCCCCTCGGGTTGTTTTCAATCTGCCGACAGCCTCTCCTCTCGCGCTGTTTTGAATCTCCCGACGGCCTCTCCCCTCGCGATGTTTTCCATCTCCCGACTGCCTCTCCCCTCGCGATGTTTTCAATCTCCCGACTCTGACTCTCTCCTTGTGCTGTTTTCAATCTCCCTTCTGCCTCTCCATTCGCGCTGTTTTCAATCTACCGACTGCCTCTCCCCTCGCGCTGTTTTTAATCTCCCAACAGCCTTTTCCCTCGCGCTGTTTTCAATCTCCCTTCTGCCTCTCCACTCGTGCTGTTTTCAATCTCCCTTCTGACGCTCCCCTCACGCTGTTTTCAATCTCCCTTCTGCCTCTCCCCTCACGCTGTTTTCAATCTCCCATCTGCCCCTCCCCTCGCGCTGTTTTCAATCTCCCTTCTGCCTCTCCACTCGTGCTGTTTTCAATCTCCCGTCTGCCTCTCCACTCGTGCTGTTTTCAATCTCCCATCTGCCTTTCCCCTCGTGCGGTTTCCATCTCCCATCTGCCTCTCCCCTCGCGCTGTTTTCAATCTCCCGACTGCCTCTCCCCTCGCGCTTTTTTCAATGTCCCGACTGCCTCTCCTCTTGCGCTGTTTTCAATCTCCCAACAGCCTCTCCCATCACGCTATTTTGAATCTCCCACTACCTCTCCCCTCGCGCTGTTTTCATCTACCGACTGCCTCTCCCCTCGCGTTGTTTTTAATCTCCCGACTGCCTCTCCCCTTGCACTGTTTTCAATCTCCCGACTGCCTCTCCCCTCGCGCTTTTTTCAATGTCCCGACTGCCTCTCCTCTTGCGCTGTTTTCAATCTCCAAACAGCTTCTCCCATCACGCTATTTTGAATCTCCCACTACCTCTCCCATCGCGCTGTTTTCATCTACCGACTGCCTCTCCCCTCGCGCTGTTTTTAATCTCCCGACTGCCTCTCCCCTTGCACTGTTTTCAATCTCCCGACTGCCTCTCCCCTCGCGCTTTTTTCAATGTCCCGACTGCCTCTCCTCTTGCGCTGTTTTCAATCTCCCAACAGCTTCTCCCATCACGCTGTTTTGAATCTCCCACTACCTCTCCCCTCGCGCTGTTTTCATCTACCGACTGCCTCTCCCCTCGCGCTGTTTTTAATCTCCCGACTACCTCTCCCCTTGCACTGTTTTCAATCTCCGACCGGCTCCCGCCTTGCGTACTTTTCAATCTCATGACTGCCTCGCCTCTTGCGCTATTTTGAATTTCCCACTGCCTCTCCCCTCGCACTGTTTTCAATCTGGCGACTGACTCTCCCCTCGTGCTGTTTTTAATTTCCGGACTGCGACTCCCCTCGATCTCTTTTCAATCTCCCGACTGCCTCTCCACTCGTGCTGTTTTCAATCTCCCTTCTGCCTCTCCACTCGTGCTGTTTTCAATCTCCCATCTGCCTCTCCCCTCGCGCTATTTTCAATCTCCATTCTGCCTCTCCCCTCGCGCTGTTTTCAATCTCCCGACTGCCTCTCCCCTCGCGCTATTTTCAATCTCCATTCTGCCTCTCCCCTCGTGCTGTTTTCAATCTTCCGACTGACTCTACCCTCGCTCTGTTTTCAATCTCCCAAGAGCCTCTCTACTCGCGTTGTTTTCAATCTGCCAACTGCCTCTCCCCTCGCGTTGTTTTCAATCTGCCGACAGCCTCTCCCCTCGCGCTGTTTTCAATCTCCCGACTGCCTCTCCTCTCGCACTGTTTTTGATCTGCCAACTGCCTCTCCCCTCGCACTGTTTTTGATCTGCCAACTGCCTCTCCCTTCGCGCTGTTTTCAATCTGCCGATAGCCACTCCCCTCGAGCTGTTTTCATCTCCCGACAGCCTCTCCCCTCGCGCTGTTTTCAATCTCCCCCTGCCTTTCCCCTCGCGCTGTTTTCAATCTCCCGACTGCCTCTCCTCTCGCGCTGTTTTCAATCTCCTGACTGCCTCTCCCCTCGCAATGTTTTGAATCTCCCGACGGCCTCTCCCCTCGCGATGTTTTCCATCTCCCGACTGCCTCTCCCCTCGCGCTATTTTCAATCTCCATTCTGCCTCTCCCCTCGCGCTGTTTTCAATCTCCCGACTGCCTCTCCCCTCGCGCTATTTTCAATCTCCATTCTGCCTCTCCACTCGTGCTGTTTTCAATCTTCCGACTGACTCTACACTCGCTCTGTTTTCAATCTCTCGACTGCCTCTCCTCTTGCGCTGTTTTCAATCTCCCAAGAGCCTCTCTACTCGCGTTGTTTTCAATCTGCCAACTGCCTCTCCCCTCGGGTTGTTTTCAATCTGCCGACAGCCTCTCCTCTCGCGCTGTTTTGAATCTCCCGACGGCCTCTCCCCTCGCGATGCTTTCCATCTCCCGACTGCCTCTCCCCTCGCGATGTTTTCAATCTCCCGACTCTGACTCTCTCCTTGTGCTGTTTTCAATCTCCCTTCTGCCTCTCCATTCGCGCTGTTTTCAATCTACCGACTGCCTCTCCCCTCGCGCTGTTTTTAATCTCCCAACAGCCTTTTCCCTCGCGCTGTTTTCAATCTCCCTTCTGCCTCTCCACTCGTGCTGTTTTCAATCTCCCTTCTGACGCTCCCCTCACGCTGTTTTCAATCTCCCTTCTGCCTCTCCCCTCACGCTGTTTTCAATCTCCCATCTGCCCCTCCCCTCGCGCTGTTTTCAATCTCCCTTCTGCCTCTCCACTCGTGCTGTTTTCAATCTCCCGTCTGCCTCTCCACTCGTGCTGTTTTCAATCTCCCATCTGCCTTTCCCCTCGTGCGGTTTCCATCTCCCATCTGCCTCTCCCCTCGCGCTGTTTTCAATCTCCCGACTGCCTCTCCCCTCGCGCTTTTTTCAATGTCCCGACTGCCTCTCCTCTTGCGCTGTTTTCAATCTCCCAACAGCCTCTCCCATCACGCTATTTTGAATCTCCCACTACCTCTCCCCTCGCGCTGTTTTCATCTACCGACTGCCTCTCCCCTCGCGTTGTTTTTAATCTCCCGACTGCCTCTCCCCTTGCACTGTTTTCAATCTCCCGACTGCCTCTCCCCTCGCGCTTTTTTCAATGTCCCGACTGCCTCTCCTCTTGCGCTGTTTTCAATCTCCAAACAGCTTCTCCCATCACGCTATTTTGAATCTCCCACTACCTCTCCCATCGCGCTGTTTTCATCTACCGACTGCCTCTCCCCTCGCGCTGTTTTTAATCTCCCGACTGCCTCTCCCCTTGCACTGTTTTCAATCTCCCGACTGCCTCTCCCCTCGCGCTTTTTTCAATGTCCCGACTGCCTCTCCTCTTGCGCTGTTTTCAATCTCCCAACAGCTTCTCCCATCACGCTGTTTTGAATCTCCCACTACCTCTCCCCTCGCGCTGTTTTCATCTACCGACTGCCTCTCCCCTCGCGCTGTTTTTAATCTCCCGACTACCTCTCCCCTTGCACTGTTTTCAATCTCCGACCGGCTCCCGCCTTGCGTACTTTTCAATCTCATGACTGCCTCGCCTCTTGCGCTATTTTGAATTTCCCACTGCCTCTCCCCTCGCACTGTTTTCAATCTGGCGACTGACTCTCCCCTCGCGCTGTTTTTAATTTCCGGACTGCGACTCCCCTCGATCTCTTTTCAATCTCCCGACTGCCTCTCCCCTCACGCTGTTTTCAATCTCCTGACTGCCTCTCCCCTCGCGCTGTTTTCAATCTCCCGCTGGCCTCTCCTCTCGCGCTTTTTTCAATCTCCCGATGGCCTCTCCTCTCGTGCTGTTTCCAATCTCCCTTCTGCCTCTCCACTCGTGCTGCTTTCAATCTCCCTTCTGCCTCTCCACTCGTGCTGTTTTCAATCTCCCATCTGCCTTTCGCCTCGTGCTGTTTTCAATCTCCCATCTGCCTCTCCCCTTGCGCTGTTTTCAATCTCCCTTCTGCCTCTCCACTCGTGCTGTTTTCAATCACCCTTCTGCCTCTCCACTCGTGCTGTTTTCAATCTCCCATCTGCCTCTCCCCTCGCGCTGTTTTCAATCTCCCTTCTGCCTCTCCACTCGCGCTGTTTTCAATCTCCCTTCTGCCTCTCCACTCGCGCTGTTTTCAATCTCCCATCTGCCCCTCCCCTCGCGCTGTTTTCAATCTCCCTTCTGCCTCTCCACTCGCGCTGTTTTCAATCTCCCTTTTGCCTCTCCACTCGTGCTGTTTTCAATCTCCCGACTGCCTCTCCCCTCGCGCTTTTTTCAATGTCCCGACTGCCTCTCCTCTTGCGCTGTTTTCAATCTCCCAACAGCTTCTCCCATCACGCTATTTTGAATCTCCCACTACCTCTCCCCTCGCGCTGTTTTCATCTACTGACTGCCTCTCCCCTCGTGCTGTTTTCAATCTCCCGACTGCCTCTCCCCTCACGCTTTTTTCAATGTCCCGACTGCCTCTCCTCTTGCGCTGTTTTCAATCTCCCAACAGCCTCTCCCATCACGCTATTTTGAATCTCCCACTACCTCTCCCCTCGCGCTGTTTTCATCTACCGACTGCCTCTCCCCTCGCGCTGTTTTTAATCTCCCGACTGCCTCTCCCCTTGCACTGTTTTCAATCTCCCGACTGCCTCTCCCCTCGCGCTTTTTTCAATGTCCCGACTGCCTCTCCTCTTTCGCAGTTTTCAATCTCCCAACAGCTTCTCCCATCACGCTATTTTGAATCTCCCACTACCTCTCCCATCGCGCTGTTTTCATCTACCGACTGCCTCTCCCCTCGCGCTGTTTTTAATCTCCCGACTGCCTCTCCCCTTGCACTGTTTTCAATCTCCCGACTGCCTCTCCCCTCGCGCTTTTTTCAATGTCCCGACTGCCTCTCCTCTTGCGCTGTTTTCAATCTCCCAACAGCTTCTCCCATCACGCTGTTTTGAATCTCCCACTACCTCTCCCCTCGCGCTGTTTTCATCTACCGACTGCCTCTCCCCTCGCGCTGTTTTTAATCTCCCGACTACCTCTCCCCTTGCACTGTTTTCAATCTCCGACCGGCTCCCGCCTTGCGTACTTTTCAATCTCCTGACTGCCTCGCCTCTTGCGCTATTTTGAATTTCCCACTGCCTCTCCCCTCGCACTGTTTTCAATCTGGCGACTGACTCTCCCCTCGCGCTGTTTTTAATTTCCGGACTGCGACTCCCCTCGATCTCTTTTCAATCTCCCTTCTGCCTCTCCACTCGCGCTGTTTTCAATCTCCCATCTGCCCCTCCCCTCGCGCTGTTTTCAATCTCCCTTCTGCCTCTCCACTCGCGCTGTTTTCAATCTCCCTTCTGCCTCTCCACTCGTGCTGTTTTCAATCTCCCTTCTGCCTCTCCACTCGTGCTGTTTTCAATCTCCCGACTGCCTCTCCCCTCGCGCTTTTTTCAATGTCCCGACTGCCTCTCCTCTTGCGCTGTTTTCAATCTCCCAACAGCTTCTCCCATCACGCTATTTTGAATCTCCCACTACCTCTCCCCTCGCGCTGTTTTCATCTACCGACTGCCTCTCCCCTCGCGCTGTTTTTAATCTCCCGACTGCCTCTCCCCTTGCACTGTTTTCAATCTCCGACCGGCTCCCGCCTTGCGTACTTTTCAATCTCATGACTGCCCCGCCTCTTGCGCTATTTTGAATTTCCCACTGCCTCTCCCCTCGCACTGTTTTCAATCTGGCGACTGACTCTCCCCTCGCGCTGTTTTCAATCTCCCGATGGCCTCTCCTCTCGCGCTTTTTTCAATCTCCCGATGGCCTCTCCTCTCGTGCTGTTTCCAATCTCCCTTCTGCCTCTCCACTCGTGCTGCTTTCAATCTCCCTTCTGCCTCTCCACTCGTGCTGTTTTCAATCTCCCATCTGCCTTTCGCCTTGTGCTGTTTTCAATCTCCCATCTGCCTCTCCCCTTGCGCTGTTTTCAATCTCCCTTCTGCCTCTCCACTCGTGCTGTTTTCAATCACCCTTCTGCCTCTCCACTCGTGCTGTTTTCAATCTCCCATCTGCCTCTCCACTCGCGCTGTTTTCAATCTCCCTTCTGCCTCTCCACTCGCGCTGTTTTCAATCTCCCATCTGCCCCTCCCCTCGCGCTGTTTTCAATCTCCCTTCTGCCTCTCCACTCGCGCTGTTTTCAATCTCCCTTCTGCCTCTCCACTCGTGCTGTTTTCAATCTCCCGACTGCCTCTCCCCTCGCGCTTTTTTCAATGTCCCGACTGCCTCTCCTCTTGCGCTGTTTTCAATCTCCCAACAGCTTCTCCCATCACGCGATTTTGAATCTCCCACTACCTCTCCCCTCGCGCTGTTTTCATCTACTGACTGCCTCTCCCCTCGCGCTGTTTTTAATCTCCCGACTGCCTCTCCCCTTGCACTGTTTTCAATCTCCGTCCGGCTCCCGCCTTGCGTACTTTTCAATCTCATGACTGCCTCGCCTCTTGCGCTATTTTGAATTTCCCACTGCCTCTCCCCTCGCACTGTTTTCAATCTGGCGACTGACTCTCCCCTCGCGCTGTTTTCAATCTCCTGACTGCCTCTCCCCTCGCGCTGATTTTGATCTGCCAACTGCCTCTCCCCTCGCGCTGATTTCAATCTCCTGACTGCCTCTCCCCTCATGCTGATTTCAATCTCCCGACTGCCTCTCCCCTCGCGCTGTTTTCAATCTCCCGACTGCCTCTCCCCTCGCGCTATTTTCAATCTCCATTCTGCCTCTTCCCTCGTGCTGTTTTCAATCTTCCGACTGACTCTACCCTCGCTCTGTTTTCAATCTCTCGACTGCCTCTCCTCTTGCGCTGTTTTCAATCTCCCAAGAGCCTCTCTACTCGCATTGTTTTCAATCTGCCAACTCCCTCTCCCCTCGCGCTGTTTTCAATCTGCCGACAGCCTCTCCCCTCGCGCTGTTTTCATCTCCCGACTGCCTCTCCCCTCGCGCTGTTTTCAATCTCCCCCTGCCTTTCCCCTCGCGCTGTTTTCAATCTCCCGACTGCCTCTCCTCTCGCGCTGTTTTAAATCTCCCGACTGCCTCTCCCCTCGCACTGTTTTGAATCTCCCGACGGCCTCTCCCCTCGCGATGTTTTCCATCTCCCGACTGCCTCTCCCCTCGCGCTGTTTTCAATCTGCTGACTGCCTCTCCCCTCGCGCTGTTTTCAATCTCCCGACTGCTCTCCCCTCGCGATGTTTTCAATCTCCCGACTCTGACTCTCTCCTTGTGCTGTTTTCAATCTCCCTTCTGCCTCTCCACTCGCGCTGTTTTCAATCTCCCATCTGCCCCTCCCCTCGCGCTGTTTTCAATCTCCCTTCTGCCTCTCCACTCGCGCTGTTTTCAATCTCCCTTCTGCCTCTCCACTCGTGCTGTTTTCAATCTCCCATTTGCCTTTCCCCTCGTGCGGTTTCAATCTCCCATCTACCTTTCCCCTCGTGCGGTTTCCATCTCCCATCTGCCTTACCCCTCGTGCTGTTTTCAACCTCCCGACTGCCTCTCCCCTCGCGCTTTTTTCAATGTCCCGACTGCCTCTCCTCTTGCGCTGTTTTCAATCTCCCGACTGCCTCTCCCCTCGCGCTTTTTTCAATGTCCCGACTGCCTCTCCACTCGCGCTGTTTTCAATCTCCCTTCTGCCTCTCCACTCGTGCTGTTTTCAATCTCCCTTCTGCCTCTCCACTCGTGCTGTTTTCAATCTCCCATCTACCTTTCCCCTCGTGCGGTTTCCATCTCCCATCTGCCTTACCCCTCGCGCTGTTTTCAATCTCCCGACTGCCTCTCCCCTTGCGCTTTTTTCAATGTCCCGACTGCCTCTCCTCTCGTGCTGTTTCCAATCACCCTTCTGCCTCTCCACTCGTGCTGCTTTCAATCTCCCTTCTGCCTCTCCACTCGTGCTGTTTTCAATCTCCCTTCTGCCTTTCGCCTCGTGCTGTTTTCAATCTCCCATCTGCCTCTCCACTCGCGCTGTTTTCAATCTCCCTTCTGCCTCTCCACTCGCGCTGTTTTCAATCTCCCATCTGCCCCTCCCCTCGCATGTTTTCAATCTCCCATCTGCCTCTCCCCTCACGCTGTTTTCAATCTCCCTTCTGCCTCTCCACTCGTGCTGTTTTCAATCACCCTTCTGCCTCTCCACTCGTGCTGTTTTCAATCTCCCATCTGCCTCTCCCCTCGTGCTGTTTTCAATCTCCCTTCTGCCTCTCCACTCGCGCTGTTTTCAATCTCCCTTCTGCCTCTCCACTCGCGCTGTTTTCAATCTCCCATCTGCCCCTCCCCTCGCGCTGTTTTCAATCTCCCTTCTGCCTCTCCACTCGCGCTGTTTTCAATCTCCCTTCTGCCTCTCCACTCGTGCTGTTTTCAATCTCCCTTCTGCCTCTCCACTCGTGCTGTTTTCAATCTCCCGACTGCCTCTCCCCTCGCGCTTTTTGCAATGTCCCGACTGCCTCTCCTCTTGCGCTGTTTTCAATCTCCCAACAGCTTCTCCCATCACGCTATTTTGAATCTCCCACTACCTCTCCCCTCGCGCTGTTTTCATCTACTGACTGCCTCTCCCCTCGCGCTGTTTTTAATCTCCCGACTGCCTCTCCCCTTGCACTGTTTTCAATCTCCGACCGGCTCCCGCCTTGCGTACTTTTCAATCTCATGACTGCCTCGCCTCTTGCGCTATTTTGAATTTCCCACTGCCTCTCCCCTCGCACTGTTTTCAATCTGGCGACTGACTCTCCCCTCGCGCTGTTTTCAATCTCCGGACTGCCTCTCCTCGTGTGCTGTTTTCAATCTCCCAAGAGCCTCTCTACTCGCGTTGTTTTCAATCTGCCAACTGCCTCTCCCCTCGCGCTGTTTTCAATCTCCCGACTGCCTCTCCTCTCGCACTGTTTTTGATCTGCCAACTGCCTCTCCCCTCGCGCTGTTTTTGATCTGCCAACTGCCTCTCCCCTCGCGCTGTTTTCAATCTGCCGACAGCCTCTCCCCTCGCGCTGTTTTCATCTCCCGATAGCCTCTCCCCTCGCGCTGTTTTCAATCTCCCGACTGCCTCTCCCCTCGCGCTGTTTTCAATCTCCTGATGGCCTCTCCCCTCGCGCTATTTTCAATCTCCATTCTGCCTCTCCCCTCGCGCTGTTTTCAATCTCCTGACTGCCTCTCCCCTCGCGCTATTTTCAATCTCCATTCTGCCTCTCCCCTCGTGCTGTTTTCAATCTTCCGACTGACTCTACCCTCGCTCTGTTTTCAATCTCTCGACTGCCTCTCCTCTTGCGCTGTTTTCAATCTCCCAAGATCCTCTCTACTCGCGTTGTTTTCAATCTGCCAACTGCCTCTCCCCCGCGTTGTTTTCAATCTGCCGACAGCCTCTCCCCTCGCGCTGTTTTCAATCTCCCGACTGCCTCTCCTCTCGCACTGTTTTTGATCTGCCAACTGCCTCTCCCCTCGCGCTGTTTTTGATCTGCCAACTGCCTCTCCCTTCGCGCTGTTTTCAATCTGCCGACAGCCTCTCCCCTCGCGCTGTTTTCATCTCCCGACAGCCTCTCCCCTCGCCATGTTTTCCATCTCCCCCTGCCTTTCCCCTCGCGCTGTTTTCAATCTCCCGACTGCCTCTCCTCTCTCGCTGTTTTCAATCTCCCGACTGCCTCTCCCCTCGCACTGTTTTGAATCTCCCGACGGCCTCTCCCCTCGCGCTGTTTTCAATCTCCCGACTGCCTCTCCCCTCGCGCTGTTTTCCATCTCCCGACTGCCTCTCCCCTCGCGCTGTTTTCAATCTGCCGACTGCCTCTCCCCTCGTGCTGTTTTCAATCTCCCGACTGCTCTCCCCTCGCGATGTTTTCAATCTCCCGACTCTGACTCTCTCCTTGTGCTGTTTTCAATCTCCCTTCTGCCTCTCCATTCGCGCTGTTTTCAATCTACCGACTGTCTCTCCCCTCGCGTTGTTTTTAATCTCCCAACAGCCTTTTCCCTCGCGCTGTTTTCAATCTCCCTTCTGCCTCTCCACTTGTGCTGTTTTCAATCTCCCTTCTGCCTCTCCCCTCACGCTGTTTTCAATCTCCCTTCTGCCTCTCCACTCGTGCTGTTTTCAATCTCCCTTCTGCCTCTCCACTCGTGCTGTTTTCAATCTCCCTTCTGCCTCTCCCCTCCCGCTGTTTTCAATCTGCCGACTGCCTCTCCCCTCGCGCTGTTTTCAATCTGCCGACTGCCTCTCCCCTCGCGCTGTTTTCAATCTGCCGACTGCCTCTCCCCTCGCGCTGTTTTCAATCTGCCGACTGCCTCTCCCCTCGCGCTGTTTTCAATCTCCCGACTGCCTCTCCCCTCGTGCTGTTTTCAATCTCCCGACTGCCTCTCCCCTCGCGCTGTTTTCAATCTCCCGACTGCCTCTCCCCTCGCGCTGTTTTCAATCTCCCGACTGCCTCTCCCCTCGCGCTATTTTCAATCTCCATTCTGCCTCTCCCCTCGCGCTGTTTTCAATCTCCCAACTGCTCTGCCCTCAGGATGTTTTCAATCTTCCGACTGACTCTCCCCTCGCGCTGTTTTCAATCTCCCGACTCTGACTCTCTCCTTGTGCTGTTTTCATTCTCCCTTCTGCCTCTCCATTCGCGCTGTTTTCAATCTACCGACTGTCTCTCCCCTCGCGTTGTTTTTAATCTCCCAACAGCCTTTTCCCTCGCGATGTTTTCAATCTCCCTTCTGCCTCTACACTCGTGCTGTTTTCAATCTCCCTTCTGCCTCTCCACTCGTGCTGTTTTCAATCTCCCGACTGCCTCTCCCCTCGTGCTTTTTTCAATGTCCCGACTGCCTCTCCTCTTGCGCTGTTTTCAATCTCCCAACAGCCTCTCCCATCACGCTATTTTGAATCTCCCACTACCTCTCCCCTCGCGCTGTTTTCATCTACCGACTGCCTCTCCCCTCGCGCTGTTTTTAATCTCCCGACTGCCTCTCCTCTTGCACTGTTTTCAATCTCCCGACTGCCTCTCCCCTCGCGCTTTTTTCAATGTCCCGACTGCCTCTCCTCTTGCGCTGTTTTCAATCTCCCAACAGCCTCTCCCATCACGCTATTTTGAATCTCCCACTACATCTCCCCTCGCGCTGTTTTCATCTACCGACTGCCTCTCCCCTCGCGCTGTTTTTAATCTCCCGACTGCCTCTCCCCTTGCACTGTTTTCAATCTCCGACCGGCTCCCGCCTTGCGTACTTTTCAATCTCATGAATGCTTCGCCTCTTGCGCTCTTTTGAATTTCCCACTGCCTCTCCCCTCGCACTGTTTTCAATCTGGCGACTGACTCTCCCCTCGCGCTGTTTTTAATTTCCGGACTGCGACTCCCCTCGATCTCTTTTCAATCTCCCGACTGCCTCTCCCCTCGCGCTGTTTTCAATCTCCTGACTGCCTCTCCCCTCGCGCTGTTTTCAATCTCCCGATGGCCTCTCCTCTCGCGCTTTTTTCAATCTCCCGATGGCCTCTCCTCTCGTGCTGTTTCCAATCTCCCTTCTGCCTCTCCACTCATGCTGCTTTCAATCTCCCTTCTGCCTCTCCACTCGTGCTGTTTACAATCTCCCATCTGCCTTTCGCCTCGTGCTGTTTTCAATCTCCCATCTGCCTCTCCCCTCGCGCTGTTTTCAATCTCCCTTCTGCCTCTCCACTCGTGCTGTTTTCAATCACCCTTCTGCCTCTCCACTCGTGCTGTTTTCAATCTCCCATCTGCCTCTCCAATCGTACTGTTTTCAATCTACCGACTGTCTCTCCCCTCGCGCTGTTTTCAATCTCCCGACTCTGACTCTCTCCTTGTGCTGTTTTCAATCTCCCTTCTGCCTCTCCAATCGCACTGTTTTCAATCTACCCACTGTCTCTCCCCTCGCGTTGTTTTCAATCTCCCGACTCTGACTCTCTCCTTGTGCTCTTTTCAATCTCCCTTCTGCCTCTCCAATCGCACTGTTTTCAATCTACCCACTGTCTCTCCCCTCGCGTTGTTTTCAATCTCCCGACTCTGACTCTCTCCTTGTGCTCTTTTCAATCTCCCTTCTGCCTCTCCATTCGCGCTGTTTTCAATCTACCGACTGTCTCTCCCCTCGCCTTGTTTTTAATCTCCCAACAGCCTTTTCCCTCGCGCTGTTTTCAATCTCCCTTCTGCCTCTCCACTCGTGCTGTTTTCAATCTCCCTTCTGCCTCTCCACTCGTGCTGTTTTCAATCTCCCTTCTGCCTCTCCACTCGTGCTGTTTTCAATCTCCCATCTGCCTCTCCCCTCGCGCTATTTTCAATCTCCATTCTGCCTCTCCCCTCGCGCTGTTTTCAATCTCCCGACTGCCTCTCCCCTCGCGCTATTTTCAATCTCCATTCTGCCTCTCCCCTCGTGCTGTTTTCAATCTTCCGACTGACTCTACCCTCGCTCTGTTTTCAATCTCCCAAGAGCCTCTCTACTCGCGTTGTTTTCAATCTGCCAACTGCCTCTCCCCTCGCGTTGTTTTCAATCTGCCGACAGCCTCTCCCCTCGCGCTGTTTTCAATCTCCCGACTGCCTCTCCTCTCGCACTGTTTTTGATCTGCCAACTGCCTCTCCCCTCGCACTGTTTTTGATCTGCCAACTGCCTCTCCCTTCGCGCTGTTTTCAATCTGCCGATAGCCACTCCCTTCGAGCTGTTTTCATCTCCCGACAGCCTCTCCCCTCGCGCTGTTTTCAATCTCCCCCTGCCTTTCCCCTCGCGCTGTTTTCAATCTCCCGACTGCCTCTCCTCTCGCGCTGTTTTCAATCTCCTGACTGCCTCTCCCCTCGCAATGTTTTGAATCTCCCGACGGCCTCTCCCCTCGCGATGTTTTCCATCTCCCGACTGCCTCTCCCCTCGCGCTATTTTCAATCTCCATTCTGCCTCTCCCCTCGCGCTGTTTTCAATCTCCCGACTGCCTCTCCCCTCGCGCTATTTTCAATCTCCATTCTGCCTCTCCACTCGTGCTGTTTTCAATCTTCCGACTGACTCTACACTCGCTCTGTTTTCAATCTCTCGACTGCCTCTCCTCTTGCGCTGTTTTCAATCTCCCAAGAGCCTCTCTACTCGCGTTGTTTTCAATCTGCCAACTGCCTCTCCCCTCGGGTTGTTTTCAATCTGCCGACAGCCTCTCCTCTCGCGCTGTTTTGAATCTCCCGACGGCCTCTCCCCTCGCGATGTTTTCCATCTCCCGACTGCCTCTCCCCTCGCGATGTTTTCAATCTCCCGACTCTGACTCTCTCCTTGTGCTGTTTTCAATCTCCCTTCTGCCTCTCCATTCGCGCTGTTTTCAATCTACCGACTGCCTCTCCCCTCGCGCTGTTTTTAATCTCCCAACAGCCTTTTCCCTCGCGCTGTTTTCAATCTCCCTTCTGCCTCTCCACTCGTGCTGTTTTCAATCTCCCTTCTGACGCTCCCCTCACGCTGTTTTCAATCTCCCTTCTGCCTCTCCCCTCACGCTGTTTTCAATCTCCCATCTGCCCCTCCCCTCGCGCTGTTTTCAATCTCCCTTCTGCCTCTCCACTCGTGCTGTTTTCAATCTCCCGTCTGCCTCTCCACTCGTGCTGTTTTCAATCTCCCATCTGCCTTTCCCCTCGTGCGGTTTCCATCTCCCATCTGCCTCTCCCCTCGCGCTGTTTTCAATCTCCCGACTGCCTCTCCCCTCGCGCTTTTTTCAATGTCCCGACTGCCTCTCCTCTTGCGCTGTTTTCAATCTCCCAACAGCCTCTCCCATCACGCTATTTTGAATCTCCCACTACCTCTCCCCTCGCGCTGTTTTCATCTACCGACTGCCTCTCCCCTCGCGTTGTTTTTAATCTCCCGACTGCCTCTCCCCTTGCACTGTTTTCAATCTCCCGACTGCCTCTCCCCTCGCGCTTTTTTCAATGTCCCGACTGCCTCTCCTCTTGCGCTGTTTTCAATCTCCAAACAGCTTCTCCCATCACGCTATTTTGAATCTCCCACTACCTCTCCCATCGCGCTGTTTTCATCTACCGACTGCCTCTCCCCTCGCGCTGTTTTTAATCTCCCGACTGCCTCTCCCCTTGCACTGTTTTCAATCTCCCGACTGCCTCTCCCCTCGCGCTTTTTTCAATGTCCCGACTGCCTCTCCTCTTGCGCTGTTTTCAATCTCCCAACAGCTTCTCCCATCACGCTGTTTTGAATCTCCCACTACCTCTCCCCTCGCGCTGTTTTCATCTACCGACTGCCTCTCCCCTCGCGCTGTTTTTAATCTCCCGACTACCTCTCCCCTTGCACTGTTTTCAATCTCCGACCGGCTCCCGCCTTGCGTACTTTTCAATCTCATGACTGCCTCGCCTCTTGCGCTATTTTGAATTTCCCACTGCCTCTCCCCTCGCACTGTTTTCAATCTGGCGACTGACTCTCCCCTCGTGCTGTTTTTAATTTCCGGACTGCGACTCCCCTCGATCTCTTTTCAATCTCCCGACTGCCTCTCCACTCGTGCTGTTTTCAATCTCCCTTCTGCCTCTCCACTCGTGCTGTTTTCAATCTCCCATCTGCCTCTCCCCTCGCGCTATTTTCAATCTCCATTCTGCCTCTCCCCTCGCGCTGTTTTCAATCTCCCGACTGCCTCTCCCCTCGCGCTATTTTCAATCTCCATTCTGCCTCTCCCCTCGTGCTGTTTTCAATCTTCCGACTGACTCTACCCTCGCTCTGTTTTCAATCTCCCAAGAGCCTCTCTACTCGCGTTGTTTTCAATCTGCCAACTGCCTCTCCCCTCGCGTTGTTTTCAATCTGCCGACAGCCTCTCCCCTCGCGCTGTTTTCAATCTCCCGACTGCCTCTCCTCTCGCACTGTTTTTGATCTGCCAACTGCCTCTCCCCTCGCACTGTTTTTGATCTGCCAACTGCCTCTCCCTTCGCGCTGTTTTCAATCTGCCGATAGCCACTCCCCTCGAGCTGTTTTCATCTCCCGACAGCCTCTCCCCTCGCGCTGTTTTCAATCTCCCCCTGCCTTTCCCCTCGCGCTGTTTTCAATCTCCCGACTGCCTCTCCTCTCGCGCTGTTTTCAATCTCCTGACTGCCTCTCCCCTCGCAATGTTTTGAATCTCCCGACGGCCTCTCCCCTCGCGATGTTTTCCATCTCCCGACTGCCTCTCCCCTCGCGCTATTTTCAATCTCCATTCTGCCTCTCCCCTCGCGCTGTTTTCAATCTCCCGACTGCCTCTCCCCTCGCGCTATTTTCAATCTCCATTCTGCCTCTCCACTCGTGCTGTTTTCAATCTTCCGACTGACTCTACACTCGCTCTGTTTTCAATCTCTCGACTGCCTCTCCTCTTGCGCTGTTTTCAATCTCCCAAGAGCCTCTCTACTCGCGTTGTTTTCAATCTGCCAACTGCCTCTCCCCTCGGGTTGTTTTCAATCTGCCGACAGCCTCTCCTCTCGCGCTGTTTTGAATCTCCCGACGGCCTCTCCCCTCGCGATGCTTTCCATCTCCCGACTGCCTCTCCCCTCGCGATGTTTTCAATCTCCCGACTCTGACTCTCTCCTTGTGCTGTTTTCAATCTCCCTTCTGCCTCTCCATTCGCGCTGTTTTCAATCTACCGACTGCCTCTCCCCTCGCGCTGTTTTTAATCTCCCAACAGCCTTTTCCCTCGCGCTGTTTTCAATCTCCCTTCTGCCTCTCCACTCGTGCTGTTTTCAATCTCCCTTCTGACGCTCCCCTCACGCTGTTTTCAATCTCCCTTCTGCCTCTCCCCTCACGCTGTTTTCAATCTCCCATCTGCCCCTCCCCTCGCGCTGTTTTCAATCTCCCTTCTGCCTCTCCACTCGTGCTGTTTTCAATCTCCCGTCTGCCTCTCCACTCGTGCTGTTTTCAATCTCCCATCTGCCTTTCCCCTCGTGCGGTTTCCATCTCCCATCTGCCTCTCCCCTCGCGCTGTTTTCAATCTCCCGACTGCCTCTCCCCTCGCGCTTTTTTCAATGTCCCGACTGCCTCTCCTCTTGCGCTGTTTTCAATCTCCCAACAGCCTCTCCCATCACGCTATTTTGAATCTCCCACTACCTCTCCCCTCGCGCTGTTTTCATCTACCGACTGCCTCTCCCCTCGCGTTGTTTTTAATCTCCCGACTGCCTCTCCCCTTGCACTGTTTTCAATCTCCCGACTGCCTCTCCCCTCGCGCTTTTTTCAATGTCCCGACTGCCTCTCCTCTTGCGCTGTTTTCAATCTCCAAACAGCTTCTCCCATCACGCTATTTTGAATCTCCCACTACCTCTCCCATCGCGCTGTTTTCATCTACCGACTGCCTCTCCCCTCGCGCTGTTTTTAATCTCCCGACTGCCTCTCCCCTTGCACTGTTTTCAATCTCCCGACTGCCTCTCCCCTCGCGCTTTTTTCAATGTCCCGACTGCCTCTCCTCTTGCGCTGTTTTCAATCTCCCAACAGCTTCTCCCATCACGCTGTTTTGAATCTCCCACTACCTCTCCCCTCGCGCTGTTTTCATCTACCGACTGCCTCTCCCCTCGCGCTGTTTTTAATCTCCCGACTACCTCTCCCCTTGCACTGTTTTCAATCTCCGACCGGCTCCCGCCTTGCGTACTTTTCAATCTCATGACTGCCTCGCCTCTTGCGCTATTTTGAATTTCCCACTGCCTCTCCCCTCGCACTGTTTTCAATCTGGCGACTGACTCTCCCCTCGCGCTGTTTTTAATTTCCGGACTGCGACTCCCCTCGATCTCTTTTCAATCTCCCGACTGCCTCTCCCCTCACGCTGTTTTCAATCTCCTGACTGCCTCTCCCCTCGCGCTGTTTTCAATCTCCCGCTGGCCTCTCCTCTCGCGCTTTTTTCAATCTCCCGATGGCCTCTCCTCTCGTGCTGTTTCCAATCTCCCTTCTGCCTCTCCACTCGTGCTGCTTTCAATCTCCCTTCTGCCTCTCCACTCGTGCTGTTTTCAATCTCCCATCTGCCTTTCGCCTCGTGCTGTTTTCAATCTCCCATCTGCCTCTCCCCTTGCGCTGTTTTCAATCTCCCTTCTGCCTCTCCACTCGTGCTGTTTTCAATCACCCTTCTGCCTCTCCACTCGTGCTGTTTTCAATCTCCCATCTGCCTCTCCCCTCGCGCTGTTTTCAATCTCCCTTCTGCCTCTCCACTCGCGCTGTTTTCAATCTCCCTTCTGCCTCTCCACTCGCGCTGTTTTCAATCTCCCATCTGCCCCTCCCCTCGCGCTGTTTTCAATCTCCCTTCTGCCTCTCCACTCGCGCTGTTTTCAATCTCCCTTTTGCCTCTCCACTCGTGCTGTTTTCAATCTCCCGACTGCCTCTCCCCTCGCGCTTTTTTCAATGTCCCGACTGCCTCTCCTCTTGCGCTGTTTTCAATCTCCCAACAGCTTCTCCCATCACGCTATTTTGAATCTCCCACTACCTCTCCCCTCGCGCTGTTTTCATCTACTGACTGCCTCTCCCCTCGTGCTGTTTTCAATCTCCCGACTGCCTCTCCCCTCACGCTTTTTTCAATGTCCCGACTGCCTCTCCTCTTGCGCTGTTTTCAATCTCCCAACAGCCTCTCCCATCACGCTATTTTGAATCTCCCACTACCTCTCCCCTCGCGCTGTTTTCATCTACCGACTGCCTCTCCCCTCGCGCTGTTTTTAATCTCCCGACTGCCTCTCCCCTTGCACTGTTTTCAATCTCCCGACTGCCTCTCCCCTCGCGCTTTTTTCAATGTCCCGACTGCCTCTCCTCTTTCGCAGTTTTCAATCTCCCAACAGCTTCTCCCATCACGCTATTTTGAATCTCCCACTACCTCTCCCATCGCGCTGTTTTCATCTACCGACTGCCTCTCCCCTCGCGCTGTTTTTAATCTCCCGACTGCCTCTCCCCTTGCACTGTTTTCAATCTCCCGACTGCCTCTCCCCTCGCGCTTTTTTCAATGTCCCGACTGCCTCTCCTCTTGCGCTGTTTTCAATCTCCCAACAGCTTCTCCCATCACGCTGTTTTGAATCTCCCACTACCTCTCCCCTCGCGCTGTTTTCATCTACCGACTGCCTCTCCCCTCGCGCTGTTTTTAATCTCCCGACTACCTCTCCCCTTGCACTGTTTTCAATCTCCGACCGGCTCCCGCCTTGCGTACTTTTCAATCTCCTGACTGCCTCGCCTCTTGCGCTATTTTGAATTTCCCACTGCCTCTCCCCTCGCACTGTTTTCAATCTGGCGACTGACTCTCCCCTCGCGCTGTTTTTAATTTCCGGACTGCGACTCCCCTCGATCTCTTTTCAATCTCCCTTCTGCCTCTCCACTCGCGCTGTTTTCAATCTCCCATCTGCCCCTCCCCTCGCGCTGTTTTCAATCTCCCTTCTGCCTCTCCACTCGCGCTGTTTTCAATCTCCCTTCTGCCTCTCCACTCGTGCTGTTTTCAATCTCCCTTCTGCCTCTCCACTCGTGCTGTTTTCAATCTCCCGACTGCCTCTCCCCTCGCGCTTTTTTCAATGTCCCGACTGCCTCTCCTCTTGCGCTGTTTTCAATCTCCCAACAGCTTCTCCCATCACGCTATTTTGAATCTCCCACTACCTCTCCCCTCGCGCTGTTTTCATCTACCGACTGCCTCTCCCCTCGCGCTGTTTTTAATCTCCCGACTGCCTCTCCCCTTGCACTGTTTTCAATCTCCGACCGGCTCCCGCCTTGCGTACTTTTCAATCTCATGACTGCCCCGCCTCTTGCGCTATTTTGAATTTCCCACTGCCTCTCCCCTCGCACTGTTTTCAATCTGGCGACTGACTCTCCCCTCGCGCTGTTTTCAATCTCCCGATGGCCTCTCCTCTCGCGCTTTTTTCAATCTCCCGATGGCCTCTCCTCTCGTGCTGTTTCCAATCTCCCTTCTGCCTCTCCACTCGTGCTGCTTTCAATCTCCCTTCTGCCTCTCCACTCGTGCTGTTTTCAATCTCCCATCTGCCTTTCGCCTTGTGCTGTTTTCAATCTCCCATCTGCCTCTCCCCTTGCGCTGTTTTCAATCTCCCTTCTGCCTCTCCACTCGTGCTGTTTTCAATCACCCTTCTGCCTCTCCACTCGTGCTGTTTTCAATCTCCCATCTGCCTCTCCACTCGCGCTGTTTTCAATCTCCCTTCTGCCTCTCCACTCGCGCTGTTTTCAATCTCCCATCTGCCCCTCCCCTCGCGCTGTTTTCAATCTCCCTTCTGCCTCTCCACTCGCGCTGTTTTCAATCTCCCTTCTGCCTCTCCACTCGTGCTGTTTTCAATCTCCCGACTGCCTCTCCCCTCGCGCTTTTTTCAATGTCCCGACTGCCTCTCCTCTTGCGCTGTTTTCAATCTCCCAACAGCTTCTCCCATCACGCGATTTTGAATCTCCCACTACCTCTCCCCTCGCGCTGTTTTCATCTACTGACTGCCTCTCCCCTCGCGCTGTTTTTAATCTCCCGACTGCCTCTCCCCTTGCACTGTTTTCAATCTCCGTCCGGCTCCCGCCTTGCGTACTTTTCAATCTCATGACTGCCTCGCCTCTTGCGCTATTTTGAATTTCCCACTGCCTCTCCCCTCGCACTGTTTTCAATCTGGCGACTGACTCTCCCCTCGCGCTGTTTTCAATCTCCTGACTGCCTCTCCCCTCGCGCTGATTTTGATCTGCCAACTGCCTCTCCCCTCGCGCTGATTTCAATCTCCTGACTGCCTCTCCCCTCATGCTGATTTCAATCTCCCGACTGCCTCTCCCCTCGCGCTGTTTTCAATCTCCCGACTGCCTCTCCCCTCGCGCTATTTTCAATCTCCATTCTGCCTCTTCCCTCGTGCTGTTTTCAATCTTCCGACTGACTCTACCCTCGCTCTGTTTTCAATCTCTCGACTGCCTCTCCTCTTGCGCTGTTTTCAATCTCCCAAGAGCCTCTCTACTCGCATTGTTTTCAATCTGCCAACTCCCTCTCCCCTCGCGCTGTTTTCAATCTGCCGACAGCCTCTCCCCTCGCGCTGTTTTCATCTCCCGACTGCCTCTCCCCTCGCGCTGTTTTCAATCTCCCCCTGCCTTTCCCCTCGCGCTGTTTTCAATCTCCCGACTGCCTCTCCTCTCGCGCTGTTTTAAATCTCCCGACTGCCTCTCCCCTCGCACTGTTTTGAATCTCCCGACGGCCTCTCCCCTCGCGATGTTTTCCATCTCCCGACTGCCTCTCCCCTCGCGCTGTTTTCAATCTGCTGACTGCCTCTCCCCTCGCGCTGTTTTCAATCTCCCGACTGCTCTCCCCTCGCGATGTTTTCAATCTCCCGACTCTGACTCTCTCCTTGTGCTGTTTTCAATCTCCCTTCTGCCTCTCCATTTGCGCTGTTTTCAATCTACCGACTGTCTCTCCCCTCGCGTTGTTTTTAATCTCCCAACAGCCTTTTCCCTCGCGCTGTTTTCAATCTCCCTTCAGCCTCTCCCCTCACGCTGTTTTCAATCTCCCTTCTGCCTCTCCCCTCACGCTGTTTTCAATCTCCCTTCAGCCTCTCCCCTCGCGCTGTTTTCAATCTCCCTTCTGCCTCTCCTCTCGCGCTTTTTTCAATCTCCCGATGGCCTCTCCTCTCGTGCTGTTTCCAATCTCCCTTCTGCCTCTCCACTCGTGCTGCTTTCAATCTCCCTTCTGCCTCTCCACTCGTGCTGTTTTCAATCTCCCATCTGCCTTTCGCCTCTTGCTGTTTTCAATCTCCCATCTGCCTCTCCCCTCGCGCTGTTTTCAATCTCCCTTCTGCCTCTCCACTCGTGCTGTTTTCAATCACCCTTCTGCCTCTCCACTCGTGCTGTTTTCAATCTCCCATCTGCCTCTCCCTTCGCGCTGTTTTCAATCTCCCTTCTGCCTCTCCACTCGCGCTGTTTTCAATCTCCCTTCTGCCTCTCCACTCGCGCTGTTTTCAATCTCCCATCTGCCCCTCCCCTCGCGCTGTTTTCAATCTCCCTTCTGCCTCTCCACTCACGCTCTTTTCAATCTCCCTTCTGCCTCTCCACTCGTGCTGTTTTCAATCTCCCTTCTGCCTCTCCACTCGTGCTGTTTTCTATCTCCCGACTGCCTCTCCCCTCGCGATGTTTTCAATGTCCCGACTGCCTCTCCTCTTGCGCTGTTTTCAATCTCCCAACAGCTTCTCCCATCACGCTATTTTGAATCTCCCACTACCTCTCCCCTCGCACTGTTTTCATCTACTGACTGCCTCTCCCCTCGCGCTGTTTTTAATCTCCCGACTGCCTCTCCCCTTGTACTGTTTTCAATCTCCGACCGGCTCCCGCCTTGCGTACTTTTCAATCTCATGACTGCCTCGCCTCTTGCGCTATTTTGAATTTACCACTGCCTCTCCCCTCGCACTGTTTTCAATCTGGCGACTGACTCTCCCCTCGCGCTGTTTTCAATCTCCCGACTGCCTCTCCCCTCGCGCTGTTTTCAATCTCCTGACTGCCTCTCCCCTCGCGCTGATTTTGATCTGCCAACTGCCTCTCCCCTCGCGCTGATTTCAATCTCCTGACTGCCTCTCCCCTTGCGCTGATTTTGATCTGCCAACTGCCTCTCCCCTCGCGCTGTTTTCAATCTCCCGACTGCCTCTCCCCTCGCGCTGTTTTCAATCTCCCCCTGCCTTTCCCCTCGCGCTGTTTTCAATCTCCCGACTGCCTCTCCTCTCGCGCTGTTTTCAATTTCCCGACTGCCTCTCCCCTCGCACTGTTTTGAATCTCCCGACGGCCTCTCCCCTCGCGATGTTTTCCATCTCCCGACTGCCTCTCCCCTCGCGCTGTTTTCAATCTGCCGACTGCCTCTCCCCTCGCGCTGTTTTCAATCTCCCGACTGCTCTCCCCTCGCGATGTTTTCAATCTCCCGACTCTGACTCTCTCCTTGTGCTGTTTTCAATCTCCCTTCTGCCTCTCCATTCGCGCTGTTTTCAATCTACCGACTTTCTCTCCCCTCGCGTTGTTTTTAATCTCCAAACAGCCTTTTCCCTCGCTCTGTTTTCAATCTCCCTTCTGCCTCTCCACTTGTGCTGTTTTCAATCTCCCTTCTGCCTTTCCCCTTGCGCTGTTTTCAATCTCCCTTCTGCCTCTCCCCTCGCGCTGTTTTCAATCTCCCTTCTGCCTCTCCACTCGTGCTGTTTTCAATCTCCCATCTGCCTCTCCACTCGTGCTGTTTTCAATCTCCCTTCTGCCTCTCCCCTCGCGCTGTTTTCAATCTCCCTTCTGCCTCTCCACTCGCGCTGTTTTCAATCTACCGAATGCCTCTCCCCTCGCGCTGTTTTCAATCTGCCGACTGCCTCTCCCCTCGCGCTGTTTTCAATCTCCCGACTGCCTCTCCCCTCGCGCTATTTTCAATCTCCATTCTGCCTCTCCCCTCGCGCTGTTTTCAATCTCCCAACTGCTCTCCCCTCAGGATGTTTTCAATCTTCCGACTGACTCTCCCCTCGCGCTGTTTTCAATCTCCCGACTCTGACTCTCTCCTTGTGCTGTTTTCAATCTCCCTTCTGCCTCTCCAATCGCGCTGTTTTCAATCTACGGACTGTCTCTCCCCTCGCGTTGTTTTTAATCTCCCAACAGCCTTTTCCCTCGCGCTGTTTTCAATCTCCCTTCTGCCTCTCCACTCGTGCTGTTTTCAATCTCCCATCTGCCTCTCCCCTCGCGCTGTTTTCAATCTCCCTTCTGCCTTTCCACTCGCGCTGTTTTCAATCTCCCTTCTGCCTCTCCACTCGCGCTGTTTTCAATCTCCCATCTGCCCCTCCCCTCGCGCTGTTTTCAATCTCCCTTCTGCCTCTCCACTCGCGCTGTTTTCAATCTCCCTTCTGCCTCTCCACTCGTGCTGTTTTCAATCTCCCATTTGCCTTTCCCCTCGTGCGGTTTCAATCTCCCATCTACCTTTCCCCTCGTGCGGTTTCCATCTCCCATCTGCCTTACCTCTCGCGCTGTTTTCAACCTCCCGACTGCCTCTCCCCTCGCGCTTTTTTCAATGTCCCGACTGCCTCTCCTCTTGCGCTGTTTTCAATCTCCCGACTGCCTCTCCCCTCGCGCTTTTTTCAATGTCCCGACTGCCTCTCCACTCGCGCTGTTTTCAATCTCCCTTCTGCCTCTCCACTCGTGCTGTTTTCAATCTCCCTTCTGCCTCTCCACTCGTGCTGTTTTCAATCTCCCATCTACCTTTCCCCTCGTGCGGTTTCCATCTCCCATCTGCCTTACCCCTCGCGCTGTTTTCAATCTCCCGACTGCCTCTCCCCTTGCGCTTTTTTCAATGTCCCGACTGCCTCTCCTCTCGTGCTGTTTCCAATCACCCTTCTGCCTCTCCACTCGTGCTGCTTTCAATCTCCCTTCTGCCTCTCCACTCGTGCTGTTTTCAATCTCCCTTCTGCCTTTCGCCTCGTGCTGTTTTCAATCTCCCATCTGTTTCTCCCCTCGCGCTGTTTTCAATCTCCCTTCTGCCTCTCCACTCGTGCTGTTTTCAATCACCCTTCTGCCTCTCCACTCGTGCTGTTTTCAATCTCCCATCTGCCTCTCCCCTCGCGCTGTTTTCAATCTCCCTTCTGCCTCTCCACTCGCGCTGTTTTCAATCACCCTTCTGCCTCTCCACTCGTGCTGTTTTCAATCTCCCGACTGCCTCTCCTCTCGTGCTGTTTCCAATCTCCCTTCTGCCTCTCCACTCGTGCTGCTTTCAATCTCCCTTCTGCCTCTCCACTCGTGCTGTTTTCAATCTCCCATCTGCCTTTCGCCTCTTGCTGTTTTCAATCTCCCATCTGCCTCTCCCCTCGCGCTGTTTTCAATCTCCCTTCTGCCTCTCCACTCGTGCTGTTTTCAATCACCCTTCTGCCTCTCCACTCGTGCTGTTTTCAATCTCCCATCTGCCTCTCCCTTCGCGCTGTTTTCAATCTCCCTTCTGCCTCTCCACTCGCGCTGTTTTCAATCTCCCTTCTGCCTCTCCACTCGCGCTGTTTTCAATCTCCCATCTGCCCCTCCCCTCGCGCTGTTTTCAATCTCCCTTCTGCCTCTCCACTCACGCTCTTTTCAATCTCCCTTCTGCCTCTCCACTCGTGCTGTTTTCAATCTCCCTTCTGCCTCTCCACTCGTGCTGTTTTCAATCTCCCGACTGCCTCTCCCCTCGCGATGTTTTCAATGTCCCGACTGCCTCTCCTCTTGCGCTGTTTTCAATCTCCCAACAGCTTCTCCCATCACGCTATTTTGAATCTCCCACTACCTCTCCCCTCGCACTGTTTTCATCTACTGACTGCCTCTCCCCTCGCGCTGTTTTTAATCTCCCGACTGCCTCTCCCCTTGTACTGTTTTCAATCTCCGACCGGCTCCCGCCTTGCGTACTTTTCAATCTCATGACTGCCTCGCCTCTTGCGCTATTTTGAATTTACCACTGCCTCTCCCCTCGCACTGTTTTCAATCTGGCGACTGACTCTCCCCTCGCGCTGTTTTCAATCTCCCGACTGCCTCTCCCCTCGCGCTGTTTTCAATCTCCTGACTGCCTCTCCCCTCGCGCTGATTTTGATCTGCCAACTGCCTCTCCCCTCGCGCTGATTTCAATCTCCTGACTGCCTCTCCCCTTGCGCTGATTTTGATCTGCCAACTGCCTCTCCCCTCGCGCTGTTTTCAATCTCCCGACTGCCTCTCCCCTCGCGCTGTTTTCAATCTCCCCCTGCCTTTCCCCTCGCGCTGTTTTCAATCTCCCGACTGCCTCTCCTCTCGCGCTGTTTTCAATTTCCCGACTGCCTCTCCCCTCGCACTGTTTTGAATCTCCCGACGGCCTCTCCCCTCGCGATGTTTTCCATCTCCCGACTGCCTCTCCCCTCGCGCTGTTTTCAATCTGCCGACTGCCTCTCCCCTCGCGCTGTTTTCAATCTCCCGACTGCTCTCCCCTCGCGATGTTTTCAATCTCCCGACTCTGACTCTCTCCTTGTGCTGTTTTCAATCTCCCTTCTGCCTCTCCATTCGCGCTGTTTTCAATCTACCGACTTTCTCTCCCCTCGCGTTGTTTTTAATCTCCAAACAGCCTTTTCCCTCGCTCTGTTTTCAATCTCCCTTCTGCCTCTCCACTTGTGCTGTTTTCAATCTCCCTTCTGCCTTTCCCCTTGCGCTGTTTTCAATCTCCCTTCTGCCTCTCCCCTCGCGCTGTTTTCAATCTCCCTTCTGCCTCTCCACTCGTGCTGTTTTCAATCTCCCATCTGCCTCTCCACTCGTGCTGTTTTCAATCTCCCTTCTGCCTCTCCCCTCGCGCTGTTTTCAATCTCCCTTCTGCCTCTCCACTCGCGCTGTTTTCAATCTACCGAATGCCTCTCCCCTCGCGCTGTTTTCAATCTGCCGACTGCCTCTCCCCTCGCGCTGTTTTCAATCTCCCGACTGCCTCTCCCCTCGCGCTATTTTCAATCTCCATTCTGCCTCTCCCCTCGCGCTGTTTTCAATCTCCCAACTGCTCTCCCCTCAGGATGTTTTCAATCTTCCGACTGACTCTCCCCTCGCGCTGTTTTCAATCTCCCGACTCTGACTCTCTCCTTGTGCTGTTTTCAATCTCCCTTCTGCCTCTCCAATCGCGCTGTTTTCAATCTACGGACTGTCTCTCCCCTCGCGTTGTTTTTAATCTCCCAACAGCCTTTTCCCTCGCGCTGTTTTCAATCTCCCTTCTGCCTCTCCACTCGTGCTGTTTTCAATCTCCCATCTGCCTCTCCCCTCGCGCTGTTTTCAATCTCCCTTCTGCCTTTCCACTCGCGCTGTTTTCAATCTCCCTTCTGCCTCTCCACTCGCGCTGTTTTCAATCTCCCTTCTGCCTCTCCACTCGTGCTGTTTTCAATCTCCCATTTGCCTTTCCCCTCGTGCGGTTTCAATCTCCCATCTACCTTTCCCCTCGTGCGGTTTCCATCTCCCATCTGCCTTACCCCTCGCGCTGTTTTCAACCTCCCGACTGCCTCTCCCCTCGCGCTTTTTTCAATGTCCCGACTGCCTCTCCTCTTGCGCTGTTTTCAATCTCCCGACTGCCTCTCCCCTCGCGCTTTTTTCAATGTCCCGACTGCCTCTCCACTCGCGCTGTTTTCAATCTCCCTTCTGCCTCTCCACTCGTGCTGTTTTCAATCTCCCTTCTGCCTCTCCACTCGTGCTGTTTTCAATCTCCCATCTACCTTTCCCCTCGTGCGGTTTCCATCTCCCATCTGCCTTACCCCTCGCGCTGTTTTCAATCTCCCGACTGCCTCTCCCCTTGCGCTTTTTTCAATGTCCCGACTGCCTCTCCTCTCGTGCTGTTTCCAATCACCCTTCTGCCTCTCCACTCGTGCTGCTTTCAATCTCCCTTCTGCCTCTCCACTCGTGCTGTTTTCAATCTCCCTTCTGCCTTTCGCCTCGTGCTGTTTTCAATCTCCCATCTGTTTCTCCCCTCGCGCTGTTTTCAATCTCCCTTCTGCCTCTCCACTCGTGCTTTTTTCAATCACCCTTCTGCCTCTCCACTCGTGCTGTTTTCAATCTCCCATCTGCCTCTCCCCTCGCGCTGTTTTCAATCTCCCTTCTGCCTCTCCACTCGCGCTGTTTTCAATCTCCCTTCTGCCTCTCCACTCGCGCTGTTTTCAATCTCCCATCTGCCCCTCCCCTCGCATGTTTTCAATCTCCCATCTGCCTCTCCCCTCGCGCTGTTTTCAATCTCCCTTCTGCCTCTCCACTCGTGCTGTTTTCAATCACCCTTCTGCCTCTCCACTCGTGCTGTTTTCAATCTCCCATCTGCCTCTCCCCTCGCGCTGTTTTCAATGTCCCTTCTGCCTCTCCACTCGCGCTGTTTTCAATCTCCCTTCTGCCTCTCCACTCGCGCTGTTTTCAATCTCCCATCTGCCCCTCCCCTCGCGCTGTTTTCAATCTCCCTTCTGCCTCTCCACTCGCGCTGTTTTCAATCTCCCTTCTGCCTCTCCACTCGTGCTGTTTTCAATCTCCCTTCTGCCTCTCCACTCGTGCTGTTTTCAATCTCCCGACTGCCTCTCCCCTCGCGCTTTTTTCAATGTCCCGACTGCCTCTCCTCTTGCGCTGTTTTCAATCTCCCAACAGCTTCTCCCATCACGCTATTTTGAATCTCCCACTACCTCTCCCCTCGCGCTGTTTTCATCTACTGACTGCCTCTCCCCTCGCGCTGTTTTTAATCTCCCGACTGCCTCTCCCCTCGCGCTGTTTTCAATCTCCCGACTGCCTCTCCCCTCGCGCTGTTTTCAATCTCCCGACTGCCTCTCCCCTCGCGCTATTTTCAATCTCCATTCTGCCTCTCCCCTCGCGCTGTTTTCAATCTCCCAACTGCTCTGCCCTCAGGATGTTTTCAATCTTCCGACTGACTCTCCCCTCGCGCTGTTTTCAATCTCCCGACTCTGACTCTCTCCTTGTGCTGTTTTCAATCTCCCTTCTGCCTCTCCATTCGCGCTGTTTTCAATCTACCGACTGTCTCTCCCCTCGCGTTGTTTTTAATCTCCCAACAGCCTTTTCCCTCGCGATGTTTTCAATCTCCCTTCTGCCTCTCCACTCGTGCTGTTTTCAATCTCCCTTCTGCCTCTCCACTCGTGCTGTTTTCAATCTCCCGACTGCCTCTCCCCTCGTGCTTTTTTCAATGTCCCGACTGCCTCTCCTCTTGCGCTGTTTTCAATCTCCCAACAGCCTCTCCCATCACGCTATTTTGAATCTCCCACTACCTCTCCCCTCGCGCTGTTTTCATCTACCGACTGCCTCTCCCCTCGCGCTGTTTTTAATCTCCCGACTGCCTCTCCCCTTGCACTGTTTTCAATCTCCGACCGGCTCCCGCCTTGCGTACTTTTCAATCTCATGACTGCCTCGCCTCTTGCGCTATTTTGAATTTCCCACTGCCTCTCCCCTCGCACTGTTTTCAATCTGGCGACTGACTCTCCCCTCGCGCTGTTTTCAATCTCCGGACTGCCTCTCCTCGTGTGCTGTTTTCAATCTCCCAAGAGCCTCTCTACTCGCGTTGTTTTCAATCTGCCAACTGCCTCTCCCCTCGCGCTGTTTTCAATCTCCCGACTGCCTCTCCTCTCGCGCTGTTTTTGATCTGCCAACTGCCTCTCCCCTCGCGCTGTTTTTGATCTGCCAACTGCCTCTCCCCTCGCGCTGTTTTCAATCTGCCGACAGCCTCTCCCCTCGCGCTGTTTTCATCTCCCGACAGCCTCTCCCCTCGCGCTGTTTTCAATCTCCCGACTGCCTCTCCCCTCGCGCTGTTTTCAATCTCTTGATGGCCTCTCCCCTCGCGCTATTTTCAATCTCCATTCTGCCTCTCCCCTCGCGCTGTTTTCAATCTCCTGACTGCCTCTCCCCTCGCGCTATTTTCAATCTCCATTCTGCCTCTCCCCTCGTGCTGTTTTCAATCTTCCGACTGACTCTACCCTCGCTCTGTTTTCAATCTCTCGACTGCCTCTCCTCTTGCGCTGTTTTCAATCTCCCAAGATCCTCTCTACTCGCGTTGTTTTCAATCTGCCAACTGCCTCTCCCCCGTGTTGTTTTCAATCTGCCGACAGCCTCTCCCCTCGCGCTGTTTTCAATCTCCCGACTGCCTCTCCTCTCGCACTGTTTTTGATCTGCCAACTGCCTCTCCCCGCGCGCTGTTTTTGATCTGCCAACTGCCTCTCCCTTCGCGCTGTTTTCAATCTGCCGACAGCCTCTCCCCTCGCGCTGTTTTCATCTCCCGACAGCCTCTCCCCTCGCCATGTTTTCCATCTCCCCCTGCCTTTCCCCTCGCGCTGTTTTCAATCTCCCGACTGCCTCTCCTCTCTCGCTGTTTTCAATCTCCCGACTGCCTCTCCCCTCGCACTGTTTTGAATCTCCCGACGGCCTCTCCCCTCGCGCTGTTTTCAATCTCCCGACTGCCTCTCCCCTCGCGCTGTTTTCCATCTCCCGACTGCCTCTCCCCTCGCGCTGTTTTCAATCTGCCGACTGCCTCTCCCCTCGTGCTGTTTTCAATCTCCCGACTGCTCTCCCCTCGCGATGTTTTCAATCTCCCGACTCTGACTCTCTCCTTGTGCTGTTTTCAATCTCCCTTCTGCCTCTCCATTCGCGCTGTTTTCAATCTACCGACTGTCTCTCCCCTCGCGTTGTTTTTAATCTCCCAACAGCCTTTTCCCTCGCGCTGTTTTCAATCTCCCTTCTGCCTCTCCACTTGTGCTGTTTTCAATCTCCCTTCTGCCTCTCCCCTCACGCTGTTTTCAATCTCCCTTCTGCCTCTCCCCTCGCGCTGTTTTCAATCTCCCTTCTGCCTCTCCACTCGTGCTGTTTTCAATCTCCCTTCTGACTCTCCACTCGTGCTGTTTTCAATCTCCCTTCTGCCTCTCCCCTCCCGCTGTTTTCAATCTGCCGACTGCCTCTCCCCTCGCGCTGTTTTAATCTGCCGACTGCCTCTCCCCTCGCGCTGTTTTCAATCTGCCGACTGCCTCTCCCCTCGCGCTGTTTTCAATCTGCCGACTGCCTCTCCCCTCGCGCTGTTTTCAATCTCCCGACTGCCTCTCCCCTCGCGTTGTTTTCAATCTCCCAACTGCCTCTCCCCTCGCGCTGTTTTCAATCTCCCGACTGCCTCTCCCCTCGCGCTGTTTTCAATCTCCCGACTGCCTCTCCCCTCGCGCTGTTTTCAATCTCCCGACTGCCTCTCCCCTCGCGCTATTTTCAATCTCCATTCTGCCTCTCCCCTCGCGCTGTTTTCAATCTCCCAACTGCTCTGCCCTCAGGATGTTTTCAATCTTCCGACTGACTCTCCCCTCGCGCTGTTTTCAATCTCCCGACTCTGACTCTCTCCTTGTGCTGTTTTCAATCTCCCTTCTGCCTCTCCATTCGCGCTGTTTTCAATCTACCGACTGTCTCTCCCCTCGCGTTGTTTTTAATCTCCCAACAGCCTTTTCCCTCGCGATGTTTTCAATCTCCCTTCTGCCTCTCCACTCGTGCTGTTTTCAATCTCCCTTCTGCCTCTCCACTCGTGCTGTTTTCAATCTCCCGACTGCCTCTCCCCTCGTGCTTTTTTCAATGTCCCGACTGCCTCTCCTCTTGCGCTGTTTTCAATCTCCCAACAGCCTCTCCCATCACGCTATTTTGAATCTCCCACTACCTCTCCCCTCGCGCTGTTTTCATCTACCGACTGCCTCTCCCCTCGCGCTGTTTTTAATCTCCCGACTGCCTCTCCCCTTGCACTGTTTTCAATCTCCGACCGGCTCCCGCCTTGCGTACTTTTCAATCTCATGACTGCCTCGCCTCTTGCGCTATTTTGAATTTCCCACTGCCTCTCCCCTCGATCTCTTTTCAATCTCCCGACTGCCTCTCCCCTCGCGCTGTTTTCAATCTCCTGACTGCCTCTCCCCTCGCGCTGTTTTCAATCTCCCGATGGCCTCTCCTCTCGCGCTTTTTTCAATCTCCCGATGGCCTCTCCTCTCGTGCTGTTTCCAATCTCCCTTCTGCCTCTCCACTCGTGCTGCTTTCAATCTCCCTTCTGCCTCTCCACTCGTGCTGTTTACAATCTCCCATCTGCCTTTCGCCTCGTGCTGTTTTCAATCTCCCATCTGCCTCTCCCCTCGCGCTGTTTTCAATCTCCCTTCTGCCTCTCCACTCGTGCTGTTTTCAATCACCCTTCTGCCTCTCCACTCGTGCTGTTTTCAATCTCCCATCTGCCTCTCCAATCGTACTGTTTTCAATCTACCGACTGTCTCTCCCCTCGCGCTGTTTTCAATCTCCCGACTCTGACTCTCTCCTTGTGCTGTTTTCAATCTCCCTTCTGCCTCTCCAATCGCACTGTTTTCAATCTACCCACTGTCTCTCCCCTCGCGTTGTTTTCAATCTCCCGACTCTGACTCTCTCCTTGTGCTCTTTTCAATCTCCCTTCTGCCTCTCCAATCGCACTGTTTTCAATCTACCCACTGTCTCTCCCCTCGCGTTGTTTTCAATCTCCCGACTCTGACTCTCTCCTTGTGCTCTTTTCAATCTCCCTTCTGCCTCTCCATTCGCGCTGTTTTCAATCTACCGACTGTCTCTCCCCTCGCCTTGTTTTTAATCTCCCAACAGCCTTTTCCCTCGCGCTGTTTTCAATCTCCCTTCTGCCTCTCCACTCGTGCTGTTTTCAATCTCCCTTCTGCCTCTCCACTCGTGCTGTTTTCAATCTCCCTTCTGCCTCTCCACTCGTGCTGTTTTCAATCTCCCATCTGCCTCTCCCCTCGCGCTATTTTCAATCTCCATTCTGCCTCTCCCCTCGCGCTGTTTTCAATCTCCCGACTGCCTCTCCCCTCGCGCTATTTTCAATCTCCATTCTGCCTCTCCCCTCGTGCTGTTTTCAATCTTCCGACTGACTCTACCCTCGCTCTGTTTTCAATCTCCCAAGAGCCTCTCTACTCGCGTTGTTTTCAATCTGCCAACTGCCTCTCCCCTCGCGTTGTTTTCAATCTGCCGACAGCCTCTCCCCTCGCGCTGTTTTCAATCTCCCGACTGCCTCTCCTCTCGCACTGTTTTTGATCTGCCAACTGCCTCTCCCCTCGCACTGTTTTTGATCTGCCAACTGCCTCTCCCTTCGCGCTGTTTTCAATCTGCCGATAGCCACTCCCCTCGAGCTGTTTTCATCTCCCGACAGCCTCTCCCCTCGCGCTGTTTTCAATCTCCCCCTGCCTTTCCCCTCGCGCTGTTTTCAATCTCCCGACTGCCTCTCCTCTCGCGCTGTTTTCAATCTCCTGACTGCCTCTCCCCTCGCAATGTTTTGAATCTCCCGACGGCCTCTCCCCTCGCGATGTTTTCCATCTCCCGACTGCCTCTCCCCTCGCGCTGTTTTCAATCTGCCGACTGCCTCTCCCCTCGCGCTGTTTTCAATCTCCCGACTGCTCTCCCCTCGCGATGTTTTCAATCTCCCTTCTGCCTCTCCCCTCGCGCTGTTTTCAATCTCCCTTCTGCCTCTCCCCTCGCGCTGTTTTCAATCTCCCTTCTGCCTCTCCACTCGTGCTGTTTTCAATCTCCCTTCTGCCTCTCCACTCGTGCTGTTTTCAGTCTCCCATCTGCCTCTCCCCTCGCGATGTTTTCAATCTGCCGACTGCCTCTCCCCTCGCGCTGTTTTCAATCTGCCGACTGCCTCTCCCCTCGCGCTGTTTTCAATCTGCCGACTGCCTCTCCCCTCGCGATGTTTTCAATCTCCCGACTCTGACTCTCTCCTTGTGCTGTTTTCAATCTCCCTTCTGCCTCTCCCCTCGCGCTGTTTTCAATCTGCCGACTGCCTCTCCCCTCGCGCTGTTTTCAATCTCCCGACTGCTCTCCCCTCGCGATGTTTTCAATCTCCCGACTCTGACTCTCTCCTTTTGCTGTTTTCAATCTCCCTTCTGCCTCTCCATTCGCGCTGTTTTCAACCTACCGACGGTCTCTCCCCTCACGTTGTTTTTAATCTCCCAACAGCCTTTTCCCTCGCGCTGTTTTCAATCTCCCTTCTGCCTCTCCACTCGTGCTGTTTTCAATCTCCCTTCTGCCTCTCCCCTCACGCTGTTTTCAATCTCCCTTCTGCCTCTCCACTCGTGCTGTTTTCAATCTCCCTTCTGCCTCTCCCCTCACGCTGTTTTCAATCTCCCATCTGCCTCTCCCCTCGCGCTGTTTTCAATCTCCCTTCTGCCTCTCCACTCGTGCTGTTTTCAATCTCCCTTCTGCCTCTCCACTCGTGCTGTTTTCAATCTCCCTTCTGCCTTTCCCCTCGCGCTGTTTTCAATCTACCGACTGCCTCTCCCCTCGCGCTGTTTTCAATCTGCCGACTGCCTCTCCCCTCGCGCTGTTTTCAATCTGCCGACTGCCTCTCCCCTCGCGCTATTTTCAATCTCCATTCTGCCTCTCCCCTCGCGCTGTTTTCAATCTCCTGACTGCCTCTCCCCTCGCGCTATTTTTAATCTCCGGACTGCGATTCCCCTCGCGCTGTTTTCAATCTGCTGAATGCCTCTCACCTCGCGCTGTTTTCAAACTCACGACTGACTCTCCCCTCGCCCTGTTTTCAATCTCCCGACTGCCTCTCCCCTTGCGCTATTTTTAATCTCCGGACTGTGACTCCCCTCGCGCTGTTTTCAATCTCCTGACTGCCTCTCACCTCGCGCTGTTTTCAAACTCACGACTGACTCTCCCCTCGCCCTGTTTTCAATCTCCCGACTGCCTCTCTACTCGCACTTTTTACAGTCTCCAGTCTGCCACTCCCCTCGCCATGTTCTCAGTGTCCTGACCGGCTGTCCGTTCGCGCTGTTTTCAAACTGCAAACTGCATCTCCCCTCGCGCTGTTTTCAATATCCCGACTGCCTCTCCCCTCGCGCTGGTTTCAATCTCCCGACTGCCTCTCCCCTCGCGCTGGTTTCAATCTCCCAACTGCCTCTCCCCTCGCACTGTTTTCAATCACCCGATGGCCTCTCCCCTCGCGCTGGTTTCAATCTCCCAACTGCCTCTCCCCTCGCGCTGGTTTCAATCTCCCAACTGCCTCTCCCCTCGCACTGTTTTCAATCACCCGATGGCCTCTCCTCTCGTGCTGTTTTCAATCCCCCGACTGCGACTCCCCTCACGCTGTTTTCAATCACCCGACTGCCTCTGTACTCGCACTTTTTACAGTCTCCAGTCTGCCTCTTCCCTCGCGATGTTCTCAATCTCCCGACTGCCTCTCCCCTCGCACTGTTTTCAATCACCCGATGGCCTCTCCTCTCGTGCTGTTTTCAATCTCCTGACTGCCTCTCCCCTCGCGCTGTTTTCAATCTGCAAACTGCGTCTACCCTCGCGCTGTTTTCAATCTCCCGACTTAGTCTCCCCTCGCGCTGTTTTCAATCTCCCGACTGCCTCTCCCCTCGCGCAGTTGAAATCTTCCGATTCCCTCTCCCCTCGCGCTGTTTTCAATCTCCCGACTGCCTCTCCCCTCGCGCTGTTTTCAATCTCCTGAATCTGACTCTCCCCTTATGCTGTTTTCAATCTCATGATTGCCTCTCCCCTCGCGCAGTTCTCAATCTCCCGACTGCCTCTCCCCTCGCACTGTTTTCAATCACCCGATGGCCTCTCCCCTCGCGCTGTTCTCAATCTCCTGACTGCCTCTCCCCTCGCGCTGTTTTCCATCTCCCGACTGCCTCTCCCCTCGCGCTGTTTTCAATCTCCCGACTGCCTCTCCCCTCGCGCTGTTTTCAATCTCCCTTCTGCCTCTCCCCTCGCGCTGTTTTCAATCTCCCTTCTGCCTCTCCCCTCGCGCTGTTTTCAATCTCCCTTCTGCCTCTCCACTCGTGCTGTTTTCAATCTCCCTTCTGCCTCTCCACTCGTGCTGTTTTCAGTCTCCCATCTGCCTCTCCCCTCGCGATGTTTTCAATCTGCCGACTGCCTCTCCCCTCGCGCTGTTTTCAATCTGCCGACTGCCTCTCCCCTCGCGCTGTTTTCAATCTGCCGACTGCCTCTCCCCTCGCGATGTTTTCAATCTCCCGACTCTGACTCTCTCCTTGTGCTGTTTTCAATCTCCCTTCTGCCTCTCCCCTCGCGCTGTTTTCAATCTGCCGACTGCCTCTCCCCTCGCGCTGTTTTCAATCTCCCGACTGCTCTCCCCTCGCGATGTTTTCAATCTCCCGACTCTGACTCTCTCCTTTTGCTGTTTTCAATCTCCCTTCTGCCTCTCCATTCGCGCTGTTTTCAATCTACCGACGGTCTCTCCCCTCACGTTGTTTTTAATCTCCCAACAGCCTTTTCCCTCGCGCTGTTTTCAATCTCCCTTCTGCCTCTCCACTCGTGCTGTTTTCAATCTCCCTTCTGCCTCTCCCCTCACGCTGTTTTCAATCTCCCTTCTGCCTCTCCACTCGTGCTGTTTTCAATCTCCCTTCTGCCTCTCCCCTCACGCTGTTTTCAATCTCCCATCTGCCTCTCCCCTCGCGCTGTTTTCAATCTCCCTTCTGCCTCTCCACTCGTGCTGTTTTCAATCTCCCTTCTGCCTCTCCACTCGTGCTGTTTTCAATCTCCCTTCTGCCTTTCCCCTCGCGCTGTTTTCAATCTACCGACTGCCTCTCCCCTCGCGCTGTTTTCAATCTGCCGACTGCCTCTCCCCTCGCGCTGTTTTCAATCTGCCGACTGCCTCTCCCCTCGCGCTATTTTCAATCTCCATTCTGCCTCTCCCCTCGCGCTGTTTTCAATCTCCTGACTGCCTCTCCCCTCGCGCTATTTTTAATCTCCGGACTGCGATTCCCCTCGCGCTGTTTTCAATCTGCTGAATGCCTCTCACCTCGCGCTGTTTTCAAACTCACGACTGACTCTCCCCTCGCCCTGTTTTCAATCTCCCGACTGCCTCTCCCCTTGCGCTATTTTTAATCTCCGGACTGCGACTCCCCTCGCGCTGTTTTCAATCTCCTGACTGCCTCTCACCTCGCGCTGTTTTCAAACTCACGACTGACTCTCCCCTCGCCCTGTTTTCAATCTCCCGACTGCCTCTCTACTCGCACTTTTTACAGTCTCCAGTCTGCCACTCCCCTCGCCATGTTCTCAATGTCCTGACCGGCTGTCCGTTCGCGCTGTTTTCAATCTGCAAACTGCATCTCCCCTCGCGCTGTTTTCAATATCCCGACTGCCTCTCCCCTCGCGCTGGTTTCAATCTCCCGACTGCCTCTCCCCTCGCGCTGGTTTCAATCTCCCAACTGCCTCTCCCCTCGCACTGTTTTCAATCACCCGATGGCCTCTCCCCTCGCGCTGGTTTCAATCTCCCAACTGCCTCTCCCCTCGCGCTGGTTTCAATCTCCCAACTGCCTCTCCCCTCGCACTGTTTTCAATCACCCGATGGCCTCTCCTCTCGTGCTGTTTTCAATCTCCCGACTGCGACTCCCCTCACGCTGTTTTCAATCACCCGACTGCCTCTGTACTCGCACTTTTTACAGTCTCCAGTCTGCCTCTTCCCTCGCGATGTTCTCAATCTCCCGACTGCCTCTCCCCTCGCACTGTTTTCAATCACCCGATGGCCTCTCCTCTCGTGCTGTTTTCAATCTCCTGACTGCCTCTCCCCTCGCGCTGTTTTCAATCTGCAAACTGCGTCTACCCTCGCGCTGTTTTCAATCTCCCGACTTAGTCTCCCCTCGCGCTGTTTTCAATCTCCCGACTGCCTCTCCCCTCGCGCAGTTGAAATCTTCCGATTCCCTCTCCCCTCGCGCTGTTTTCAATCTCCCGACTGCCTCTCCCCTCGCGCTGTTTTCAATCTCCTGAATCTGACTCTCCCCTTATGCTGTTTTCAATCTCATGATTGCCTCTCCCCTCGCGCAGTTCTCAATCTCCCGACTGCCTCTCCCCTCGCACTGTTTTCAATCACCCGATGGCCTCTCCCCTCGCGCTGTTCTCAATCTCCTGACTGCCTCTCCCCTCGCGCTGTTTTCCATCTCCCGACTGCCTCTCCCCTCGCGCTGTTTTCAATCTCCCGACTGCCTCTCCCCTCGCGCTGTTTTCAATCTCCCGACTGCCTCTCCCCTCGCGCTGTTTTCAATCTCCCGATGGCCTCTCCTCTCGCGCTGTTTTCAATCGGCCGACTGCCTCTCCCCTCGCGCTGTTTTCAATCTCCCGACAGCCTCACCCCTCGCGCTGTTTTCAATCTCCCCCTCCCTTTCCCCTCGCGCTGTTTTCAATCTCCCGACTGCCTCTCCTCTCGCGCTGTTTTCAATCTGCCGACTGCCTCTCCCCTCGCACTGTTTTGAATCTCCCGACGGCCTCTCCCCTCGCGATGTTTTCCATCTCCCAACTGCCTCTCCCCTCGCGCTGTTTTCAATCTGCCGACTGCCTCTCCCCTCGCGATGTTTTCAATCTTCCGACTGACTCTCCCCTCGCGCTGTTTTCAATCTCCCGACTCTGACTCTCTCCTTGTGCTGTTTTCAATCTCCCTTCTGCCTCTCCATTCGCGCTGTTTTCAATCTACCGACTGTCTCTCCCCTCGCGTTGTTTTTAATCTCCCAACAGCCTTTTCCCTCGCGCTGTTTTCAATCTCCCTTCTGCCTCTCCACTCGTGCTGTTTTCAACCTCCCTTCTGCCTCTCCACTCGTGCTGTTTTCAATCACCCTTCTGCCTCGCCACTCGTGCTGTTTTCAATCTCCCTTCTGCCTCTCCACTCGTGCTGTTTTCAATCTCCCTTCTGCCTCTCCACTCGTGCTGTTTTCAATCTCCCTTCTGCCTCTCCACTCGTGCTGTTTTCAATCTCCCTTCTGCCTCTCCCCTCACGCTGTTTTCAATCTCCCTTCTGCCTCTCCCCTCGCGCTGTTTTCAATCTCCCGACTGCCTCTCCCCTCGCGATGTTTTCAATCTTCCAACTGACTCTCCCCTCGCGCTGTTTTCATCTCCCGACTGCCTCTCCCCTCGCTCTGTTTTCAATCTCTCGACTGCCTCTCCTCTTGCGTTGTTTTCAATCTGCCAACTGCCTCTCCCCTCGCGCTGTTTTCAATCTCCCGACTGCCTCTCCCCTCGCGCTGTTTTCAATCTCCCGACTGCCTCTCCCCTCGCGCTGTTTTCAATCTCCCGACTGCCTCTCCCCTCGCGTTGTTTTCAATCTCCCGACTGCCTCTCCTCTTGCGCTGTTTTCAATCTTCCCAACAGCCTCTCCCTCACGCTATTTTGAATCTCCCACTACCTCTCCCCTCGCGCTTTTTCATCTACTGACTGCCTCTCCCCTTGCGCTGTTTTCAATCTCCGACTGGCTCCCGCCTTGCGTACTTTTCAATCTCATGACTGCCTCGCCCTCTTGCGCTATTTTGAATCTCCCACTGCTCTCCCCTCACGATGTTTTCAATCTTCCGACTGACTCTCCCCTCGCGCTGTTTTCAATCTCCCGACTCTGACTCTCTCCTTGTGCTGTTTTCAATCTCCCTTCTGCCTCTCCATTCGCGCTGTTTTCAATCTACCGACTGTCTCTCCCCTCGCGTTGTTTTTAATCTCCCAACAGCCTTTTCCCTCGCGCTGTTTTCAATCTCCCTTCTGCCTCTCCACTCGTGCTGTTTTCAATCTCCCTTCTGCCTCTCCACTCGTGCTGCTTTCAATCTCCCATCTGCCTCTCCACTCGTGCTGTTTTCAATCTCCCATCTGCCTTTCCCCTCGCGCTGTTTTCAATCTCCTGACTGCCTCTCCCCTCGCGCTTTTTTCAATGTCCCGACTGCCTCTCCTCTTGCGCTGTTTTCAATCTCCCGACTGCCTCTCCCCTCGCGCTGTTTTCAATCTCCCTTCTGCCTCTCCCCTCGCGCTGTTTTCAATTTCCCGACTGCCTCTCCTCTTGCGCTGTTTTCAATCTCCCAACAGCCTCTCCCATCACGCTATTTTGAATCTCCCACTACCTCTCCCCTCGCGCTGTTTTCATCTACCGACTGCCTCTCCCCTCGCGCTGTTTTTAATCTCCCGACTGCCTCTCCCCTTGCACTGTTTTCAATCTCCGACCGGCTCCCGTCTTGCGTACTTTTCAATCTCATGAATGCCTCGCCTCTTGCGCTATTTTGAATTTCCCACTGCCGCTCCCCTCGCACTGTTTTCAATCTGGCGACTGACTCTCCCCTCGCGCTGTTTTTAATTTCCGGACTGCGACTCCCCTCGATCTCTTTTCAATCTCCCGACTGCCTCTCACCTCGCTCTGTTTTCAATCTCCTGACTGCCTCTCCACTCGTGCTGATTTCAATCTCCCGACTGCCTCTCCCCTCGCGCTGTTTTCAATCTCCCGACTGCCTCTCCCCTCGTGCTGATTTCAATCTCCCGACTGCCTCTCTCCTCGCGCTGTTTTGAATCTCCCGACGGCCTCTCCCCTCGCGATGTTTTCCATCTCCCGACTGCCACTCCCCTCGCGCTATTTTCAATCTCCATTCTGCCTCTCCCCTCGCGCTGTTTTCAATCTCCCGACTGCCTCTCCCCACGATCTGTTTTCAATCTCTCGACTGCCTCTCCTCTTGCGCTGTTTTCAATCTCCCAAGAGCCTCTCTACTCGCGTTGTTTTCAATTTGCCAACTGCCTCTCCCCTCGCGCTGTTTTCAATCTGCCGACTGCCTCTCCCCTCGCGTTGTTTTTAATCTCCCGACTGCCACTCCCCTCGCGTTGTTTTCAATCTCCCGACTGCCTCTCTCCTCGCGCTGTTTTCAATCTACCGACTGCCTCTCCCCTCGCGCTGTTTTCAATCTCCCGACTCTGACCCTCTCCTTGTGCTGTTTTCAATCTCCCTTCTGCCTCTCCAATCGCACTGTTTTCAATCTCCCATCTGCCTCTCCCCTCGCGCTGTTTTCAATCTACCGACTGCCTCTCCCCTCGCGCTGTTTTCAATCTCCCTTCTGCCTCTCCACTCGTGCTGTTTTCAATCTGCCGACTGCCTCTCCCCTCGCGTTGTTTTTAATCTCCCGACTGCCACTCCCCTTGCGCTGTTTTCAATCTCCCGACTCTGACTCTCTCCTTGTGCTGTTTTCAATCTCCCATCTGCCTCTCCCCTCGCGCTGTTTTCAATCTCCCGAATCTGACTCTCTCCTTGTGCTGTTTTCAATCTCCCTTCTGCCTCTCCACTCGTGCTGTTTTCAATCTCCCATCTGCCTCTCCCCTCGCGCTGTTTTCAATCTCCCGACTGCCTCTCCCCTCGCGATGTTTTCAATCTCCCGACTGCCTCTCCCCTCGCGCTGTTTTCAATCTCCCGACTGCCTCTCCCCTCGCGCTGTTTTCAACCTCCCGACTGCATCTCCCCTCGCGTTGTTTTCAATCTCCCGACTCTGACTCTCTCCTTGTGCTGTTTTCAATCTCCCTTCTGCCTCTGCAATCGCACTGTTTTCAATCTCCCGACTGCCTCTCCCCTCGCGCTGTTTTCAACCTCCCGACTGCCTCTCCCCTCGCGCTGTTTTCAATCTCCCGACTCTGACTCTCTCCTTGTGCTCTTTTCAATCTCCCTTCTGCCTCTCCACTCGTGCTGTTTTCAATCTCCCTTCTGCCTCTCCCCTCGCGCTGTTTTCAATCTCCCTTCTGCCTCTCCACTCATGCTGTTTTCAATCCCCCTTCTGCCTCTCCACTCGTGCTGTTTTCAATCTCCCATCTGCCTCTCCCCTCGCGCTGTTTTCAATCTCCCGACTGCTCTCCCCTCGCGATGTTTTCAATCTTCCGACTGACTCTCCCTTCGCTCTGTTTTCAATCTCCCGACTGCCTCTCCCCTCGCGATGTTTTCAATCTTCCAACTGACTCTCCCCTCGCGCTGTTTTCATCTCCCGACTGCCTCTCGCCTCGCTCTGTTTTCAATCTCTCGACTGCCTCTCCTCTTGCGTTGTTTTCAATCTGCCAACTGCCTCTCCCCTCGCGCTGTTTTCAATCTCCCGACTGCCTCTCCCCTCGCGCTGTTTTCAATCTCCCTTCTGCCTCTCCCCTCGCGCTGTTTTCAATCTCCCATCTGCCTCTCCCCTCGCGTTGTTTTCAATGTCCCGACTGCCTCTCCTCTTGCGCTGTTTTCAATCTTCCAACAGCCTCTCCCATCACGCTATTTTGAATCTCCCACTACCTCTCCCCTCGCGCTTTTTCATCTACTGACTGCCTCTCCCCTTGCGCTGTTTTCAATCTCCGACTGGCTCCCGCCTTGCGTACTTTTCAATCTCATGACTGCCTCGCCTCTTGCGCTATTTTGAATCTCCCACTGCCTCTCCCCTCGCACTGTTTTCAATCTGGCGACTGACTCTCGCCTCGCGCTGTTTTTAATTTCCGGACTGCGACTCCCCTCGATCTCTTTTCAATCTCCCGACTGCCTCTCCCCTCGCTCTGTTTCCAACGTCCCGACTGCCTCTCTCCTCGCTCTGTTTCCAACGTCCCGACTGCCTCTCCCCTCGCGCTGTTTTCAATCTCCCTTCTGCCTCTCCCCTCGCGCTGTTTTCAATCTCCCATCTGCCTCTCCCCTCGCGCTGTTTTCAATGTCCCGACTGCCTGTCCTCTTGCGCTGTTTTCAATCTCCCAACAGCCTCTCCCATCACGCTATTTTGAATCTCCCACTACCTCTCCCCTCGCGCTGTTTTCATCTACCGACTGCCTCTCCCCTCGCACTGTTTTTAATCTCCCGACTGCCTCTCCCCTTGCACTGTTTTCAATCTCCGACTGGCTCCCGTCTTGCGTACTTTTCAATCTCATGAATGCCTCGCCTCTTGCGCTATTTTGAATTTCCCACTGCCGCTCCCCTCGCACTGTTTTCAATCTGGCGACTGACTCTCCCCTCGCGCTGTTTTTAATTTCCGGAGTGCGACTCCCCTCGATCTCTTTTCAATCTCCCGACTGCCTCTCACCTCGCTCTGTTTTCAATCTCCTGACTGCCTCTCCACTCGTGCTGATTTCAATCTCCCGACTGCCTCTCCCCTCGCGCTGTTTTCAATCTCCCGACTGCCTCTCCCCTCGTGCTGATTTCAATCTCCCGACTGCCTCTCTCCTCGCGTTGTTTTGAATCTCCCGACGGCCTCTCCCCTCGCGATGTTTTCCATCTCCCGCCTGCCACTCCCCTCGCGCTATTTTCAATCTCCATTCTGCCTCTCCCCTCGCGCTGTTTTCAATCTCCCGACTGCCTCTCCCCTCGCGTTATTTTCAATCTCCATTCTGCCTCTCCCGTCGCGCTGTTTTCAATCTCCCGACTGCCTCTCCCCACGCTCTGTTTTCAATCTCTCGACTGCCTCTCCTCTTGCGCTGTTTTCAATCTCCCAAGAGCCTCTCTACTCGCGTTGTTTTCAATTTGCCAACTGCCTCTCCCCTCGCGCTGTTTTCAATCTGCCGACTGCCTCTCCCCTCGCGTTGTTTTTAATCTCCCGACTGCCACTCCCCTCGCGTTGTTTTCAATCTCCCGACTGCCTCTCTCCTCGCGCTGTTTTCAATCTACCGACTGCCTCTCCCCTCGCGCTGTTTTCAATCTCCCGACTCTGACCCTCTCCTTGTGCTGTTTTCAATCTCCCTTCTGCCTCTCCAATCGCACTGTTTTCAATCTCCCATCTGCCTCTCCCCTCGCGCTGTTTTCAATCTACCGACTGCCTCTCCCCTCGCGCTGTTTTCAATCTCCCTTCTGCCTCTCCACTCGTGCTGTTTTCAATCTGCCGACTGCCTCTCCCCTCGCGTTGTTTTTAATCTCCCGACTGCCACTCCCCTCGCGCTGTTTTCAATCTCCCGACTCTGACTCTCTCCTTGTGCTGTTTTCAATCTCCCATCTGCCTCTCCCCTCGCGCTGTTTTCAATCTCCCGAATCTGACTCTCTCCTTGTGCTGTTTTCAATCTCCCTTCTGCCTCTCCACTCGTGCTGTTTTCAATCTCCCGACTGCCTCTCCCCTCGCGCTGTTTTCAATCTCCCGACTGCCTCTCCCCTCGCGCTGTTTTCAATCTCCCGACTGCCTCTCCCCTCGCGCTGTTTTCAATCTCCCGACTGCCTCTCCCCTCGCGCTGTTTTCAACCTCCCGACTGCATCTCCCCTCGCGTTGTTTTCAATCTCCCGACTCTGACTCTCTCCTTGTGCTGTTTTCAATCTCCCTTCTGCCTCTGCAATCGCACTGTTTTCAATCTCCCGACTGCCTCTCCCCTCGCGCTGTTTTCAACCTCCCGACTGCCTCTCCCCTCGCGCTGTTTTCAATCTCCCGACTCTGACTCTCTCCTTGTGCTCTTTTCAATCTCCCTTCTGCCTCTCCACTCGTGCTGTTTTCAATCTCCCTTCTGCCTCTCCCCTCGCGCTGTTTTCAATCTCCCTTCTGCCTCTCCACTCATGCTGTTTTCAATCTCCCTTCTGCCTCTCCACTCGTGCTGTTTTCAATCTCCCATCTGCCTCTCCCCTCGCGCTGTTTTCAATCTCCCGACTGCTCTCCCCTCGCGATGTTTTCAATCTTCCGACTGACTCTCCCTTCGCTCTGTTTTCAATCTCCCGACTGCCTCTCCCCTCGCGATGTTTTCAATCTTCCAACTGACTCTCCCCTCACGCTGTTTTCATCTCCCGACTGCCTCTCGCCTCGCTCTGTTTTCAATCTCTCCACTGCCTCTCCTCTTGCGTTGTTTTCAATCTGCCAACTGCCTCTCCCCTCGCGCTGTTTTCAATCTCCCGACTGCCTCTCCCCTCGTGCTGTTTTCAATCTCCCTTCTGCCTCTCCCCTCGCGCTGTTTTCAATCTCCCATCTGCCTCTCCCCTCGCGCTGTTTTCAATGTCCCGACTGCCTCTCCTCTTGCGCTGTTTTCAATCTCCCAACAGCCTCTCCCATCACGCTATTTTGAATCTCCCACTACCTCTCCCCTCGCGCTGTTTTCATCTACTGACTGCCTCTCCCCTTGCGCTGTTTTCAATCTCCGACCGGCTCCCGCCTTGCGTACTTTTCAATCTCATGACTGCCTCGCCTCTTGCGCTATTTTGAATCTCCCACTGCCTCTCCCCTCGCACTGTTTTCAATCTGGCGACTGACTCTCGCCTCGCGCTGTTTTTAATTTCCGGACTGCGACTCCCCTCGATCTCTTTTCAATCTCCTGACTGCCTCGCCCCTCGCTCTGTTTCCAACGTCCCGACTGCCTCTCCCCTCGCTCTGTTTCCAACGTCCCGACTGCCTCTCCCTTCGCGCTGTTTTCAATCTCCTGACTGCTTCTTCTCTTGCGCTGTTTTCAAACTCCTGACTGCTTCTTCTCTTGCGCTGTTTTCAATCTCCCCACCGCATCTCTCCTCGCGCTGTTTTCAATCTCCCGACTGCCTCTCCTCTCGCTCTGTTACCAATCTCCAGACGGCCTCTCCCCTCGCGCTGTTTTCAATCTCCCGACTGCCCCTCCTCTCGCTCTGTTACCAATCTCCAGACGGCCTCTCCCCTCGCGCTGTTTTCAATCTCCCGACTGCCTCTACCCTCGCGCTGTTTTCAATCTCCCGACTGCCTCTCCCCTCGCGCTGTTTTCAATCTCCCGACTGCCTCTCCCCTCGCGCTGTTTTCAATCTGCAAACTGCGTCTCCCCTCGCGCTGATTTCAATCTCCCGACTGCCTCTCCCCTCGCGCTGATTTCAATCTCCCGACTGTCTCTCCCCTCGCGCTGTTTTCAATCTCCCGACTGCCTCTCCCCTCGCGCTGATTTCAATCTCCCGACTTCCTCTCTCCTCGCGCTGTTTTGAATCTCCCGACGGCCTCTCCCCTCGCGATGTTTTCCATCTCCCGACTGCCACTCCCCTCGCGCTATTTTCAATCTCCATTCTGCCTCTCCCCTCGCGCTGTTTTCAATCTCCCGACTGCCTCTCCCCTCGCGCTATTTTCAATCTCCATTCTGCCTCTCCCCTCGCGCTGTTTTCAATCTCCCGACTGCCTCTCCCCAGCTCTGTTTTCAATCTCTCGACTGCCTCTCCTCTTGCGCTGTTTTCAATCTCCCAAGAGCCTCTCTACTCGCGTTGTTTTCAATTTGCCAACTGCCTCTCCCCTCGCGCTGTTTTCAATCTCCCGACTGCCTCTCCCCTCGCTCTGTTTTCAATCTCTCGACTGCCTCTCCTCTTGCGCTGTTTTCAATCTCCCAAGAGCCTCTCTACTCGCGTTGTTTTCAATTTGCCAACTGCCTCTCCCCTCGCGCTGTTTTTAATCTGCCGACTGCCTCTCCCCTCGCGTTGTTTTTAATCTCCCGACTGCCACTCCCCTCGCGTTGTTTTCAATCTCCCGACTGCCTCTCTCCTCGCGCTGTTTTCAATCTACCGACTGCCTCTCCCCTCGCGCTGTTTTCAATCTCCCGACTCTGACCCTCTCCTTGTGCTGTTTTCAATCTCCCTTCTGCCTCTCCAATCGCACTGTTTTCAATCTCCCATCTGCCTCTCCCCTCGCGCTGTTTTCAATCTACCGACTGCCTCTCCCCTCGCGCTGTTTTCAATCTCCCTTCTGCCTCTCCACTCGTGCTGTTTTCAATCTGCCGACTGCCTCTCCCCTCGCGTTGTTTTTAATCTCCCGACTGCCACTCCCCTCGCGCTGTTTTCAATCTCCCGACTCTGACTCTCTCCTTATGCTGTTTTCAATCTCCCATCTGCCTCTCCCCTCGCGCTGTTTTCAATCTCCCGAATCTGACTCTCTCCTTGTGCTGTTTTCAATCTCCCTTCTGCCTCTCCACTCGTGCTGTTTTCAATCTCCCGACTGCCTCTCCCCTCGCGCTGTTTTCAACCTCCCGACTGCATCTCCCCTCGCGTTGTTTTCAATCTCCCGACTCTGACTCTCTCCTTGTGCTGTTTTCAATCTCCCTTCTGCCTCTGCAATCGCACTGTTTTCAATCTCCCGACTGCCTCTCCCCTCGCGCTGTTTTCAACCTCCCGACTGCCTCTCCCCTCGCGCTGCTTTCAATCTCCCGACTCTGACTCTCTCCTTGTGCTCTTTTCAATCTCCCTTCTGCCTCTCCACTCGTGCTGTTTTCAATCTCCCTTCTGCCTCTCCCCTCGCGCTGTTTTCAATCTCCCTTCTGCCTCTCCACTCGTGCTGTTTTCAATCTCCCTTCTGCCTCTCCACTCGTGCTGTTTTCAATCTCCCATCTGCCTCTCCCCTCGCGCTGTTTTCAATCTCCCGACTGCTCTCCCCTCGCGATGTTTTCAATCTTCCGACTGACTCTCCCTTCGCTCTGTTTTCAATCTCCCGACTGCCTCTCGCCTCGCTCTGTTTTCAATCTCTCGACTGCCTCTCCTCTTGCGTTGTTTTCAATCTGCCAACTGCCTCTCCCCTCGCGCTGTTTTCAATCTCCCGACTGCCTCTCCCCTCGCGCTGTTTTCAATCTCCCTTCTGCCTCTCCCCTCGCGCTGTTTTCAATCTCCCATCTGCCTCTCCCCTCGCGCTGTTTTCAATGTCCCGACTGCCTCTCCTCTTGCGCTGTTTTCAATCTCCCAACAGCCTCTCCCATCACGCTATTTTGAATCTCCCACTACCTCTCCCCTCGCGCTGTTTTCATCTACTGACTGCCTCTCCCCTTGCGCTGTTTTCAATCTCCGACCGGCTCCCGCCTTGCGTACTTTTCAATCTCATGACTGCCTCGCCTCTTGCGCTATTTTGAATCTCCCACTGCCTCTCCCCTCGCACTGTTTTCAATCTGGCGACTGACTCTCGCCTCGCGCTGTTTTTAATTTCCGGACTGCGACTCCCCTCGATCTCTTTTCAATCTCCCGACTGCCTCTCCCCTCGCTCTGTTTCCAACGTCCCGACTGCCTCTCCCCTCGCTCTGTTTCCAACGTCCCGACTGCCTCTCCCTTCGCGCTGTTTTCAATCTCCTGACTGCTTCTTCTCTTGCGCTGTTTTCAAACTCCTGACTGCTTCTTCGCTTGCGCTGTTTTCAATCTCCCCACCGCATCTCTCCTCGCGCTGTTTTCAATCTCCCGACTGCCTCTCCTCTCGCTCTGTTACCAATCTCCAGACGGCCTCTCCCCTCGCGCTGTTTTCAATCTCCCGACTGCCCTTCCTCTCGCTCTGTTACCAATCTCCAGATGGCCTCTCCCCTCGCGCTGTTTTCAATCTCCCGACTGCCTCTACCCTCGCGCTGTTTTCAATCTCCCGACTGCCTCTCCCCTCGCGCTGTTTTCAATCTCCCGACTGCCTCTCCCCTCGCGCTGTTTTCAATCTGCAAACTGCGTCTCCCCTCGCGCTGATTTCAATCTCCCGACTGCCTCTCCCCTCGCGCTGTTTTCAATCTCCCGACTCTGACTCTCTCCTCGTGCTGTTTTCAATCTCCCTTCTGCCTCTCCAATCGCACTGTTTTCAATCTCCCATCTGCCTCTCCACTCGCGCTGTTTTCAATCTACCGACTGCCTCTCCCCTTGCGCTGTTTTCAATCTCCCGACTCTGACTCTCTCCTTGTGCTGTTTTCAATCTCCCATCTGCCTCTCCACTCGTGCTGTTTTCAATCTCCCTTCTGCCTCTCCACTCGTGCTGTTTTCAATCTCCCGACTGCCTCTCCCCTCGCGCTGTTTTCAATCTCCCGACTGCCTCTCCCCTCGCGCTGTTTTCAATCTCCCGACTGCCTCTCCCTTCGCGCTGTTTTCAATCTCCTGACTGCCTCTCCCCTCGCGCTGTTTTCAACCTCCCGACTGCCTCTCCACTCGCGTTGTTTTCAATCTCCCGACTCTGACTCTCTCCTTGTGCTGTTTTCAATCTCCCTTCTGCCTCTCCAATCGCACTGTTTTCAATCTCCCTTCTGCCTCTCCCCTCGCGCTGTTTTCAATCTCCCTTCTGCCTCTCCCCTCGCGCTGTTTTCAATCTCCCGACTGCTCTCCCCTCGCGATGTTTTCAATCTTCCGACTGACTCTCCCTTCGCTCTGTTTTCAATCTCCCGACTGCCTCTCCCCTCGTGATGTTTTCAATCTTCCAACTGACTCTCCCCTCGCGCTGTTTTCATCTCCCGACTGCCTCTCCCCTCGCTCTGTTTTCAATCTCTCGACTGCCTCTCCTCTTGCGTTGTTTTCAATCTGCCAACTGCCTCTCCCCTCGCGCTGTTTTCAATCTGCCGACTGCCTCTCCCCTCGCGTTGTTTTCAATCTCCCGACTGCCTCTCCCCTCGCGCTGTTTTCAATCTCCCGATGGCCTCTCCCCTCGCGCTATTTTCAATCTCCATTCTGCCTCTCCCCTCGCGCTGTTTTCCATCTCCCGACTGCCTCTCCCCTCGCGCTATTTTCAATCTCCATTCTGCCTCTCCCCTCGTGCTGTTTTCAATCTCTCGACTGCCTCTCCTCTTGCGCTGTTTTCAATCTCCCAAGAGTCTCTCTACTCGCGTTGTTTTCAATCTGCCAACTGCCTCTCCCCTCGCGTTGTTTTCAATCTGCCGACAGCCTCTCCCCTCGCGCTGTTTTCAATCTGCCGACAGCCTCTCCCCTCGCGCTGTTTTCAATCTGCCGACAGCCTCTCCCTTCGCGCTGTTTTCATCTCCCGACTGCCTCTCCCCTCGCGCTGTTTTCAATCTCCCGACTCTGACTCTCTCCTTGTGCTGTTTTCAATCTCCCTTCTGCCTCTCCATTCGCGCTGTTTTCAATCTCCTGACTGCCTCTCCCCTCGCGCTGTTTTCAATCTCCCGACTGCCTCTCCCCTCGCGCTGTTTTCAATCTCCCGACTGCCTCTCCCCTCGCGCTGTTTTCAATCTCCCGACTGCCTCTCCCCTCGCGCTGTATTCAATCTCCCATCTGCCTCTCCCCTCGCGCTGTTTTCAATTTCCCGACTGCCTCTCATCTTGCGCTGTTTTCAATCTCCCAACAGCCTCTCCCATCACGCTATTTTGAATCTCCCACTACCTCTCCCCTTGCGCTGTTTTCATCTACCGACTGCCTCTCCCCTTGCGCTGTTTTCAATCTCCGACCGGCTCCCGCCTTGCATACTTTTCAATCTCATGACTGCCTCGCCTCTTGCGCTATTTTGAATCTCCCACTGCCTCTCCCGTCGCACTGTTTTCAATCTGGGGACTGACTCTCCCCTTGCGCTGTTTTTAATTTCCGGACTGCGACTCCCCTCGATCTCTTTTCAATCTCCCGACTGCCTCTCCTCTCGCTCTGTTTCCAACGTCCCGACTGCCTCTCCCCTCGCTCTGTTTCCAACGTCCCGACTGCCTCTCCCCTCGCGCTGTTTTCAATCTCCTGACTGCTTCTTCTCTTGCGCTGTTTTCAATCTCCTGACTGCTTCTTCTCTTGCGCTGTTTTCAATTTCCCAACCGCATCTCTCCTCGCGCTGTTTTCAATCTCCGGATGGCCTCTCCCCTCGCGCTGTTTTCAATCTGCAAACTGCGTCTCCCCTCGCGCTGATTTCAATCTCCCAAGAGCCTCTCTACTCGCGTTGTTTTCAATTTGCCAACTGCCTCTCCCCTCGCGCTGTTTTCAATCTGCCGAGTGCCTCTCCCCTCGCGTTGTTTTTAATCTCCCGACTGCCAATCCCCTCGCGTTGTTTTCAATCTCCCGACTGCCTCTCCCCTCGCGCTGTTTTCAATCTCCCGACTGCCTCTCCCCTCGCGCTGTTGTCAATGTCCCGACTCTGACTCTCTCCTTGTGCTGTTTTCAATCTCCCTTCTGCCTCTCCAATCGCACTATTTTCAATCTCCCATCTGCTTCTCCCCTCGCGCTGTTTTCAATCTACCGACTGCCTCTCCCCTCGCGCTATTTTCAATCTCCTTTCTGCCTCTCCGCTCGTGCTGTTTTCAATCTCCCTTCTGCCTCTCCACTCGTGCTGTTTTCAATCTGCCGACTGCCTCTCCCCTCGCGTTGTTTTTAATCTCCCGACTGCCACTCCCCTCGCGCTGTTTTCAATCTCCCGACTCTGACTCTTTCCTTGTGCTGTTTTCAATCTCCCATCTGCCTCTCCACTCGTGCTGTTTTCAATCTCCCGACTGCCTCTCCCCTCGCGCTGTTTTCAATCTCCCGACTGCCTCTCCCCTCGCTCTGTTTTCAATCTCCCGACTGCCTCTCGCCTCGCGCTGTTTTCAATCTCCCGACTGCCTCTCCCCTCGCGCTGTTTTCAACCTCCCGACTGCCTCTCCCCTCGCGTTGTTTTCAATCTCCCGACTCTGACTCTCTCCTTGTGCTGTTTTCAATCTCCCTTCTGCCTCTCCAATCGCACTGTTTTCAATCTCCCGACTGCCTCTCCCCTCGCGCTGTTTTCAACCTCCCGACTGCCTCTCCCCTCGCGCTGTTTTCAATCTCCCGACTCTGACTCTCTCCTTGTGCTGTTTTCAATCTCCCTTCTGCCTCTCCACTCGTGCTGTTTTCAATCTCCCTTCTGCCTCTCCCCTCGCGCTGTTTTCAATCTCCCTACTGCCTCTCCACTCGTGCTGTTTTCAATCTCCCTTCTGCCTCTCCACTCGTGCTGTTTTCAATCTCCCATCTGCCTCTCCCCTCGCGCTGTTATCAGTCTCCCGACTGCTCTCCCCTCGGGATATTTTCAACCTTCCGACTGACTCTCCCTTCGCTCTGTTTTCAATCTCCCGACTGCCTCGCCCCTCGTGATGTTTTTAATCTTCCAACTGATTCTCCCCTCGCGCTGTTTTCATCTCCCGACTGCCTCTCCCCTCGCTCTGTTTTCAATCTCTCGACTGCCTCTCCTCTTGCGTTGTTTTCAATCTGCCAACTGCATCTCCCCTCGCGCTGTTTTCAATCTTCCGACTGCCTCTCCCCTCGCGTTGTTTTCAATCTCCCGACTGCCTCTCTCCTCGCGCTGTTTTCAATCTCCCGATGGCCTCTCCCCTCGCGCTATTTTCAATCTCCATTCTGCCTCTCCCCTCGCGCTTTCAATCTCCTGACTGCCTCTCCCCTCGCGCTATTTTCAATCTCCATTCTGCCTCTCCCCTCGTGCTGTTTTCAATCTTCCGACTGACTCTCCCCTCGCTCTGTTTTCAATCTCTCGACTGCCTCTCCTCTTGCGCTGTTTTCAATCTCCCAAGAGTCTCTCTACTCGCGTTGTTTTCAATCTGCCAACTGCCTCTCCCCTCGCGCTGTTTTCATCTCCCGACTGCCTCTCCCCTCGCTCTGTTTTCAATCTCTCGACTGCCTCTCCTCTTGCGTTGTTTTCAATCTGCCAACTGCCTCTCCCCTCGCGCTGTTTTCAATCTGCCGACTGCCTCTCCCCTCGCGTTGTTTTCAATCTCCCGACTGCCTCTCCCCTCGCGCTTTTTCAATCTCCCGATGGCCTCTCCCCTCGCTCTATTTTCAATCTCCATTCTGCCTCTCCCCTCGCGCTGATTTCAATCTCCCGACTGCCTCTCCCCTCGCTCTGTTTTCAATCTCCCGACTGCCTCTCCCCTCGCGCTGATTTCAATCTCCCGACTGCCTCTCTCCTCGCGCTGTTTTGAATCTCCCGACGGCCTCTCCCCTCGCGATGTTTTCCATCTCCCGACTACCACTCCCCTTGCGCTATTTTCAATCTCCATTCTGCCTCTCCCCTCGCGCTATTTTCAATCTCCATTCTGCCTGTCCCCTCGCGCTGTTTTCAATCTCCCGACTGCCTCTCCCCTCGCGCTATTTTCAATCTCCATTCTGCCTCTCCCCTCGCGCTGTTTTCAATCTCCCGACTGCCTCTCCCCTCGCTCTGTTTTCAATCTCTCTACTGCCTCTCCTCTTGCGCTGTTTTCAATCTCCCAAGAGCCTCTCTACTCGCGTTGTTTTCAATTTGCCAACTGCCTCTCCCCTCGCGCTGTTTTCAATCTGCCGACTGCCTCTCCCCTCGCGTTGTTTTAAATCTCCCGACTGCCACTCCCCTCGCGTTGTTTTCAATCTCCCGACTGCCTCTCGCCTCACGCTGTTTTCAATCTCCCGACTCTGACTCCCTCCTTGTGCTGTTTTCAATCTCCCTTCTGCCTCTCCAATCGCACTGTTTTCAATCTCCCATCTGCCTCTCCCCTCGCGCTGTTTTCAATCTACCGTCTGCCTCTCCCCTCGCGCTGTTTTCAATCTCCCTTCTGCCTCTCCACTCGTGCTGTTTTCAATCTCCCTTCTGCCTCTCCACTCGTGCTGTTTTCAATCTGCCGACTGCCTCTCCCCTCGCGTTGTTTTTAATCTCCCGACTGCCTCTCCCCTCGCGTTGTTTTCAATCTCCCGACTCTGACTCTCTCCTTGTGCTGTTTTCAATCTCCCATCTGCCTCTCCCCTCGCGCTGTTTTCCATCTCCCGACTCTGACTCTCTCCTTGTGCTGTTTTCAATCTCCCATCTGCCTCTCCACTCGTGCTGTTTTCAATCTCCCTTCTGCCTCTCAACTCGTGCTGTTTTCAATCTCCCGACTGCCTCTCCCCTCGCGCTGTTTACAATCTCCCGACTGCCTCTCCCCTCGCGCTGTTTTCAATCTCCCGACTGCCTCTCCCCTCGCGCTGTTTTCAATCTCCCGACTGCCTCTCCCCTCGCGCTGTTTTCAATCTCCCGACTGCCTCTCCCCTCGCGTTGTTTTCAATCTCCCGACTCTGACTCTCTCCTTGTGCTGTTTTCAATCTCCCTTCTGCCTCTCCCCTCGCACTGTTTTCAATCTCCCGACTGCCTCTCCCCTCGCGCTGTTTTCAATCTCGCTTCTGCCTCTCCCCTCGCGCTGTTTTCAATCTCCCTACTGCCTCTCCACTCGCGCTGTTTTCAATCTCCCTTCTGCCTCTCCCCTCGCGCTGTTTTCAATCTCCCTACTGCCTCTCCACTCGTGCTGTTTTCAATCTCCCTTCTGCCTCTCCACTCGTGCTGTTTTCAATCTGCCGACTGTCTCTCCCCTCGCGTTGTTTTTAATCTCCCGATGGCCTCTCCCCTCGCGCTGTTTTCAATCTCCATTCTGCCTCTCCCCTCGCGCTGTTTTCAATCTCCCGACTGCCTCTCCCCTCGCGCTATTTTCAATCTCCATTCTGCCTCTCCCCTCGTGCTGTTTTCAATCTTCCGACTGACTCTCCCCTCGCTCTGTTTTCAATCTCTCGACTGCCTCTCCTCTTGCGCTGTTTTCAATCTCCCAAGAGTCTCTCTACTCGCGTTGTTTTCAATCTGCCAACTGCCTCTCCCCTCGCGCTGTTTTCAATCTGCCGACAGCCTCTCCCCTCGCGCTGTTTTCATCTCCCGACTGCCTCTCCCCTCGCGCTGTTTTCAATCTCCCGACTCTGACTCTCTCCTTGTGCTGTTTTCAATCTCCCTTCTGCCTCTCCATTCGCGCTGTTTTCAATCTCCTGACTGCCTCTCCCCTCGCGCTGTTTTCAATCTCCAGACTTTCTCTCCCCTCGCGCTGTTTTCAATCTCCCGACTGCCTCTCCCCTCGCGCTGTTTTCAATCTCCCTTCTGCCTCTCCCCTCGCGCTGTTTTCAATCTCCCGACTGCCTCTCCCCTCGCGCTGTTTTCAATCTCCCGACTGCCTCTCCCCTCGCGCTGATTTCAATCTCCCGACTGCCTCTCTCCTCGCGCTGTTTTGAATCTCCCGACGGCCTCTCCCCTCGCGATGTTTTCCATCTCCCGACTACCACTCCCCTCGCGCTATTTTCAATCTCCATTCTGCCTCTCCCCTCGCGCTGTTTTCAATCTCCCGACTGCCTCTCCCCACGCGCTATTTGCAATCTCCATTCTGCCTCTCCCCTCGCGCTGTTTTCAATCTCCCGACTGCCTCTCCCCTCGCTCTGTTTTCAATCTCTCTACTGCCTCTCCTCTTGCGCTGTTTTCAATCTCCCAAGAGCCTCTCTACTCGCGTTGTTTTCAATTTGCCAACTGCCTCTCCCCTCGCGCTGTTTTCAATCTGCCGACTGCCTCTCCCCTCGCGTTGTTTTAAATCTCCCGACTGCCACTCCCCTCGCGTTGTTTTCAATCTCCCGACCGCCTCTCCCCTCGCGCTGTTGTCAATCTCCCGACTGCCTCTCGCCTCGCGCTGTTTTCAATCTCGCGACTCTGACTCTCTCCTTGTGCTGTTTTCAATCTCCCATCTGCCTCTCCCCTCGCGCTGTTTTCAATCTACCGACTGCCTCTCCCCTCGCGCTGTTTTCAATCTCCCTTCTGCCTCTCCACTCGTGCTGTTTTCAATCTCCCTTCTGCCTCTCCACTCGTGCTGCTTTCAATCTGCCGACTGCCTCTCCCCTCGCGTTGTTTTTAATCTCCCGACTGCCTCTCCCCTCGCGTTGTTTTCAATCTCCCGACTCTGACTCTCTCCTTGTGCTGTTTTCAATCTCCCATCTGCCTCTCCCCTCGCGCTGTTTTCCATCTCCCGACTCTGACTCTCTCCTTGTGCTGTTTTCAATCTCCCATCTGCCTCTCCACTCGTGCTGTTTTCAATCTCCCTTCTGCCTCTCCACTCGTGCTGTTTTCAATCTCCCGACTGCCTCTCCCCTCGCGCTGTTTACAATCTCCCGACTGCCTCTCCCCTCGTGCTGTTTTCAATCTCCCTTCTGCCTCTCCACTCGTGCTGTTTTCAATCTGCCGACTGTCTCTCCCCTCGCGTTGTTTTTAATCTCCCGACTGCCACTCCCCTCGCGCTGTTTTCAATCTCCCGACTCTGACTCTCTCCTTGTGCTGTTTTCAATCTCCCATCTGCCTCTCCCCTCGCGCTGTTTTCAATCTCCCGACTCTGACTCTCTCCTTGTGCTGTTTTCAATCTCCCATCTGCCTCTCCACTCGTGCTGTTTTCAATCTCCCTTCTGCCTCTCCACTCGTGCTGTTTTCAATCTCCCGACTGCCTCTCCCCTCGCGCTGTTTTCAATCTCCCGACTGCCTCTCCCCTCGCTCTGTTTTCAATCTCCCGACTGCCTCTCCCCTCGCGCTGTTTTCAATCTCCCGACTGCCTCTCCCCTCGCGCTGTTTTCAACCTCCCGACTGCCTCTCCCCTCGCGTTGTTTTCAATCTCCCTTCTGCCTCTCCACTCGTGCTGTTTTCAATCTCCATTCTGCCTCTCCACTCGTGCTGTTTTCAATCTCCCATCTGCCTCTCCCCTCGCGCTGTTTTCAATCTCCCGACTGCTCTCCCCTCGCGATGTTTTCAGTCTTCCGACTGACTCTCCCTTCGCTCTGTTTTCAATCTCCCGACTGCCTCTCCCCTCGCGATGTTTTCAATCTTCCAACGGACTCTCCCCTCGCGCTGTTTTCATCTCCCGACTGCCTCTCCCCTCGCTCTGTTTTCAATCTCTCGACTGCCTCTCCTCTTGCGTTGTTTTCAATCTGCCAACTGCCTCTCCCCTCGCGCTGTTTTCAATCTGCCGACTGCCTCTCCCCTCGCGTTGTTTTCAATCTCCCGACTGCCTCTCTCCTCGCGCTGTTTTCAATCTCCCGATGGCCTCTCCCCTCGCGCTATTTTCAATCTCCATTCTGCCTCTCCCCTCGCGCTGTTTTCAATCTCCCGACTGCCTCTCCCCTCGCGCTATTTTCAATCTCCATTCTGCCTCTCCCCTCGTGCTGTTTTCAATCTTCCGACTGACTCTCCCCTCGCTCTGTTTTCAATCTCTCGACTGCCTCTCCTCTTGCGCTGTTTTCAATCTCCCAAGAGTCTCTCTACTCGCGTTGTTTTCAATCTGCCAACTGCCTCTCCCCTCGCGCTGTTTTCAATCTGCCGACAGCCTCTCCCCTCGCGCTGTTTTCATCTCCCGACTGCCTCTCCCCTCGCGCTGTTTTCAATCTCCCGACTCTGACTCTCTCCTTGTGCTGTTTTCAATCTCCCTTCTGCCTCTCCATTCGCGCTGTTTTCAATCTCCTGACTGCCTCTCCCCTCGCGCTGTTTTCAATCTCCAGACTGCCTCTCCCCTCGCGCTGTTTTCAATCTCCCGACTGCCTCTCCCCTCGCGCTGTTTTCAATCTCCCTTCTGCCTCTCCCCTCGCGCTGTTTTCAATTTCCCGACTGCCTCTCCTCTTGCGCTGTTTTCAATCTCCCGACTGCCTCTCGCCTCGCGCTGTTTTCAATCTCCCGACTGCCTCTCCCCTCGCGCTGTTTTCAACCTCCCGACTGCCTCTCCCCTCGCGTTGTTTTCAATCTCCCGACTCTGACTCTCTCCTTGTGCTGTTTTCAATCTCCCTTCTGCCTCTCCAATCGCACTGTTTTCAATCTCCCGACTGCCTCTCCCCTCGCGCTGTTTTCAACCTCCCGACTGCCTCTCCCCTCGCGCTGTTTTCAATCTCCCGACTCTGACTCTCTCCTTGTGCTGTTTTCAATCTCCCTTCTGCCTCTCCACTCGTGCTGTTTTCAATCTCCCTTCTGCCTCTCCCCTCGCGCTGTTTTCAATCTCCCTACTGCCTCTCCACTCGTGCTGTTTTCAATCTCCCTTCTGCCTCTCCACTCGTGCTGTTTTCAATCTCCCATCTGCCTCTCCCCTCGCGCTGTTATCAGTCTCCCGACTGCTCTCCCCTCGGGATATTTTCAACCTTCCGACTGACTCTCCCTTCGCTCTGTTTTCAATCTCCCGACTGCCTCGCCCCTCGTGATGTTTTTAATCTTCCAACTGATTCTCCCCTCGCGCTGTTTTCATCTCCCGACTGCCTCTCCCCTCGCTCTGTTTTCAATCTCTCGACTGCCTCTCCTCTTGCGTTGTTTTCAATCTGCCAACTGCATCTCCCCTCGCGCTGTTTTCAATCTTCCGACTGCCTCTCCCCTCGCGTTGTTTTCAATCTCCCGACTGCCTCTCTCCTCGCGCTGTTTTCAATCTCCCGATGGCCTCTCCCCTCGCGCTATTTTCAATCTCCATTCTGCCTCTCCCCTCGCGCTTTCAATCTCCTGACTGCCTCTCCCCTCGCGCTATTTTCAATCTCCATTCTGCCTCTCCCCTCGTGCTGTTTTCAATCTTCCGACTGACTCTCCCCTCGCTCTGTTTTCAATCTCTCGACTGCCTCTCCTCTTGCGCTGTTTTCAATCTCCCAAGAGTCTCTCTACTCGCGTTGTTTTCAATCTGCCAACTGCCTCTCCCCTCGCGCTGTTTTCATCTCCCGACTGCCTCTCCCCTCGCTCTGTTTTCAATCTCTCGACTGCCTCTCCTCTTGCGTTGTTTTCAATCTGCCAACTGCCTCTCCCCTCGCGCTGTTTTCAATCTGCCGACTGCCTCTCCCCTCGCGTTGTTTTCAATCTCCCGACTGCCTCTCCCCTCGCGCTTTTTCAATCTCCCGATGGCCTCTCCCCTCGCTCTATTTTCAATCTCCATTCTGCCTCTCCCCTCGCGCTGATTTCAATCTCCCGACTGCCTCTCCCCTCGCTCTGTTTTCAATCTCCCGACTGCCTCTCCCCTCGCGCTGATTTCAATCTCCCGACTGCCTCTCTCCTCGCGCTGTTTTGAATCTCCCGACGGCCTCTCCCCTCGCGATGTTTTCCATCTCCCGACTACCACTCCCCTTGCGCTATTTTCAATCTCCATTCTGCCTCTCCCCTCGCGCTATTTTCAATCTCCATTCTGCCTGTCCCCTCGCGCTGTTTTCAATCTCCCGACTGCCTCTCCCCTCGCGCTATTTTCAATCTCCATTCTGCCTCTCCCCTCGCGCTGTTTTCAATCTCCCGACTGCCTCTCCCCTCGCTCTGTTTTCAATCTCTCTACTGCCTCTCCTCTTGCGCTGTTTTCAATCTCCCAAGAGCCTCTCTACTCGCGTTGTTTTCAATTTGCCAACTGCCTCTCCCCTCGCGCTGTTTTCAATCTGCCGACTGCCTCTCCCCTCGCGTTGTTTTAAATCTCCCGACTGCCACTCCCCTCGCGTTGTTTTCAATCTCCCGACTGCCTCTCGCCTCACGCTGTTTTCAATCTCCCGACTCTGACTCCCTCCTTGTGCTGTTTTCAATCTCCCTTCTGCCTCTCCAATCGCACTGTTTTCAATCTCCCATCTGCCTCTCCCCTCGCGCTGTTTTCAATCTACCGTCTGCCTCTCCCCTCGCGCTGTTTTCAATCTCCCTTCTGCCTCTCCACTCGTGCTGTTTTCAATCTCCCTTCTGCCTCTCCACTCGTGCTGTTTTCAATCTGCCGACTGCCTCTCCCCTCGCGTTGTTTTTAATCTCCCGACTGCCTCTCCCCTCGCGTTGTTTTCAATCTCCCGACTCTGACTCTCTCCTTGTGCTGTTTTCAATCTCCCATCTGCCTCTCCCCTCGCGCTGTTTTCCATCTCCCGACTCTGACTCTCTCCTTGTGCTGTTTTCAATCTCCCATCTGCCTCTCCACTCGTGCTGTTTTCAATCTCCCTTCTGCCTCTCAACTCGTGCTGTTTTCAATCTCCCGACTGCCTCTCCCCTCGCGCTGTTTACAATCTCCCGACTGCCTCTCCCCTCGCGCTGTTTTCAATCTCCCGACTGCCTCTCCCCTCGCGCTGTTTTCAATCTCCCGACTGCCTCTCCCCTCGCGCTGTTTTCAATCTCCCGACTGCCTCTCCCCTCGCGTTGTTTTCAATCTCCCGACTCTGACTCTCTCCTTGTGCTGTTTTCAATCTCCCTTCTGCCTCTCCCCTCGCACTGTTTTCAATCTCCCGACTGCCTCTCCCCTCGCGCTGTTTTCAATCTCGCTTCTGCCTCTCCCCTCGCGCTGTTTTCAATCTCCCTACTGCCTCTCCACTCGCGCTGTTTTCAATCTCCCTTCTGCCTCTCCCCTCGCGCTGTTTTCAATCTCCCTACTGCCTCTCCACTCGTGCTGTTTTCAATCTCCCTTCTGCCTCTCCACTCGTGCTGTTTTCAATCTGCCGACTGTCTCTCCCCTCGCGTTGTTTTTAATCTCCCGATGGCCTCTCCCCTCGCGCTGTTTTCAATCTCCATTCTGCCTCTCCCCTCGCGCTGTTTTCAATCTCCCGACTGCCTCTCCCCTCGCGCTATTTTCAATCTCCATTCTGCCTCTCCCCTCGTGCTGTTTTCAATCTTCCGACTGACTCTCCCCTCGCTCTGTTTTCAATCTCTCGACTGCCTCTCCTCTTGCGCTGTTTTCAATCTCCCAAGAGTCTCTCTACTCGCGTTGTTTTCAATCTGCCAACTGCCTCTCCCCTCGCGCTGTTTTCAATCTGCCGACAGCCTCTCCCCTCGCGCTGTTTTCATCTCCCGACTGCCTCTCCCCTCGCGCTGTTTTCAATCTCCCGACTCTGACTCTCTCCTTGTGCTGTTTTCAATCTCCCTTCTGCCTCTCCATTCGCGCTGTTTTCAATCTCCTGACTGCCTCTCCCCTCGCGCTGTTTTCAATCTCCAGACTTTCTCTCCCCTCGCGCTGTTTTCAATCTCCCGACTGCCTCTCCCCTCGCGCTGTTTTCAATCTCCCTTCTGCCTCTCCCCTCGCGCTGTTTTCAATCTCCCGACTGCCTCTCCCCTCGCGCTGTTTTCAATCTCCCGACTGCCTCTCCCCTCGCGCTGATTTCAATCTCCCGACTGCCTCTCTCCTCGCGCTGTTTTGAATCTCCCGACGGCCTCTCCCCTCGCGATGTTTTCCATCTCCCGACTACCACTCCCCTCGCGCTATTTTCAATCTCCATTCTGCCTCTCCCCTCGCGCTGTTTTCAATCTCCCGACTGCCTCTCCCCACGCGCTATTTGCAATCTCCATTCTGCCTCTCCCCTCGCGCTGTTTTCAATCTCCCGACTGCCTCTCCCCTCGCTCTGTTTTCAATCTCTCTACTGCCTCTCCTCTTGCGCTGTTTTCAATCTCCCAAGAGCCTCTCTACTCGCGTTGTTTTCAATTTGCCAACTGCCTCTCCCCTCGCGCTGTTTTCAATCTGCCGACTGCCTCTCCCCTCGCGTTGTTTTAAATCTCCCGACTGCCACTCCCCTCGCGTTGTTTTCAATCTCCCGACTGCCTCTCCCCTCGCGCTGTTGTCAATCTCCCGACTGCCTCTCGCCTCGCGCTGTTTTCAATCTCGCGACTCTGACTCTCTCCTTGTGCTGTTTTCAATCTCCCATCTGCCTCTCCCCTCGCGCTGTTTTCAATCTACCGACTGCCTCTCCCCTCGCGCTGTTTTCAATCTCCCTTCTGCCTCTCCACTCGTGCTGTTTTCAATCTCCCTTCTGCCTCTCCGCTCGTGCTGCTTTCAATCTGCCGACTGCCTCTCCCCTCGCGTTGTTTTTAATCTCCCGACTGCCTCTCCCCTCGCGTTGTTTTCAATCTCCCGACTCTGACTCTCTCCTTGTGCTGTTTTCAATCTCCCATCTGCCTCTCCCCTCGCGCTGTTTTCCATCTCCCGACTCTGACTCTCTCCTTGTGCTGTTTTCAATCTCCCATCTGCCTCTCCACTCGTGCTGTTTTCAATCTCCCTTCTGCCTCTCCACTCGTGCTGTTTTCAATCTCCCGACTGCCTCTCCCCTCGCGCTGTTTACAATCTCCCGACTGCCTCTCCCCTCGTGCTGTTTTCAATCTCCCTTCTGCCTCTCCACTCGTGCTGTTTTCAATCTGCCGACTGTCTCTCCCCTCGCGTTGTTTTTAATCTCCCGACTGCCACTCCCCTCGCGCTGTTTTCAATCTCCCGACTCTGACTCTCTCCTTGTGCTGTTTTCAATCTCCCATCTGCCTCTCCCCTCGCGCTGTTTTCAATCTCCCGACTCTGACTCTCTCCTTGTGCTGTTTTCAATCTCCCATCTGCCTCTCCACTCGTGCTGTTTTCAATCTCCCTTCTGCCTCTCCACTCGTGCTGTTTTCAATCTCCCGACTGCCTCTCCCCTCGCGCTGTTTTCAATCTCCCGACTGCCTCTCCCCTCGCTCTGTTTTCAATCTCCCGACTGCCTCTCCCCTCGCGCTGTTTTCAATCTCCCGACTGCCTCTCCCCTCGCGCTGTTTTCAACCTCCCGACTGCCTCTCCCCTCGCGTTGTTTTCAATCTCCCTTCTGCCTCTCCACTCGTGCTGTTTTCAATCTCCATTCTGCCTCTCCACTCGTGCTGTTTTCAATCTCCCATCTGCCTCTCCCCTCGCGCTGTTTTCAATCTCCCGACTGCTCTCCCCTCGCGATGTTTTCAGTCTTCCGACTGACTCTCCCTTCGCTCTGTTTTCAATCTCCCGACTGCCTCTCCCCTCGCGATGTTTTCAATCTTCCAACGGACTCTCCCCTCGCGCTGTTTTCATCTCCCGACTGCCTCTCCCCTCGCTCTGTTTTCAATCTCTCGACTGCCTCTCCTCTTGCGTTGTTTTCAATCTGCCAACTGCCTCTCCCCTCGCGCTGTTTTCAATCTGCCGACTGCCTCTCCCCTCGCGTTGTTTTCAATCTCCCGACTGCCTCTCTCCTCGCGCTGTTTTCAATCTCCCGATGGCCTCTCCCCTCGCGCTATTTTCAATCTCCATTCTGCCTCTCCCCTCGCGCTGTTTTCAATCTCCCGACTGCCTCTCCCCTCGCGCTATTTTCAATCTCCATTCTGCCTCTCCCCTCGTGCTGTTTTCAATCTTCCGACTGACTCTCCCCTCGCTCTGTTTTCAATCTCTCGACTGCCTCTCCTCTTGCGCTGTTTTCAATCTCCCAAGAGTCTCTCTACTCGCGTTGTTTTCAATCTGCCAACTGCCTCTCCCCTCGCGCTGTTTTCAATCTGCCGACAGCCTCTCCCCTCGCGCTGTTTTCATCTCCCGACTGCCTCTCCCCTCGCGCTGTTTTCAATCTCCCGACTCTGACTCTCTCCTTGTGCTGTTTTCAATCTCCCTTCTGCCTCTCCATTCGCGCTGTTTTCAATCTCCTGACTGCCTCTCCCCTCGCGCTGTTTTCAATCTCCAGACTGCCTCTCCCCTCGCGCTGTTTTCAATCTCCCGACTGCCTCTCCCCTCGCGCTGTTTTCAATCTCCCTTCTGCCTCTCCCCTCGCGCTGTTTTCAATTTCCCGACTGCCTCTCCTCTTGCGCTGTTTTCAATCTCCCGACTGCCTCTCGCCTCGCGCTGTTTTCAATCTCCCGACTGCCTCTCCCCTCGCGCTGTTTTCAACCTCCCGACTGCCTCTCCCCTCGCGTTGTTTTCAATCTCCCGACTCTGACTCTCTCCTTGTGCTGTTTTCAATCTCCCTTCTGCCTCTCCAATCGCACTGTTTTCAATCTCCCGACTGCCTCTCCCCTCGCGCTGTTTTCAACCTCCCGACTGCCTCTCCCCTCGCGCTGTTTTCAATCTCCCGACTCTGACTCTCTCCTTGTGCTGTTTTCAATCTCCCTTCTGCCTCTCCCCTCGCGCTGTTTTCAATCTCCCTTCTGCCTCTCCCCTCGCGCTGTTTTCAATCTCCCTACTGCCTCTCCACTCGTGCTGTTTTCAATCTCCCTTCTGCCTCTCCACTCGTGCTGTTTTCAATCTCCCATCTGCCTCTCCCCTCGCGCTGTTATCAGTCTCCCGACTGCTCTCCCCTCGGGATATTTTCAACCTTCCGACTGACTCTCCCTTCGCTCTGTTTTCAATCTCCCGACTGCCTCGCCCCTCGTGATGTTTTTAATCTTCCAACTGATTCTCCCCTCGCGCTGTTTTCATCTCCCGACTGCCTCTCCCCTCGCTCTGTTTTCAATCTCTCGACTGCCTCTCCTCTTGCGTTGTTTTCAATCTGCCAACTGCATCTCCCCTCGCGCTGTTTTCAATCTTCCGACTGCCTCTCCCCTCGCGTTGTTTTCAATCTCCCGACTGCCTCTCTCCTCGCGCTGTTTTCAATCTCCCGATGGCCTCTCCCCTCGCGCTATTTTCAATCTCCATTCTGCCTCTCCCCTCGCGCTTTCAATCTCCTGACTGCCTCTCCCCTCGCGCTATTTTCAATCTCCATTCTGCCTCTCCCCTCGTGCTGTTTTCAATCTTCCGACTGACTCTCCCCTCGCTCTGTTTTCAATCTCTCGACTGCCTCTCCTCTTGCGCTGTTTTCAATCTCCCAAGAGTCTCTCTACTCGCGTTGTTTTCAATCTGCCAACTGCCTCTCCCCTCGCGCTGTTTTCATCTCCCGACTGCCTCTCCCCTCGCTCTGTTTTCAATCTCTCGACTGCCTCTCCTCTTGCGTTGTTTTCAATCTGCCAACTGCCTCTCCCCTCGCGCTGTTTTCAATCTGCCGACTGCCTCTCCCCTCGCGTTGTTTTCAATCTCCCGACTGCCTCTCCCCTCGCGCTTTTTCAATCTCCCGATGGCCTCTCCCCTCGCTCTATTTTCAATCTCCATTCTGCCTCTCCCCTCGCGCTGATTTCAATCTCCCGACTGCCTCTCCCCTCGCTCTGTTTTCAATCTCCCGACTGCCTCTCCCCTCGCGCTGATTTCAATCTCCCGACTGCCTCTCTCCTCGCGCTGTTTTGAATCTCCCGACGGCCTCTCCCCTCGCGATGTTTTCCATCTCCCGACTACCACTCCCCTTGCGCTATTTTCAATCTCCATTCTGCCTCTCCCCTCGCGCTATTTTCAATCTCCATTCTGCCTGTCCCCTCGCGCTGTTTTCAATCTCCCGACTGCCTCTCCCCTCGCGCTATTTTCAATCTCCATTCTGCCTCTCCCCTCGCGCTGTTTTCAATCTCCCGACTGCCTCTCCCCTCGCTCTGTTTTCAATCTCTCTACTGCCTCTCCTCTTGCGCTGTTTTCAATCTCCCAAGAGCCTCTCTACTCGCGTTGTTTTCAATTTGCCAACTGCCTCTCCCCTCGCGCTGTTTTCAATCTGCCGACTGCCTCTCCCCTCGCGTTGTTTTAAATCTCCCGACTGCCACTCCCCTCGCGTTGTTTTCAATCTCCCGACTGCCTCTCGCCTCACGCTGTTTTCAATCTCCCGACTCTGACTCCCTCCTTGTGCTGTTTTCAATCTCCCTTCTGCCTCTCCAATCGCACTGTTTTCAATCTCCCATCTGCCTCTCCCCTCGCGCTGTTTTCAATCTACCGTCTGCCTCTCCCCTCGCGCTGTTTTCAATCTCCCTTCTGCCTCTCCACTCGTGCTGTTTTCAATCTCCCTTCTGCCTCTCCACTCGTGCTGTTTTCAATCTGCCGACTGCCTCTCCCCTCGCGTTGTTTTTAATCTCCCGACTGCCTCTCCCCTCGCGTTGTTTTCAATCTCCCGACTCTGACTCTCTCCTTGTGCTGTTTTCAATCTCCCATCTGCCTCTCCCCTCGCGCTGTTTTCCATCTCCCGACTCTGACTCTCTCCTTGTGCTGTTTTCAATCTCCCATCTGCCTCTCCACTCGTGCTGTTTTCAATCTCCCTTCTGCCTCTCAACTCGTGCTGTTTTCAATCTCCCGACTGCCTCTCCCCTCGCGCTGTTTACAATCTCCCGACTGCCTCTCCCCTCGCGCTGTTTTCAATCTCCCGACTGCCTCTCCCCTCGCGCTGTTTTCAATCTCCCGACTGCCTCTCCCCTCGCGCTGTTTTCAATCTCCCGACTGCCTCTCCCCTCGCGTTGTTTTCAATCTCCCGACTCTGACTCTCTCCTTGTGCTGTTTTCAATCTCCCTTCTGCCTCTCCCCTCGCACTGTTTTCAATCTCCCGACTGCCTCTCCCCTCGCGCTGTTTTCAATCTCGCTTCTGCCTCTCCCCTCGCGCTGTTTTCAATCTCCCTACTGCCTCTCCACTCGCGCTGTTTTCAATCTCCCTTCTGCCTCTCCCCTCGCGCTGTTTTCAATCTCCCTACTGCCTCTCCACTCGTGCTGTTTTCAATCTCCCTTCTGCCTCTCCACTCGTGCTGTTTTCAATCTGCCGACTGTCTCTCCCCTCGCGTTGTTTTTAATCTCCCGATGGCCTCTCCCCTCGCGCTGTTTTCAATCTCCATTCTGCCTCTCCCCTCGCGCTGTTTTCAATCTCCCGACTGCCTCTCCCCTCGCGCTATTTTCAATCTCCATTCTGCCTCTCCCCTCGTGCTGTTTTCAATCTTCCGACTGACTCTCCCCTCGCTCTGTTTTCAATCTCTCGACTGCCTCTCCTCTTGCGCTGTTTTCAATCTCCCAAGAGTCTCTCTACTCGCGTTGTTTTCAATCTGCCAACTGCCTCTCCCCTCGCGCTGTTTTCAATCTGCCGACAGCCTCTCCCCTCGCGCTGTTTTCATCTCCCGACTGCCTCTCCCCTCGCGCTGTTTTAAATCTCCCGACTCTGACTCTCTCCTTGTGCTGTTTTCAATCTCCCTTCTGCCTCTCCATTCGCGCTGTTTTCAATCTCCTGACTGCCTCTCCCCTCGCGCTGTTTTCAATCTCCAGACTTTCTCTCCCCTCGCGCTGTTTTCAATCTCCCGACTGCCTCTCCCCTCGCGCTGTTTTCAATCTCCCTTCTGCCTCTCCCCTCGCGCTGTTTTCAATCTCCCGACTGCCTCTCCCCTCGCGCTGTTTTCAATCTCCCGACTGCCTCTCCCCTCGCGCTGATTTCAATCTCCCGACTGCCTCTCTCCTCGCGCTGTTTTGAATCTCCCGACGGCCTCTCCCCTCGCGATGTTTTCCATCTCCCGACTACCACTCCCCTCGCGCTATTTTCAATCTCCATTCTGCCTCTCCCCTCGCGCTGTTTTCAATCTCCCGACTGCCTCTCCCCACGCGCTATTTGCAATCTCCATTCTGCCTCTCCCCTCGCGCTGTTTTCAATCTCCCGACTGCCTCTCCCCTCGCTCTGTTTTCAATCTCTCTACTGCCTCTCCTCTTGCGCTGTTTTCAATCTCCCAAGAGCCTCTCTACTCGCGTTGTTTTCAATTTGCCAACTGCCTCTCCCCTCGCGCTGTTTTCAATCTGCCGACTGCCTCTCCCCTCGCGTTGTTTTAAATCTCCCGACTGCCACTCCCCTCGCGTTGTTTTCAATCTCCCGACTGCCTCTCCCCTCGCGCTGTTGTCAATCTCCCGACTGCCTCTCGCCTCGCGCTGTTTTCAATCTCGCGACTCTGACTCTCTCCTTGTGCTGTTTTCAATCTCCCATCTGCCTCTCCCCTCGCGCTGTTTTCAATCTACCGACTGCCTCTCCCCTCGCGCTGTTTTCAATCTCCCTTCTGCCTCTCCACTCGTGCTGTTTTCAATCTCCCTTCTGCCTCTCCACTCGTGCTGCTTTCAATCTGCCGACTGCCTCTCCCCTCGCGTTGTTTTTAATCTCCCGACTGCCTCTCCCCTCGCGTTGTTTTCAATCTCCCGACTCTGACTCTCTCCTTGTGCTGTTTTCAATCTCCCATCTGCCTCTCCCCTCGCGCTGTTTTCCATCTCCCGACTCTGACTCTCTCCTTGTGCTGTTTTCAATCTCCCATCTGCCTCTCCACTCGTGCTGTTTTCAATCTCCCTTCTGCCTCTCCACTCGTGCTGTTTTCAATCTCCCGACTGCCTCTCCCCTCGCGCTGTTTACAATCTCCCGACTGCCTCTCCCCTCGTGCTGTTTTCAATCTCCCTTCTGCCTCTCCACTCGTGCTGTTTTCAATCTGCCGACTGTCTCTCCCCTCGCGTTGTTTTTAATCTCCCGACTGCCACTCCCCTCGCGCTGTTTTCAATCTCCCGACTCTGACTCTCTCCTTGTGCTGTTTTCAATCTCCCATCTGCCTCTCCCCTCGCGCTGTTTTCAATCTCCCGACTCTGACTCTCTCCTTGTGCTGTTTTCAATCTCCCATCTGCCTCTCCACTCGTGCTGTTTTCAATCTCCCTTCTGCCTCTCCACTCGTGCTGTTTTCAATCTCCCGACTGCCTCTCCCCTCGCGCTGTTTTCAATCTCCCGACTGCCTCTCCCCTCGCTCTGTTTTCAATCTCCCGACTGCCTCTCCCCTCGCGCTGTTTTCAATCTCCCGACTGCCTCTCCCCTCGCGCTGTTTTCAACCTCCCGACTGCCTCTCCCCTCGCGTTGTTTTCAATCTCCCTTCTGCCTCTCCACTCGTGCTGTTTTCAATCTCCATTCTGCCTCTCCACTCGTGCTGTTTTCAATCTCCCATCTGCCTCTCCCCTCGCGCTGTTTTCAATCTCCCGACTGCTCTCCCCTCGCGATGTTTTCAGTCTTCCGACTGACTCTCCCTTCGCTCTGTTTTCAATCTCCCGACTGCCTCTCCCCTCGCGATGTTTTCAATCTTCCAACGGACTCTCCCCTCGCGCTGTTTTCATCTCCCGACTGCCTCTCCCCTCGCTCTGTTTTCAATCTCTCGACTGCCTCTCCTCTTGCGTTGTTTTCAATCTGCCAACTGCCTCTCCCCTCGCGCTGTTTTCAATCTGCCGACTGCCTCTCCCCTCGCGTTGTTTTCAATCTCCCGACTGCCTCTCTCCTCGCGCTGTTTTCAATCTCCCGATGGCCTCTCCCCTCGCGCTATTTTCAATCTCCATTCTGCCTCTCCCCTCGCGCTGTTTTCAATCTCCCGACTGCCTCTCCCCTCGCGCTATTTTCAATCTCCATTCTGCCTCTCCCCTCGTGCTGTTTTCAATCTTCCGACTGACTCTCCCCTCGCTCTGTTTTCAATCTCTCGACTGCCTCTCCTCTTGCGCTGTTTTCAATCTCCCAAGAGTCTCTCTACTCGCGTTGTTTTCAATCTGCCAACTGCCTCTCCCCTCGCGCTGTTTTCAATCTGCCGACAGCCTCTCCCCTCGCGCTGTTTTCATCTCCCGACTGCCTCTCCCCTCGCGCTGTTTTCAATCTCCCGACTCTGACTCACTCCTTGTGCTGTTTTCAATCTCCCTTCTGCCTCTCCATTCGCGCTGTTTTCAATCTCCTGACTGCCTCTCCCCTCGCGCTGTTTTCAATCTCCAGACTGCCTCTCCCCTCGCGCTGTTTTCAATCTCCCGACTGCCTCTCCCCTCGCGCTGTTTTCAATCTCCCTTCTGCCTCTCCCCTCGCGCTGTTTTCAATTTCCCGACTGCCTCTCCTCTTGCGCTGTTTTCAATCTCCCAACAGCCTCTCCCATCACGCTATTTTGAATCTCCCACTACCTCTCCCCTCGCGCTGTTTTCATCAACCGACTGCCTCTCCCCTTGCGCTGTTTTCAATCTCCGACCGGCTCCCGCCTTGCATACTTTTCAATCTCATGACTGCCTCGCCTCTTGCGCTATTTTGAATCTCCCACTGCCTCTCCCCTCGCACTGTTTTCAATCTGGCGACTTACTCTCCCCTCGCGCTGTTTTTAATTTCAGGACTGCGACTCCCCTCGATCTCTTTTCAATCTCCCGACTGCCTCTCCTCTCGCTCTGTTTCCAACGTCCCGACTGCCTCTCCCCTCGCTCTGTTTCCAACGTCCCGACTGCCTCTCCCCTCGCGCTGTTTTCAATCTCCTGACTGCTTCTTCTCTTGCGCTGTTTTCAATCTCCTGACTGCTTCTTCTCTTGCGCTGTTTTCAATTCCCAACCGCATCTCTCCTCGCGCTGTTTTCAATCTCCGGACGGCCTCTCCCCTCGCGCTATTTTCAATCTCCCACTGCCTCTCCCCTCGCGCTGTTTTCAATCTCCCAAGAGCCTCTCTACTCGCGTTGTTTTCAATTTGCCAAATGCCTCTCCCCTCGCGCTGTTTTCAATCTGACGACTGCCTCTCCCCTCGCGTTGTTTTTAATCTCCCGACTGCCACTCCCCTCGCGTTGTTTTCAATCTCCCGACTGCCTCTCCCCTCGCGCTGTTTTCAATCTCCCGACTGCCTCTCCCCTCGCGCTGTTTTCAATCTCCCGACTCTGACTCTCTCCTTGTGCTGTTTGCAATCTCCCTTCTGCCTCTCCAATCGCACTGTTTTCAATCTCCCAGCTGCTTCTCCCCTCGCGCTGTTTTCAATCTACCGACTGCCTCTCCCCTCGCGCTGTTTTCAATCTCCCTTCTGCCTCTCCGCTCGTGCTGTTTTCAATCTCCCTTCTGCCTCTCCACTCGTGCTGTTTTCAATCTGCCGACTGCCTCTCCCCTCGCGTTGTTTTTAATCTCCCGACTGCCACTCCCCTCGCGCTGTTTTCAATCTCCCGACTCTGACTCTCTCCTTGTGCTGTTTTCAATCTCCCATCTGCCTCTCCCCTCGCGCTGTTTTCAATCTCCCGACTCTGACTCTCTCCTTGTGCTGTTTTCAATCTCCCATCTGCCTCTCCACTCGTGCTGTTTTCAATCTCCCGACTGCCTCTCCCCTCGCGCTGTTTTCAATCTCCCGACTGCCTCTCCCCTCGCGCTGTTTTCAATCTCCCGACTGCCTCTCCCCTCGCGCTGTTTTCAATCTCCCGACTGCCTCTCCCCTCGCGCTGTTTTCAACCTCCCGACTGCCTCTCCCCTCGCGTAGTTTTCAATCTCCCTTCTGCCTCTCCACTCGTGCTGTTTTCAATCTCCATTCTGCCTCTCCACTCGTGCTGTTTTCAATCTCCCAACTGCCTCTCCCCTCGCGCTGTTTTCAATCTCCCGACTGCTCTCCCCTCGCGATGTTTTCAGTCTTCCGACTGACTCTCCCTTCGCTCTGTTTTCAATCTCCCGACTGCCTCTCCCCTCGCGATGTTTTCAATCTTCCAACGGACTCTCCCCTCGCGCTGTTTTCATCTCCCGACTGCCTCTCCCCTCGCGCTGTTTTCAATCTCCCGACTGCCTCTCCCCTCGCGCTGTTTTCAACCTCCCGACTGCCTCTCCCCTCGCGTAGTTTTCAATCTCCCGACTCTGACTCTCTCCTTGTGCTGTTTTCAATCTCCCTTCTGCCTCTCCAATCGCACTGTTTTCAATCTCCCGACTGCCTCTCCCCTCGCGCTGTTTTCAACCTCCAGACTGCCTCTCCCCTCGCGCTGTTTTCAATCTCCCGACTCTGACTCTCTCCTTGTGCTGTTTTCAATCTCCCTTCTGCCTCTCCACTCGCGCTGTTTTCAATCTCCCGACTGCCTCTCCCATCGCGCTGTTTTCAATCTCCCTACTGCCTCTCCCCTCGCGCTGTTTTCAATCTCCCGACTGCCTCTCCCCTCGCGCTGTTTTCAATCTCCCGACTGCCTCTCCCCTCGCGCTGTTTTCAACCTCCCGACTGCCTCTCCCCTCGCGTAGTTTTCAATCTCCCGACTCTGACTCTCTCCTTGTGCTGTTTTCAATCTCCCTTCTGCCTCGCCCCTCGCACTGTTTTCAATCTCCCGACTGCCTCTCCCCTCGCGCTGTTTTCAATCTCCCGACTCTGACTCTCTCCTTGTGCTGTTTTCAATCTCCCTTCTGCCTCTCCACTCGTACTGTTTTCAATCTCCCTTCTGCCTCTCCCCTCGCGCTGTTTTCAATCTCCCTACTGCCTCTCCACTCGTGCTGTTTTCAATCTCCATTCTGCCTCTCCACTCGTGCTGTTTTCAATCTCCCATCTGCCTCTCCCCTCGCGCTGTTTTCAATCTCCCGACTGCTCTCCCCTCGCGATGTTTTCAGTCTTCCGACTGACTCTCCCTTCGCTCTGTTTTCAATCTCCCGACTGCCTCTCCCCTCGCGATGTTTTCAATCTTCCAACGGACTCTCCCCTCGCGCTGTTTTCATCTCCCGACTGCCTCTCCCCTCGCTCTGTTTTCAATCTCTCGACTGCCTCTCCTCTTGCGTTGTTTTCAATCTGCCAACTGCCTCTCCCCTCGCGCTGTTTTCAATCTGCCGACTGCCTCTCCCCTCGCGTTGTTTTCAATCTCCCGACTGCCTCTCTCCTCGCGCTGTTTTCAATCTCCCGATGGCCTCTCCCCTCGCGCTATTTTCAATCTCCATTCTGCCTCTCCCCTCGCGCTGTTTTCAATCTCCCGACTGCCTCTCCCCTCGCGCTATTTTCAATCTCCATTCTGCCTCTCCCCTCGTGCTGTTTTCAATCTTCCGACTGACTCTCCCCTCGCTCTGTTTTCAATCTCTCGACTGCCTCTCCTCTTGCGCTGTTTTCAATCTCCCAAGAGTCTCTCTACTCGCGTTGTTTTCAATCTGCCAACTGCCTCTCCCCTCGCGCTGTTTTCAATCTGCCGACAGCCTCTCCCCTCGCGCTGTTTTCATCTCCCGACTGCCTCTCCCCTCGCGCTGTTTTCAATCTCCCGACTCTGACTCACTCCTTGTGCTGTTTTCAATCTCCCTTCTGCCTCTCCATTCGCGCTGTTTTCAATCTCCTGACTGCCTCTCCCCTCGCGCTGTTTTCAATCTCCAGACTGCCTCTCCCCTCGCGCTGTTTTCAATCTCCCGACTGCCTCTCCCCTCGCGCTGTTTTCAATCTCCCTTCTGCCTCTCCCCTCGCGCTGTTTTCAATTTCCCGACTGCCTCTCCTCTTGCGCTGTTTTCAATCTCCCAACAGCCTCTCCCATCACGCTATTTTGAATCTCCGACTGCCTCTCCCCTCGCGCTGTTTTCAATCTGCCGACTGCCTCTCCCCTCGCGCTGTTTTCAATCTCCGACCGGCTCCTGCCTTGCATACTTTTCAATCTCATGACTGCCTCACATCTTGCGCTATTTTGAATCTCCCACTGCCTCTCCCCTCGCACTGTTTTCAATCTGGCGACTGACTCTCCCCTCACGCTGTTTTAAACTTCTGGACTGCTACTCCCCTCGATCTCTTTTCAATCTCCCGACTGCCTCTCCCCTCGCTCTGTTTCCAACGTCCCGACTGCCTCTCCCCTCGCTCTGTTTCCAACGTCCCGACTGCCTCTCCCCTCGCGCTGTTTTCAATCTCCTGACTGCTTCTTCTCTTGCGCTGTTTTCAATCTCCTGAGCTGCTTCTTCTCTTGCGCTGTTTTTCAATTCCCAACCGCATCTCTCCTCGCGCTGTTTTCAATCTCCGACGGCCTCTCCCTCGCGCTATTTTCAATCTCTCCACTGCCTCTCCCTCGCGCTGTTTTCAATCTCCCAAGAGCCTCTCTACTCGCGTTGTTTTCAATTTGCCAAATGCCTCTCCCCCTCGCGCTGTTTTCAATCTGACGACTGCCTCTCCCTCGCGTTGTTTTAATCTCCCGACTGCCACTCCCCTCGCGTGTTTTCAATCTCCCGACTGCCTCTCCCCTCGCGCTGTTTTCAATCTCCCGACTGCCTCTCCCCTCGCGCTGTTTTCAATCTCCCGACTCTGACTCTCTCCTTGTGCTGTTTTCAATCTCCCTTCTGCCTCTCCATTCGCACTGTTTTCAATCTCCAATCTGCTTCTCCCCTCGCGCTGTTTTCAATCTACCGACTGCCTCTCCCCTCGCGCTGTTTTCAATCTCCCTTCTGCCTCTCCGCTCGTGCTGTTTTCAATCTCCCTTCTGCCTCTCCACTCGTGCTGTTTTCAATCTGCCGACTGCCTCTCCCCTCGCGTTGTTTTTAATCTCCCGACTGCCACTCCCCTCGCGCTGTTTTCAATCTCCCGACTCTGACTCTCTCCTTGTGCTGTTTTCAATCTCCCATCTGCCTCTCCCCTCGCGCTGTTTTCAATCTCCCGACTCTGACTCTCTCCTTGTGCTGTTTTCAATCTCCCATCTGCCTCTCCACTCGTGCTGTTTTCAATCTCCCGACTGCCTCTCCCCTCGCGCTGTTTTCAATCTCCCGACTGCCTCTCCCCTCGCGCTGTTTTCAATCTCCCGACTGCCTCTCCCCTCGCGCTGTTTTCAATCTCCCGACTGCCTCTCCCCTCGCGCTGTTTTCAACCTCCCGACTGCCTCTCCCCTCGCGTAGTTTTCAATCTCCCTTCTGCCTCTCCACTCGTGCTGTTTTCAATCTCCATTCTGCCTCTCCACTCGTGCTGTTTTCAATCTCCCATCTGCCTCTCCCCTCGCGCTGTTTTCAATCTCCCGACTGCTCTCCCCTCGCGATGTTTTCAGTCTTCCGACTGACTCTCCCTTCGCTCTGTTTTCAATCTCCCGACTGCCTCTCCCCTCGCGATGTTTTCAATCTTCCAACGGACTCTCCCCTCGCGCTGTTTTCATCTCCCGACTGCCTCTCCCCTCGCGCTGTTTTCAATCTCCCGACTGCCTCTCCCCTCGCGCTGTTTTCAACCTCCCGACTGCCTCTCCCCTCGCGTTGTTTTCAATCTCCCGACTCTGACTCTCTCCTTGTGCTGTTTTCAATCTCCCTTCTGCCTCTCCAATCGCACTGTTTTCAATCTCCCGACTGCCTCTCCCCTCGCGCTGTTTTCAACCTCCAGACTGCCTCTCCCCTCGCGCTGTTTTCAATCTCCCGACTCTGACTCTCTCCTTGTGCTGTTTTCAATCTCCCTTCTGCCTCTCCACTCGTGCTGTTTTCAATCTCCCGACTGCCTCTCCCCTCGCGCTGTTTTCAATCTCCCGACTGCCTCTCCCCTCGCGCTGTTTTCAATCTCCCGACTGCCTCTCCCCTCGCGCTGTTTTCAATCTCCCGACTGCCTCTCCCCTCGCGCTGTTTTCAACCTCCCGACTGCCTCTCCCCTCGCGTAGTTTTCAATCTCCCGACTCTGACTCTCTCCTTGTGCTGTTTTCAATCTCCCTTCTGCCTCTCCCCTCGCACTGTTTTCAATCTCCCGACTGCCTCTCCCCTCGCGCTGTTTTCAATCTCCCGACTCTGACTCTCTCCTTGTGCTGTTTTCAATCTCCCTTCTGCCTCTCCACTCGTACTGTTTTCAATCTCCCTTCTGCCTCTCCCCTCGCGCTGTTTTCAATCTCCCTACTGCCTCTCCACTCGTGCTGTTTTCAATCTCCCTTCTGCCTCTCCACTCGTGCTGTTTTCAATCTCCCATCTGCCTCTCCCCTCGCGCTGTTTTCAATCTCCCGACTGCTCTCCCCTCGCGATGTTTTCAATCTTCCGACTGACTCTCCCTTCGCTCTGTTTTCAATCTCCCGACTGCCTCTTCCCTCGCGATGTTTTCAGTCTTCCAACTGACTCTCTCCTCGCGCTGTTTTCATCTCCTGACTGCCTCTCCCCTCGCTCTGTTTTCAATCTCTCGACTGCCTCTCCTCTTGCGTTGTTTTCAATCTGCCAACTGCATCTCCCCTCGCGCTGTTTTCAATCTGCCGACTGCCTCTCCCCTCGCGTTGTTTTCAATCTCCCGACTGCCTCTCCCCTCGCGCTGTTTTCAATCTCCCGATGGCCGCTCCCCTCGCGCTATTTTCAATCTCTATTCTGCCTCTCCCCTTGCGCTTTCAATCTCCCGACTGCCTCTCCCCTCGCGCTATTTTCAATCTCCATTCTGCCTCTCCCCTCGCGCTGTTTTCAATCTCCCGACTGCCTCTCCCCTCGCTCTGTTTTCAATCTCTCGACTGCCTCTCCTCTTGCGCTGTTTTCAATCTCCCAAGAGCCTCTCTACTCGCGTTGTTTTCAATCTCCCGACTGCCTCTCCCCTCGCGCTATTTTCAATCTCCCGACTGCCTCTCCCCTCGCGCTGTTTTCAATCTCCCGACTCTGACTCTCTCCTTGTGCTGTTTTCAATCTCCCTTCTGCCTCTCCAATCGCACTGTTTTCAATCTCCCATCTGCCTCTCCCCTCGCGCTGTTTTCAATCTGCCGACTGCCTCTCCCCTCACGTTGTTCTCAATCTCCCTTCTGCCTCTCCAATCGCACTGTTTTCAATCTCCCATCTGCCTCTCCCCTCGCGCTGTTTTCAATCTACCGACTGCCTCTCCCCTCGCGCTGTTTTCAATCTCCCTTCTGCCTCTCCACTCGTGCTGTTTTCAATCTCCCTTCTGCCTCTCCACTCGTGCTGTTTTCAATCTGCCGACTGCCTCTCCCCTCGCGTTGTTTTTAATCTCCCGACTGCCACTCCCCTCGCGCTGTTTTCAATCTCCCGACTCTGACTCTCTCCTTGTGCTGTTTTCAATCTCCCATCTGCCTCTCCCCTCGCGCTGTTTTCAATCTCCCGACTCTGACTCTCTCCTTGTGCTGTTTTCAATCTCCCTTCTGCCTCTCCACTCGTGCTGTTTTCAATCTCCCGACTGCCTCTATCCTCGCACTGTTTTCAATCTCCTGACTGCCTCTCCCCTCGCGCTGTTTTCAATCTCGCGACTGCCTCTCCCCTCGCGCTGTTTTCAATCTCCCGACTGCCTCTCCCCTCGCGCAGTTTTCAACCTCCCGACTGCCTCTCCCCTCGCGTTGTTTTCAATCTCCCGACTCTGACTCTCTCCTTGTGCTGTTTTCAATCTCCCTTCTGCCTCTCCACTCGTGCTGTTTTCAATCTCCCTTCTGCCTCTCCCCTCGCGCTGTTTTCAATCTCCCTTCTGCCTCTCCACTCGTGCTGTTTTCAATCTCCCTTCTGCCTCTCCACTCGTGCTGCTTTCAGTCTCCCAACTGCCTCTCCCCTCGCGCTGTTTTCAATCTCCCGACTGCTCTCCCCTCGCAATGCTTTCAATCTTCCGACTGACTCTCCCTTCGCTCTGTTTTCAATCTCCCGACGGCCTCTCCCCTCGCGATGTTTTCAATCTTCCAACTGACTGTCCCCTCGTGCTGTTTTCATCTCCCGACTGCCTCTCCCCTCGCTCTGTTTTCTTTCTCTCGAATGCCTCTCCTCTTGCGTTGTTTTCAATCTGCCAACTGCCTCTCCCCTTGCGCTGTTTTCAATCTCCCGACTGCCTCTCCCCTCGCGCTGTTTTCAATCTCCCTTCTGCCTCTCCCCTCGCGCTGTTTTCAATCTCCCATCTGCCTCTCCCCTCGCGCTGTTTTCAATGTCCCGACTGCCTCTCCCCTCGCGCTGTTTTCAATCTCCCAACAGCCTCTCCCATCACGCTATTTTGAATCTCCCACTACCTCTCCCCTCGCGCTGTTTTCATCTACCGACTGCCTCTCCCCTTGCGCTGTTTTCAATCTCCGACCAGCTCCCGCCTTGCGTACTTTTCAATCTCATGACTGCCTCGCCTCTTGCGCTATTTTGAATTTCCCACTGCCTCTCCCCTCGCACTGTTTTCAATCTGGCGACTGACTCTCGCCTTGCGCTGTTTTTAATTTCCGGACTGCGACTCCCCTCGATCTCTTTTCAATCTCCCGACTGCCTCTCCCCTCGCTCTGTTTCCAACGTCCCGACTGCCTCTCCCCTCGCTCTGTTTCCAACGTCCCGACTGCCTCTCCCTTCGCGCTGTTTTCAATCTCCTGACTGCTTCTTCTCTTGCGCTGTTTTCAATCTCCTGTCTGCTTCTTCGCTTGCGTTGTTTTCAATCTCCCAACCGCATCTCTCCTCGCGCTGTTTTCAATCTCCCGACTGCCTCTCCTCTCGCTCTGTTACCAATCTCCAGACGGCCTCTCCCCTCGCGCTGTTTTCAATCTCCCAACTGCCTCTCCTCTCGCTCTGTTACCAATCTCCAGACGGCCTCTCCCCTCGCGCTGTTTTCAATCTCCAGACTGCCTCTCCCCTCGCGCTGTTTTCAATCTCCCGACTGCCTCTCCCCTCGCGCTGTTTTCAATCTGCAAACTGCGTCACCCCTCGCGCTGATTTCAATCTCCCGACTGCCTCTCCCCTCGCGCTGATTTCAATCTCCCGACTGCCTCTCCCGTCGCGCTGTTTTCAATCTCCCGACTGCCTCTCCCCTCGCGCTGTTTTCAATCTACCGACTGCCTCTCCCCTCGCGCTGTTTTCAATCTCCCTTCTGCCTCTCCACTCGTGCTGTTTTCAATCTCCCGACTCTGACTCTCTCCTTGTGCTGTTTTCAATCTCCCATCTGCCTCTCCACTCGTGCTGTTTTCAATCTCCCGACTGCCTCTCCCCTCGCGTTGTTTTCAATCTCCCGACTCTGACTCTCTCCTTGTGCTGTTTTCAATCTCCCTTCTGCCTCTCCAATCGCACTGTTTTCAATCTCCCGACTGCCTCTCCCCTCGCGCTGTTTTCAACCTCCCGACTGCCTCTCCCCTCGCGCTGGTTTCAATCTCCCTTCTGCCTCTCCACTCGTGCTGTTTTCAATCTCCCTTCTGCCTCTCCCCTCGCGCTGTTTTCAATCTCCCATCTGCTTCTCCCCTCGCGCTGTTTTCAATCTACCGACTGCCTCTCCCCTCGCGCTGTTTTCAATCTCCCTTCTGCCTCTCCCCTCGCGTTGTTTTTAATCTCCCGACTGCCACTCCCCTCGCGTTGTTTTCAATCTCCCGACTGCCTCTCCCCTCGCGCTGTTTTCAATCTACCGACTGCCTCTCCCCTCGCGCTGTTTTCAATCTCCCGACTCTGACTCTCTCCTCGTGCTGTTTTCAATCTCCCTTCTGCCTCTGCAATCGCACTGTTTTCAATCTCCCATCTGCCTCTCCCCTCGCGCTGTTTTCAATCTACCGACTGCCTCTCCCCTCGCGCTGTTTTCAATCTCCCATCTGCCTCTCCACTCGTGCTGTTTTCAATCTCCCTTCTGCCTCTCCACTCGTGCTGTTTTCAATCTGCCGACTGCCTCTCCCCTCGCGTTGTTTTTAATCTCCCGACTGCCACTCCCCTCGCGCTGTTTTCAATCTCCCGACTCTGACTCTCTCCTTGTGCTGTTTTCAATCTCCCATCTGCCTCTCCCCTCGCGCTGTTTTCAATCTCCCGACTCTGACTCTCTCCTTGTGCTGTTTTCAATCTCCCATCTGCCTCTCCACTTGTGCTGTTTTCATCTCCCGACTGCCTCTCCCCTCGCGCTGTTTTCAATCTCCCGACTGCCTCTCCCCTCGCGCTGTTTTCAATCTCCCGACTGCCTCTCCCCTCGCGCTGTTTTCAATCTCCCGACTGCCTCTCCCCTCGCGCTGTTTTCAACCTCCCGACTGCCTCTCCCCTCGCGTTGTTTTCAATCTCCCGACTCTGACTCTCTCCTTGTGCTGTTTTCAATCACCCTTCTGCCTCTCCAATCGCACTGTTTTCAATCTCCCTTCTGCCTCTCCCCTCGCGCTGTTTTCAATCTCCCTTCTGCCTCTCCACTCGTGCTGTTTTCAATCTCCCTTCTGCCTCTCCACTTGTGCTGTTTTCAATCTCCCATCTGCCTCTCCCCTCGCGCTATTTTCAATCTCCATACTGCCTCTCCCCTCACGCTATTTTCAATCTCCATTCTGCCTCTCCCCTCGTGCTGTTTTCAATCTTCCGACTGACTCTCCCCTCGCTCTGTTTTCAATCTCTCGACTGCCTCTCCTCTTGCGCTGTGTTCAATCTCCCAAGGGTCTCTCTACTCGCGTTGTTTTCAATCTGCCAACTGCCTCTCCCCTCGCGTTGTTTTCAATCTGCCGACAGCCTCTCCCCTCGCGCTGTTTTCAATCTGCCGACAGCCTCTCCCCTCGCGCTATTTTCAATCTGCCGACAGCCTCTCCCCTCGCGCTGTTTTCATCTCCCGACTGCCTCTCCCCTCGCGCTGTTTTCAATCTCCCGACTCTGACTCTCTCCTTGTGCTGTTTTCAATCTCCCTTCTGCCTCTCCATTCGCGCTGTTTTCAATCTCCTGACTGCCTCTCCCCTCGCGCTGTTTTCAATCTCCCGACTGCCTCTCCCCTCGCGCTATTTTCAATCTCCCGACTGCCTCTCCCCTCGCGCTGTTTTCAATCTCCCTTCTGCCTCTCCCCTCGCGCTGTTTTCAATCTCCCATCTGCCTCTCCCCTCGCGCTGTTTTCAATTTCCCGACTGCCTCTCCTCTTGCGCTGTTTTCAATCTCCCGACTGCCTCTCCCCTCGCGCTGTTTTCAATCTCCCGACTGCGACTCCCCTCGCTCTGTTTCCAACGTCCCGACTGCCTCTCCCCTCGCTCTGTTTCCAACGTCCCGACTGCCTCTCCCTTCGCGCTGTTTTCAATCTCCTGACTGCTTCTTCTCTTGCGCTGTTTTCAATCTCCTGTCTGCTTCTTCTCTTGCGCTGTTTTCAATCTCCCAACCGCATCTCTCCTCGCGCTGTTTTCAATCTCCCGACTGCCTCTCCTCTCGCTCTGTTACCAATCTCCAGACGGCCTCTCCCCTCGCGCTGTTTTCAATCTCCCGACTGCCTCTCCTCTCGCTCTGTTACCAATCTCCAGACGGCCTCTCCCCTCGCGCTGTTTTCAATCTCCCGACTGCCTCTCCCCTCGCGCTGTTTTCAATCTCCCGACTGCCTCTCCCCTCGCGCTGTTTTCAATCTGCAAACTGCGTCACCCCTCGCGCTGATTTCAATCTCCCGACTGCCTCTCCCCTCGCGCTGATTTCAATCTCCCGACTGCCTCTCCCGTCGCGCTGTTTTCAATCTCCCGACTGCCTCTCCCCTCGCGCTGATTTCAATCTCCCGACTGCCTCTCTCCTCGCGCTGTTTTGAATCTCCCGACTGCCTCTCCCTTCGCGATGTTTTCCATCTCCCGACTGCCACTCCCCTCGCGCTATTTTCAATCTCCATTCTGCCTCTCCCCTCGTGCTGTTTTCAATCTCCCGACTGCCTCTCCCCTCGCGCTATTTTCAATCTCCATTCTGCCTCTCCCCTCGCGCTGTTTTCAATCTCCTGACTGCCTCTCCCCTCGCTCTGTTTTCCTTCTCTCGACTGCCTCTCCTCTTGCGCTGTTTTCAATCTCCCAAGAGCCTCTCTACTCGCGTTGTTTTCAATTTGCCAACTGCCTCTCCCCTCGCGCTGTTTTCAATCTGCCGACTGCCTCTCCCCTCGCGCTGTTTTCAATCTGCCGACTGCCTCTCCCCTCGCGTTGTTTTTAATCTCCCGACTGCCACTCCCCTCGCGTTGTTTTCAATCTCCCGACTGCCTCTCCCCTCGCGCTGTTTTCAATCTACCGACTGCCTCTCCCCTCGCGCTGTTTTCAATCTCCCGACTCTGACTCTCTCCTCGTGCTGTTTTCAATCTCCCTTCTGCCTCTCCAATCGCACTGTTTTCAATCTCCCATCTGCCTCTCCCCTCGCGCTGTTTTCAATCTACCGACTGCCTCTCCCCTCGCGCTGTTTTCAATCTCCCTTCTGCCTCTCCACTCGTGCTGTTTTCAATCTCCCTTCTGCCTCTCCACTCGTGCTGTTTTCAATCTGCCGACTGCCTCTCCCCTCGCGTTGTTTTTAATCTCCCGACTGCCACTGCCCTCGCGCTGTTTTCAATCTCCCGACTCTGACTCTCTCCTTGTGCTGTTTTCAATCTCCCATCTGCCTCTCCCCTCGCGCTGTTTTCAATCTCCCGACTCTGACTCTCTCCTTGTGCTGTTTTCAATCTCCCATCTGCCTCTCCACTTGTGCTGTTTTCATCTCCCGACTGCCTCTCCCCTCGCGCTGTTTTCAATCTCCCGACTGCCTCTCCCCTCGCGCTGTTTTCAATCTCCCGACTGCCTCTCCCCTCGCGCTGTTTTCAATCTCCCGACTGCCTCTCCCCTCGCGCTGTTTTCAACCTCCCGACTGCCTCTCCCCTCGCGTTGTTTTCAATCTCCCGACTCTGACTCTCTCCTTGTGCTGTTTTCAATCACCCTTCTGCCTCTCCAATCGCACTGTTTTCAATCTCCCTTCTGCCTCTCCCCTCGCGCTGTTTTCAATCTCCCTTCTGCCTCTCCACTCGTGCTGTTTTCAATCTCCCTTCTGCCTCTCCACTTGTGCTGTTTTCAATCTCCCATCTGCCTCTCCCCTCGCGCTATTTTCAATCTCCATACTGCCTCTCCCCTCACGCTATTTTCAATCTCCATTCTGCCTCTCCCCTCGTGCTGTTTTCAATCTTCCGACTGACTCTCCCCTCGCTCTGTTTTCAATCTCTCGACTGCCTCTCCTCTTGCGCTGTGTTCAATCTCCCAAGGGTCTCTCTACTCGCGTTGTTTTCAATCTGCCAACTGCCTCTCCCCTCGCGTTGTTTTCAATCTGCCGACAGCCTCTCCCCTCGCGCTGTTTTCAATCTGCCGACAGCCTCTCCCCTCGCGCTGTTTTCAATCTGCCGACAGCCTCTCCCCTCGCGCTGTTTTCATCTCCCGACTGCCTCTCCCCTCGCGCTGTTTTCAATTTCCCGACTCTGACTCTCTCCTTGTGCTGTTTTCAATCTCCCTTCTGCCTCTCCATTCGCGCTGTTTTCAATCTCCTGACTGCCTCTCCCCTCGCGCTGTTTTCAATCTCCCGACTGCCTCTCCCCTCGCGCTATTTTCAATCTCCCGACTGCCTCTCCCCTCGCGCTGTTTTCAATCTCCCTTCTGCCTCTCCCCTCGCGCTGTTTTCAATCTCCCATCTGCCTCTCCCCTCGCGCTGTTTTCAATTTCCCGACTGCCTCTCCTCTTGCGCTGTTTTCAATCTCCCAACAGCCTCTCCCATCACGCTATTTTGAATCTCCCACTACCTCTCCCCTCGCGCTGTTTTCATCTAACGACTGCCTCTCCCCTTGCGCTGTTTTCAATCTCCGACCGGATCCCGCCTTGCATAATTTTCAATCTCATGACTGCCTCGCCTCTTGCGCTATTTTGAATCTCCCACTGCCTCTCCCCTCGCACTGTTTTCAATCTGGCGACTGACTCTCCCCTCGCGCTGTTTTTAATTTCCGGACTGCGACTCCCCTCGATCTCCTTTCAATCTCCCGACTGCCTCTCCTCTCGCTCTGTTTCCAACGTCCCGACTGCCTCTCCCCTCGCTCTGTTTCCAACGTCCCGACTGCCTCTCCCCTCGCGCTGTTTTCAATCTCCTGACTGCTTCTTCTCTTGCGCTGTTTTCAATCTCCTGACTGCTTCTTCTCTTGCGCTGTTTTCAATCTCCCAACCGCATCTCTCCTCGCTCTGTTTTCAATCTCCGGACGGCCTCTCCCCTCGCGCTGTTTTCAATCTCCCGACTGCCTCTCCCCTCGCGCTGTTTTCAATCTCCTGACTGCCTGTCCTGCGCGCTATTTTCAATCTCCCACTGCCTCTCCCCTCGCGCTGTTTTCAATCTGCAAACTGCGTCTCCCCTCGCTCTGATTTCAATCTCCCAAGAGCCTCTCTACTCGCGTTGTTTTCAATTTGCCAACTGCCTCTCCCCTCGCGCTGTTTTCAATCTGCCGACTGCCTCTCCCCTCGCGTTGTTTTTAATCTCCCGACTGCCACTCCCCTCGCGTTGTTTTCAATCTCCCGACTGCCTCTCCTCTCGCGCTGTTTTCAATCTCCCGAATGCCTCTCCCCTCGCGCTGTTTTCAATCTCCCGACTCTGACTCTCTCCTTGTGCTGTTTTCAATCTCCCTTCTGCCTCTCCAATCGCACTATTTTCAATCTCCCATCTGCTTCTCCCCTCGCGCTGTTTTCAATCTACCGACTGCCTCTCCCCTCGCGCTGTTTTCAATCTCCCTTCTGCCTCTCCGCTCATGCTGTTTTCAATCTCCCTTCTGCCTCTCCACTCGTGCTGTTTTCAATCTGCCGACTGCCTCTCCCCTCGCGTTGTTTTTAATCTCCCGACTGCCACTCCCCTCGCGCTGTTTTCAATCTCCCGACTCTGACTCTCTCCTTGTGCTGTTTTCAATCTCCCATCTGCCTCTCCCCTCGCGCTGTTTTCAATCTCCCGACTCTGACTCTCTCCTTGTGCTGTTTTCAATCTCCCGACTCTGACTCTCTCCTTGTGCTGTTTTCAATCTCCCGACTGCCTCTCCAATCGCACTGTTTTCAATCTCCCGACTGCCTCTCCCCTCGCGCTGTTTTCAACCTCCCGACTGCCTCTCCCCTCGCGCTGTTTTCAATCTCCTGACTCTGACTCTCTCCTTGTGCTGTTTTCAATCTCCCTTCTGCCTCTCCACTCGTGCTGTTTTCAATCTCCCTTCTGCCTCTCCCCTCGCGCTGTTTTCAATCTCCCTTCTGCCTCTCCACTCGTGCTGTTTTCAATCTCCCTTCTGCCTCTCCACTCGTGCTGTTTTCAATCTCCCATCTGCCTCTCCCCTCGCGCTGTTTTCAATCTCCCGACTGCTCTCCCCTCGCGATGTTTTCAATCTTCCGACTGACTCTCCCTTCGCTCTGTTTTCAATCTCCCGACTGCCTCTCCCCTCGCGTTGTTTTCAATCTCCCGACTGCCTCTCCCCTCGCGCTGTTTTCAATCTCCCGATGGCCTCTCGCCTCGCGCTATTTTCAATCTCCATTCTGCCTATCCCCTCGCGCTTTCAATCTCCCGACTGCCTCTCCCCTCGCGCTATTTTCAATCTCCATTCTGCCTCTACCCTCGTGCTGTTTTCAATCTTCCGACTGACTCTCCCCTAGCTCTGTTTTCAATCTCTCGACTGCCTCTCCTCTTGCGCTGTTTTCAATCTCCCAAGAGTCTCTCTACTCGCGTTGTTTTCAATCTGCCAACTGCCTCTCCCCTCGCGCTGTTTTCATCTCCCGACTGCCTCTCCCCTCGCTCTGTTTTCAATCTCTCGAGTGCCTCTCCTCTTGCGTTGTTTTCAATCTGCCAACTGCCTCTCCCCTCGCGCTGTTTTCAATCTGCCGACTGCCTCTCCCCTCGCGTTGTTTTCAATCTCCCGACTGCCTCTCCCCTCGCGCTGTTTTCAATCTCCCGATGGCCTCTCCCCTCGCGCTATTTTCAATCTCCATTCTGCCCCTCCCCTCGCGCTGATTTCAATCTCCCGACTGCCTCTCCCCTCGCGCTGTTTTCAATCTCCCGACTGCCTCTCCCCTCGCGCTGATTTCAATCTCCTGACTGCCTCTCTCCTCGCGCTGTTTTGAATCTCCCGACGGCCTCTCCCCTCGCGATGTTTTCCATCACCCGACTGCCACTCCCCTCGCGCTATTTTCAATCTCCATTCTGCCTCTCCCCTCGCGCTGTTTTCAATCTCCCGACTGCCTCTCCCCTCGCGTTGTTTTCAACCTCCCGACTACCTCTCCCCTCGCGCTGTTTTCAACCTCCCGACTGCCTCTCCCCTCGCATTGTTTTCAATCTCCCGCCTCTGACTCTCTCCTTGTGCTGTTTTCAATCTCCCTTCTGCCTCTCCAATCGCACAGTTTTCAATCTCCCGACTGCCTCTCCCCTCGCGCTGTTTTCAACCTCCCGACTGCCTCTCCCCTCGCGCTGTTTTCAATCTCCCGACTCTGACTCTCTCCTTGTGCTGTTTTCAATCTCCCTTCTGCCTCTCCACTCGTGCTGTTTTCAATCTCCCTTCTGCCTCTCTCCTCACGCTGTTTTCAATCTCCCTTCTGCCTCTCCCCTCGCGATGTTTTCAATCTTCCGACTGACTCTCCCTTCGCTCTGTTTTCAATCTCCCGACTGCCTCTCCCCTCGCGATGTTTTCAATCTTCCAACTGACTCTCCCCTCGCGCTGTTTTCATCTCCCGACTGCCTCTCCCCTCGCTCTGTTTTCAATCTCTCGACTACCTCTCCTCTTGCGTTGTTTTCAATCTGCCAACTGCCACTCCCCTCGCGCTGTTTTCAATCTGCCGACTGCCTCTCCCCTCGCGTTGTTTTCAATCTCCCGACTGCCTCTCCCCTCGCGCTGTTTTCAATCTCCCGATGGCCTCTCCCCTCGCGTTATTTTCAATCTCCATTCTGCCTATCCCCTCGCGCTTTCAATCTCCCGACTGCCTCTCCCCTCGCACTATTTTCAATCTCCATTCTGCCTCTCCCCTCGTGCTGTTTTCAATCTTCCGACTGCCTCTCCCCTCGCTCTGTTTTCAATCTGCCAACTGCCTCTCCCCTCGCGTTGTTTTCAATCTCCCGACTGCCTCTCCCCTCGCGCTGTTTTCAATCTCCCGATGGCCTCTCCCCTCGCGCTATTTTCAATCTCCATTCTGCCTCTCCCCTCGCGCTGATTTCAATCTCCCGACTGCCTCTCCCCTCGCACTGTTTTCAATCTCCCGACTGCCTCTCCCCTCGTGCTGATTTCAATCTCCCGACTGCCTCTCTCCTCGCGCTGTTTTGAATCTCCCGACTGACTCTCCCCTCGCTCTGTTTTCAATCTCTCGAATGCCTCTCCTCTTGCGCTGTTTTCAACCCCCAAGAGCCTCTCTACTCGCGTTGTTTTCAATTTGCCAACTGCCTCTCCCCTCGCGCTGTTTTCAATCTGCCGACTGCCTCTCCCCTCGCGTTGTTTTAAATCTCCCGACTGCCACTCCCCTCGCGTTGTTTTCAATCTCCCGACTGCCTCTCCCCTCGCGCTGTTTTCAATCTCCCGACTGCCTCTCCCCTCGCGCTGTTTTCAATCTCCCGACTCTGACTCTCTCCTTGTGCTGTTTTCAATCTCCCATCTGCCTCTCCCCTCGCGCTGTTTTCAATCTACCGACTGCCTCTCCCCTCGCGCTGTTTTCAATCTCCCTTCTGCCTCTCCACTCGTGCTGTTTTCAATCTCCCTTCTGCCTCTCCACTCGTGCTGTTTTCAATCTCCCGACTGCCTCTCCCCTCGCGCTGTTTTCAATCTCCCGACTGCCTCTCGCCTCGCGCTGTTTTCAATCTCCCGACTGCCTCTCCCCTCGCGCTGTTTTCAATCTCCCGACTGCCTCTCCCCTCGCGCTGTTTTCAACCTCCCGACTGCCTCTCCCCTCGCGTTGTTTTCAATCTCCCGACTCTGACTCTCTCCTTGTGCTGTTTTCAATCTCCCTTCTGCCTCTCCAATCGCACTGTTTTCAATCTCCCGACTGCCTCTCCCCTCGCGCTGTTTTCAACCTCCCGACTGCCTCTCCCCTCGCGCTGTTTTCAATCTCCCGACTCTGACTCTCTCCTTGTGCTGTTTTCAATCTCCCTTCTGCCTCTCCACTCGTGCTGTTTTCAATCTCCCTTCTGCCTCTCCCCTCGCGCTGTTTTCAATCTCCCATCTGCTTCTCCCCTCGTGCTGATTTCAATCTCCCGACTGCCTCTCTCCTCGCGCTGTTTTGAATCTCCCGACTGACTCTCCCCTCGCGATCTTTTCCATCTCCCGACAGCCACTCCCCTCGCGCTATTTTCAATCTCCATTCTGCCTCTCCCCTCGCGCTATTTTCAATCTCCATTCTGCCTCTCCCCTCGCTCTGTTTTCTATCTCCCGACTGCCTCTCCCCTCGCTCTGTTTTCAATCTCTCGAATGCCTCTCCTCTTGCGCTGTTTTCAACCCCCAAGAGCCTCTCTACTCGCGTTGTTTTCAATTTGCCAACTGCCTCTCCCCTCGCGCTGTTTTCAATCTGCCGACTGCCTCTCCCCTCGCGTTGTTTTAAATCTCCCGACTGCCACTCCCCTCGCGTTGTTTTCAATCTCCCGACTGCCTCTCCCCTCGCGCTGTTTTCAATCTCCCGACTGCCTCTCCCCTCGCGCTGTTTTCAATCTCCCGACTCTGACTCTCTCCTTGTGCTGTTTTCAATCTCCCATCTGCCTCTCCCCTCGCGCTGTTTTCAATCTACCGACTGCCTCTCCCCTCGCGCTGTTTTCAATCTCCCTTCTGCCTCTCCACTCGTGCTGTTTTCAATCTCCCTTCTGCCTCTCCACTCGTGCTGTTTTCAATCTCCCGACTGCCTCTCCCCTCGCGCTGTTTTCAATCTCCCGACTGCCTCTCGCCTCGCGCTGTTTTCAATCTCCCGACTGCCTCTCCCCTCGCGCTGTTTTCAATCTCCCGACTGCCTCTCCCCTCGCGCTGTTTTCAACCTCCCGACTGCCTCTCCCCTCGCGTTGTTTTCAATCTCCCGACTCTGACTCTCTCCTTGTGCTGTTTTCAATCTCCCTTCTGCCTCTCCAATCGCACTGTTTTCAATCTCCCGACTGCCTCTCCCCTCGCGCTGTTTTCAACCTCCCGACTGCCTCTCCCTCGCGCTGTTTTCAATCTCCCGACTCTGACTCTCTCCTTGTGCTGTTTTCAATCTCCCTTCTGCCTCTCCACTCGTGCTGTTTTCAATCTCCCTTCTGCCTCTCCCCTCGCGCTGTTTTCAATCTCCCATCTGCTTCTCCCCTCGTGCTGATTTCAATCTCCCGACTGCCTCTCTCCTCGCGCTGTTTTGAATCTCCCGACTGACTCTCCCCTCGCGATCTTTTCCATCTCCCGACAGCCACTCCCCTCGCGCTATTTTCAATCTCCATTCTGCCTCTCCCCTCGCGCTATTTTCAATCTCCATTCTGCCTCTCCCCTCGCTCTGTTTTCTATCTCCCGACTGCCTCTCCCCTCGCTCTGTTTTCAATCTCTCGAATGCCTCTCCTCTTGCGCTGTTTTCAACCCCCAAGAGCCTCTCTACTCGCGTTGTTTTCAATTTGCCAACTGCCTCTCCCCTCGCGCTGTTTTCAATCTGCCGACTGCCTCTCCCCTCGCGTTGTTTTAAATCTCCCGACTGCCACTCCCCTCGCGTTGTTTTCAATCTCCCGACTGCCTCTCACCTCGCGCTGTTTTCAATCTCCCGACTGCCTCTCCCCTCGCGCTGTTTTCAATCTCCCGACTCTGACTCTCTCCTTGTGCTGTTTTCAATCTCCCATCTGCCTCTCCCCTCGCGCTGTTTTCAATCTACCGACTGCCTCTCCCCTCGCGCTGTTTTCAATCTCCCTTCTGCCTCTCCACTCGTGCTGTTTTCAATCTCCCTTCTGCCTCTCCACTCGTGCTGTTTTCAATCTCCCGACTGCCTCTCCCCTCGCGCTGTTTTCAATCTCCCGACTGCCTCTCGCCTCGCGCTGTTTTCAATCTCCCGACTGCCTCTCCCCTCGCGCTGTTTTCAATCTCCCGACTGCCTCTCCCCTCGCGCTGTTTTCAACCTCCCGACTGCCTCTCCCCTCGCGTTGTTTTCAATCTCCCGACTCTGACTCTCTCCTTGTGCTGTTTTCAATCTCCCTTCTGCCTCTCCAATCGCACTGTTTTCAATCTCCCGACTGCCTCTCCCCTCGCGCTGTTTTCAACCTCCCGACTGCCTCTCCCCTCGCGCTGTTTTCAATCTCCCGACTGCCTCTCCCCTCGCGCTGTTTTCAACCTCCCGACTGCCTCTCCCCTCGCTCTGTTTTCAATCTCCCGACTCTGACTCTCTCCTTGTGCTGTTTTCAATCTCCCTTCTGCCTCTCCATTCGCACTGTTTTCAATCTCCCAACTGCCTCTCCCCTCGCGCTGTTTTCAATCTACCGACTGCCTCTCCCCTCGCGCTGTTTTCAATCTCCCGACTCTGACTCTCTCCTTGTGCTGTTTTCACTCTCCCTTCTGCCTCTCCACTCGTGCTGTTTTCAATCTCCCTTCTGCCTCTCCCCTCGCGCTGTTTTCAATCTCCCTTCTGCCTCTCCACTCGTGCTGTTTTCAATCTCCCTTCTGCCTCTCCACTCGTGCTGTTTTCAATCTCCCATCTGCCTCTCCCGTCGCGCTGTTTTCAATCTCCCGACTGCTCTCCCCTCGCGATGTTTTCAATCTTCCGACTGACTCTCCCTTCGCTCTGTTTTCAATCTCCCGACTGCCTCTCCCCTCGCGATGTTTTCAATCTTCCAACTGACTCTCCCCTCGCGCTGTTTTCATTTCCCGACTGCCTCTCCCCTCGCTCTGTTGTCAATCTCTCGACTGCCTCTCCTCTTGCGTTGTTTTCAATCTGCCAACTGCCACTCCCCTCGCGCTGTTTTCAATCTGCCGACTGCCTCTCCCCTCGCGTTGTTTTCAATCTCCCGACTGCCTCTCCCCTCGCGCTGTTTTCAATTTCCCGATGGCCTCTCCCCTCGCGCTATTTTCAATCTCCATTCTGCCTCTCCCCTCGTGCTGTTTTCAATCTTCCGACTGACTCTCCCCTCGCTCTGTTTTCAATCTCTCGACTGCCTCTCCTCTTGCGCTGTTTTCAATCTCCCAAGAGTCTCTCTACTCGCGTTGTTTTCAATCTGCCAACTGCCTCTCCCCTCGCGCTGTTTTCATCTCCCGACTGCCTCTCCCCTCGCTCCTTTTTCAATCTCTCGAGTGCCTCTCCTTTTGCGTTGTTTTCAATCTGCCAACTGCCTCTCCCGTCGCGCTGTTTTCAATCTGCCGACTGCCTCTCCCCTCGCGTTGTTTTCAATCTCTCGACTGCCTCTCCCCTCGCGCTGTTTTCAATCTCCCGATGGCCTCTCCCCTCGCGCTATTTTCAATCTCCATTCTGCCTCTCCCCTCGCGCTGATTTCAATCTCCCGACTGCCTCTCCCCTCGCGCTGTTTTCAATCTCCCGACTGCCTCTCCCCTCGTGCTGATTTCAATCTCCCGACTGCCTCTCTCCTCGGGCTGTTTTGAATCTCCCGACTGCCTCTCCCCTCGCGATCTTTTCCATCTCCCGACAGCCACTCCCCTCGTGCTAGTTTCAATCTCCATTCTGCCTCTCCCCTCGCGCTGTTTTCAATCTCCCGACTGCCTCTCCCCTCGCACTATTTTCAATCTCCATTCTGCCTCTCCCCTCGCGCTGTTTTCAATCTCCCGACTGCCTCTCCCCTCGCTCTGTTTTCAATCTCTCGAATGCCTCTCCTCTTGCGCTGTTTTCAACCCCCAAGAGCCTCTCTACTCGCGTTGTTTTCAATTTGCCAACTGCCTCTCCCCTCGCGCTGTTTTCAATCTGCCGACTGCCTCTCCCCTCGCGTTGTTTTAAATCTCCCGACTGCCACTCCCCTCGCGTTGTTTTCAATCTCCCGACTGCCTCTCCCCTCGCGCTGTTTTCAATCTCCCATCTGCCTCTTCCCTCGCACTGTTTTCAATCTCCCGACTCTGACTCTCTCCTTGTGCTGTTTTCAATCTCCCATCTGCCTCTCCACTCGTGCTGTTTTCAATCTCCCTTCTGCCTCTCCACTCGTGCTGTTTTCAATCTCCCGACTCTCTCTCCCCTCGCGCTAGTTTTCAATCTCCCGACTGCCTCTCCCCTCGCGCTGTTTTCAATCTCCCATCTGCTTCTCCCCTCGCGCTGTTTTCAATCTACCGACTGCCTCTCCCCTCGCGCTGTTTTCAATCTCCCGACTGCCTCTCCCCTCGCGCTGTTTTCAATCTCCCGACTGCCTCTCCCCTCGCGCTGTTTTCAATCTCCCGACTGCCTCTCCCCTCGCGCTGTTTTCAACCTCCCGACTGCCTCTCCCCTCGCGTTGTTTTCAATCTCCCGACTCTGACTCTCTCCTTGTGCTGTTTTCAATCTCCCTTCTGCCTCTCCAATCGCACTGTTTTCAATCTCCCAACTGCCTCTCCCCTCGCGCTGTTTTCAACCTCCCGACTGCCTCTCCCCTCGCGCTGTTTTCAATCTCCCGACTCTGACTCTCTCCTTGTGCTGTTTTCAATCTCCCTTCTGCCTCTCCAGTCGTGCTGTTTTCAATCTCTCTTCTGCCACTCCCCTCGCTCTGTTTTCAATCTCCCTTCTGCCTCTCCACTCGTGCTGTTTTCAATCTCCCTTCTGCCTCTCCACTCGTGCTGTTTTCAATCTGCCAACTGCCTCTCCCGTCGCGCTGTTTTCAATCTCCCGACTGCTCTCCCCTCGCGATGATTTCAATCTTCCGACTGACTCTCCCTTCGCTCTGTTTTCAATCTCCCGACTGCCTCTCCCCTCGCGATGTTTTCAATCTTCCAACTGACTCTCCCCTCGCGCTGTTTTCATTTCCCGACTGCCTCTCCCCTCGCTCTGTTGTCAATCTCTCGACTGCCTCTCCTCTTGCGTTGTTTTCAATCTGCCAACTGCCACTCCCCTCGCGCTGTTTTCAATCTGCCGACTGCCTCTCCCCTCGCGTTGTTTTCAATCTCCCGACTGCCTCTCCCCTCGCGCTGTTTTCAATTTCCCGATGGCCTCTCCCCTCGCGCTATTTTCAATCTCCATTCTGCCTATCCCCTCGCGCTTTCAATCTCCCGACTGCCTCTCCCCTCGCGCTATTTTCAATCTCCATTCTGCCTCTCCCCTCGTGCTGTTTTCAATCTTCCGACTGACTCTCCCCTCGCTCTGTTTTCAATCTCTCGACTGCCTCTCCTCTTGCGCTGTTTTCAATCTCCCAAGAGTCTCTCTACTCGCGTTGTTTTCAATCTGCCAACTGCCTCTCCCCTCGCGCTGTTTTCATCTCCCGACTGCCTCTCCCCTCGCTCTGTTTTCAATCTCTCGAGTGCCTCTCCTTTTGCGTTGTTTTCAATCTGCCAACTGCCTCTCCCGTCGCGCTGTTTTCAATCTGCCGACTGCCTCTCCCCTCGCGTTGTTTTCAATCTCTCGACTGCCTCTCCCCTCGCGCTGTTTTCAATCTCCCGATGGCCTCTCCCCTCGCGCTATTTTCAATCTCCATTCTGCCTCTCCCCTCGCGCTGATTTCAATCTCCCGACTGCCTCTCCCCTCGCGCTGTTTTCAATCTCCCGACTGCCTCTCCCCTCGTGCTGATTTCAATCTCCCGACTGCCTCTCTCCTCGGGCTGTTTTGAATCTCCCGACTGCCTCTCCCCTCGCGATCTTTTCCATCTCCCGACAGCCACTCCCCTCGTGCTATTTTCAATCTCCATTCTGCCTCTCCCCTCGCGCTGTTTTCAATCTCCCGACTGCCTCTCCCCTCACACTATTTTCAATCTCCATTCTGCCTCTCCCCTCGCGCTGTTTTCAATCTCCCGACTGCCTCTCCCCTCGCTCTGTTTTCAATCTCTCGAATGCCTCTCCTCTTGCGCTGTTTTCAACCCCCAAGAGCCTCTCTACTCGCGTTGTTTTCAATTTGCCAACTGCCTCTCCCCTCGCGCTGTTTTCAATCTGCCGACTGCCTCTCCCCTCGCGTTGTTTTAAATCTCCCGACTGCCACTCCCCTCGCGTTGTTTTCAATCTCCCGACTGCCTCTCCCCTCGCGCTGTTTTCAATCTCCCGACTGCCTCTCCCCTCGCGCTGTTTTCAATCTCCCGACTCTGACTCTCTCCTTGTGCTGTTTTCAATCTCCCATCTGCCTCTCCCCTCGCGCTGTTTTCAATCTACCGACTGCCTCTCCCCTCGCGCTGTTTTCAATCTCCCTTCTGCCTCTCCACTCGTGCTGTTTTCAATCTCCCGACTCTGACTCTCTCCTTGTGCTGTTTTCAATCTCCCATCTGCCTTTCCACTTGTGCTGTTTTCAATCTCCCGACTGCCTCTCCCCTCGCGCTGTTTTCAATCTCCCGACTGCCTCTCCCCTCGCGCTGTTTTCAACCTCCCGACTGCCTCTCCCCTCGCGTTGTTTTCAATCTCCCGACTCTGACTCTCTCCTTGTGCTGTTTTCAATCTCCCTTCTGCCTCTCCACTCGTGCTGTTTTCAATCTCCCTTCTGCCTCTCCCCTCGCGCTGTTTTCAATCTCCCTTCTGCCTCTCCACTCGTGCTGTTTTCAATCTCCCTTCTGCCTCTCCACTCGTGCTGTTTTCAATCTCCCATCTGCCTCTCCCCTCCCGCTGTTTTCAATCTCCCGACTGCTCTCCCCTCGCGATGTTTTCAATCTTCCGACTGACTCTCCCTTCGCTCTGTTTTCAATCTCCCGACTGCCTCTCCCCTCGCGATGTTTTCAATCTTCCAACTGAATCTCCCCTCGCGCTGTTTTCATCTCCGGACTGCCTCTCCCCTCGCTCTGTTTTCAATCTCTCGACTGCCTCTCCTCTTGCGTTGTTTTCAATCTGCCAACTGCCTCTCCCCTCGCGCTGTTTTCAATCTCCCTTCTGCCTCTCCCCTCGCGTTGTTTTCAATCTCCCGACTGCCTCTCCCCTCTCGCTGTTTTCAATCTCCCGATGGCCTCTCCCCTCGCGCTATTTTCAATCTCCATTCTGCCTCTCCCCTCGCGCTGTTTTCAATGTCCCGACTGCCTCTCCCCTCGCGCTATTTTCAATCTCCATTCTGCCTCTCCCCTCGTGCTGTTTTCAATCTCCCGACTGCCTCTCCCCTCGCGCTGTTTTCAATCTCCCGACTGCCTCTCCCCTTGCGCTGTTTTCAACCTCCCGACTGCCTCTCCCCTCGCGTTGTTTTCAATCTCCCGACTCTGACTCTCTCCTTGTGCTGTTTTCAATCTCCCTTCTGCCTCTCCACTCGTGCTGTTTTCAATCTCCCTTCTGCCTCTCCCCTCGCGCTGTTTTCAATCTCCCTTCTGCCTCTCCACTCGTACTGTTTTCAATCTCCCTTCTGCCTCTCCACTCGTGCTGTTTTCAATCTCCCATCTGCCTCTCCCCTTGCGCTGTTTTCAATCTCCCGACTGCTCTCCCCTCGCGATGTTTTCAATCTTCCGACTGACTCTCCCTTCGCTCTGTTTTCAATCTCCCGACTGCCTCTCCCCTCGCGATGTTTTCAATCTTCCAACTGAATCTCCCCTCGCGCTGTTTTCATCTCCGGACTGCCTCTCCCCTCGCTCTGTTTTCAATCTCTCGACTGCCTCTCCTCTTGCGTTGTTTTCAATCTGCCAACTGCCTCTCCCCTCGCGCTGTATTCAATCTCCCTTCTGCCTCTCCCCTCGCGTTGTTTTCAATCTCCCGACTGCCTCTCCCCTCTCGCTGTTTTCAATCTCCCGATGGCCTCTCCCCTCGCGCTATTTTCAATCTCCATTCTGCCTCTCCCCTCGCGCTGTTTTCAATGTCCCGACTGCCTCTCCCCTCGCGCTATTTTCAATCTCCATTCTGCCTCTCCCCTCGTGCTGTTTTCAATCTTCCGACTGACTCTCCCCTCGCTCTGTTTTCAATCTCTCGACTGCCTCTCCTCTTGAGCTGTTTTCAATCTCCCAAGAGTCTCTCTACTCGCGTTGTTTTCAATCTGCCAACTGCCTCTCCCCTCGCGTTGTTTTCAATCTGCTGACAGCCTCTCCCCTCGCGCTGTTTTCAATCTGCCGACAGCCATTCCCCTCGCGCTGTTTTCAATCTGCCGACAGCCTCTCCCCTCGCGCTGTTTTCATCTCCCGACTGCCTCTCCCCTCGCGCTGTTTTCAATCTCCCGACTCTGACTCTCTCCTTGTGCTGCTTTCAATCTCCCTTCTGCCTCTCCCCTCGATCTCTTTTCAATCTCCCGACTGCCTCTCCTCTCGCTCTGTTTCCAACGTCCCGACTGCCTCTCCCCTCGCTCTGTTTCCAACGTCCCGACTGCCTCTCCCCTCGCGCTGTTTTCAATCTCCTGACTGCTTCTTCTCTTGCGCTCTTTTCAATCTCCTGACTGCTTCTTCTCTTGCGCTGTTTTCAATCTCCCAACCGCATCTCTCCTCGCGCTGTTTTCAATCTCCGGACGGCCTCTCCCCTCGCGCTGTTTTCAATCTCCCGACTGCCTCTCCCCTCGCGCTGTTTTCAATCTCCTGACTGCCTGTCCTGCGCGCTATTTTCAATGTCCCACTGCCTCTCCCCTCGTGCTGTTTTCAATCTGCAAACTGCGTCTCCCCTCGCGCTGATTTCAATCTCCCAAGAGCCTCTCTACGCGCGTTGTTTTCAATTTGCCAACTGCCTCTCCCCTCGCGCTGTTTTCAATCTGCCGACTGCCTCTCCCCTCGCGTTGTTTTTAATCTCCCGACTGCCACTCCCCTCGCGTTGTTTTCAATCTCCCGACTGCCTCTCCCCTCGCGCTGTTTTCAATCTCCCGACTGCCTCTCCCCTCGCGCTGTTTTCAATCTCCCGACTCTGACTCTCTCCTTGTGCTGTTTTCAATCTCCCTTCTGCCTCTCCAATCGCACTATTTTCAATCTCCCATCTGCTTCTCTCCTCGCGCTGTTTTCAATCTAACGACTGCCTCTCCCCTCGCGCTGTTTTCAATCTCCCTTCTGCCTCTCCACTCGTGCTGTTTTCAATCTCCCTTCTGCCTCTCCACTCGTGCTGTTTTCAATCTGCCGACTGCCTCTCCACTCGCGTTGTTTTCAATCTCCCGACTCTGACTCTCTCCTTGTGCTGTTTTCAATCTCCCTTCTGCCTCTCCAATCGCACTGTTTTCAATCTCCCGACTGCCTCTCCCCTCGCGCTGTTTTCAACCTCCCGACTGCCTCTCCCCTCGCGCTGTTTTCAATCTCCCGACTCTGACTCTCTCCTTGTGCTGTTTTCAATCTCCCTTCTGCCTCTCCACTCGTGCTGTTTTCAATCTCCCTTCTGCCTCTCCCCTCGCGCTGTTTTCAATCTCCCTTCTGCCTCTCCACTCGTGCCGTTTTCAATCTCCCTTCTGCCTCTCCACTCGTGCTGTTTTCAATCTCCCATCTGCCTCTCCCCTTGCGCTGTTTTCAATCTCCCGACTGCTCTCCCCTCGCGATGTTTTCAATCTTCCGACTGACTCTCCCTTCGCTCTGTTTTCAATCTCCCGACTGCCTCTCCCCTCGCGATGTTTTCAATCTTCCAACTGACTCTCCCCTCGCGCTGTTTTCATCTCCCGACTGCCTCTCCCCTCGCTCTGTTTTCAATCTCTCGACTGCCTCTCCTCTTGCGTTGTTTTCAATCTGCCAACTGCCTCTCCCCTCGCGCTGTTTTCAATCTCCCTTCTGCCTCTCCACTCGTGCTGTTTTCAATCTCCCTTCTGCCTCTCCACTCGTGCTGTTTTCAATCTCCCATCTGTCTCACCCCTTGCGCTGTTTTCAATCTCCCGACTGCTCTCCCCTCGCGATGTTTTCAATCTTCCAACTGACTCTCCCTTCGCTCTGTTTTCAATCTCTCGACTGCCTCTCCTCTTGCGTTGTTTTCAATCTGCCAACTGCCTCTCCCCTCGCGCTGTTTTCAATCTGCCGACTGCCTCTCCCCTCGCGTTGTTTTCAATCTCCCGACTGCCTCTCCCCTCGCGCTGTTTTCAATCTCCCGATGGCCTCTCCCCTCGCGCTATTTTCAATCTCCATTCTGCCTCTCCCCTCGCGCTGTTTTCAATCTCCCGACTGCCTCTCCCCTCGCGCTATTTTCAATCTCCATTCTGCCTCTCCCCTCGTGCTGTTTTCAATCTTCCGTTTGACTCTCCCCTCGCTCTGTTTTCAATCTCTCGACTGCCTCTCCTCTTGCGCTGTTTTCAATCTCCCAAGAGTCTCTCTACTCGCGTTGTTTTCAATCTGCCAACTGCCTCTCCCCTCGCGCTGTTTTCAATCTGCCGACAGCCTCTCCCCTCGCGCTGTTTTCAATATGCTGACAGCCTCTCCCCTCGAGCTGTTTTCAATCTGCCGACAGCCTCTCCCCTCGCGCTGTTTTCATCTCCCGACTGCCTCTCCCCTCGCGCTGTTTTCAATCTCCCGACTCTGACTCTCTCCTTGTGCTGCTTTCAATCTCCCTTCTGCCTCTCACCTCGCGCTGTTTTCAATCTCCTGATTGCCTCTCCCCTCGCGCTGTTTTCAATCTCCCGACTGCCTCTCCCCTTGCACTGTTTTCAATCTCCCGACTGCCTCTCCCCTCGCGCTGTTTTCAATCTCCCTTCTGCCTCTCCCCTCGCGCTGTTTTCAATCTCCCATCTGCCTCTCCCCTCGCGCTGTTTTCAATTTCCCGACTGCCTCTCCTCTTGCGCTGTTTTCAATCTCCCAACAGCCTCTCCCATCACGCTATTTTGAATCTCCCACTAACTCTCCCCTCGCGCTGTTTTCATCTACCGACTGCCTCTCCCCTTGCGCTATTTTCAATCTCCGACCGGCTCCCGCCTTGCATACTTTTCAATCTCATGACTGCCTCGCCTCTTGCGCTATTTTGAATCTCCCACTGCCTCTCCCCTTGCACTGTTTTCAATCTGGCGACTGACTCTCCCCTCACGATGTTTTTAATTTCCGGACTGCGACTCCCCTCGATCTCTTTTCAATCTCCCGACTGCCTCTCCCCTCGCTCTGTTTCCAACGTCCTGACTGCCTCTCCCCTCGCTCTGTTTCCAACGTCCCGACTGCCTCTCCCCTCGCGCTGTTTTCAATCGCCTGACTGCTTCTTCTCTTGCGCTGTTTTTAATCTCCTGACTGCTTCTTCTCTTGCGCTGTTTTCAATCTCCCAACCGCATCTCTCCTCGCGCTGTTTTCAATCTCCGGACGGCCTCTCCCCTCGCGCTGTTTTCAATCTCCTGACTGCCTCTCCCCTCGCGCTGTTTTCAATCTCCTGACTGCCTGTCCTGCGCGCTATTTTCAATCTCCCACTGCCTCTCCCCTCGCGCTGTTTTCAATCTGCAAACTGCGTCTCCCCTCGCGCTGATTTCAATCTCCCGACTGCCTCTCCCCTCGCGCTGATTTCAATCTCCCGACTGCCTCTCCCCTCGCGCTGTTTTGAATCTCCCGACGGCCTCTCCCCTCGCGATGTTTTCCATCTCCCGACTGCCTCTCCCCTTGCTCTGTTTTCAATGTCTCGACTGCCTCTCCTCTTGCGCTGTTTTCAATCTCCCAAGAGCCTCTCTACTCGCGTTGTTTTCAATCTCCTGACTGCCTCTCCCCTCGCGCTGTTTTCAATCTCCCGACTGCCTCTCCCCTCGCGCTGTTTTCAATCTCCCGACTCTGACTCTCTCCTTGTGCTGTTTTCAATCTCCCTTCTGCCTCTCCAATCGCACTGTTTTCAATCTCCCATCTGCCTCTCCCCTCGCGCTGTTTTCAATCTACCGACTGCCTCTCCCCTCGCGCTGTTTTCAATCTCCCTTCTGCCTCTCCACTCGTGCTGTTTTCAATCTCCCTTCTGCCTCTCCACTCGTGCTGTTTTCAATCTGCCGACTGCCTCTCCCCTCGCGTTGTTTTTAATCTCCCGACGGCCGCTCCCCTCGCGCTGTTTTCATTCTCCCGACTCTGACTCTCTCCTTGTGCTGTTTTCAATCTCCCATCTGCCTCTCCACTCGTGCTGTTTTCAATCTCCCTTCTGCCTCTCCACTCGTGCTGTTTTCAATCTCCCGACTGCCTCTCCCCTCGCGCTGTTTTCAATCTCCCGACTGCCTCTCCCCTCGCGCTGTTTTCAATCTCCCGACTGCCTCTCCCCTCGCGCTGTTTTCAATCTCCCGACTGCCTCTCCCCTCGCGCTGTTTTCATCTCCCGACTGCCTCTCCCCTCGCTCTGTTTTCAATCTCTCGAGTGCCTCTCCTCTTGCGTTGTTTTCAATCTGCCAACTGCCTCTCCCCTCGCGCTGTTTTCAATCTGCCGACTGCCTCTCCCCTCGCGTTGTTTTCAATCTCCCGACTGCCTCTCCCCTCGCGCTGTTTTCAATCTCCCGATGGCCTCTCCCCTCGCGCTATTTTCAATCTCCATTCTGCCTCTCCCCTCGCGCTGATTTCAATCTCCCGACTGCCTCTCCCCTCGCGCTGTTTTCAATCTCCCGACTGCCTCTCCCCTCGTGCTGATTTCAATCTCCCGACTGCCTCTCTCCTCGCGCTGTTTTGAATCTCCCGACTGCCTCTCCCCTCGCGATCTTTTCCATCTCCCGACAGCCACTCCCCTCGTGCTATTTTCAATCTCCATTCTGCCTCTCCCCTCGCGCTGTTTTCAATCTCCTGACTGCCTCTCCCCTCGCGCTATTTTCAATCTCCATTCTGCCTCTCCACTCGCGCTGTTTTCAATCTCCCGACTGCCTCTCCCCTCGCTCTGTTTTCAATCTCTCGAATGCCTCTCCTCTTGCGCTGTTTTCAACCCCCAAGAGCCTCTCTACTCGCGTTGTTTTCAATTTGCCAACTGCCTCTCCCCTCGCGCTGTTTTCAATCTGCCGACTGCCTCTCCCCTCGCGTTGTTTTAAATCTCCCGACTGCCACTCCCCTCGCGTTGTTTTCAATCTCCCGACTGCCTCTCCCCTCGCGCTGTTTTCAATCTCCCGACTGCCTCTCCCCTCGCGCTGTTTTCAATCTCCCGACTCTGACTCTCTCCTTGTGCTGTTTTCAATCTCCCATCTGCCTCTCCCCTCGCGCTGTTTTCAATCTACCGACTGCCTCTCCCCTCGCGCTGTTTTCAATCTCCCTTCTGCCTCTCCACTCGTGCTGTTTTCAATCTCCCGACTCTGACTCTCTCCTTGTGCTGTTTTCAATCTCCCATCTGCCTCTCCACTCGTGCTGTTTTCAATCTCCCGACTGCCTCTCCCCTCGCGTTGTTTTCAATCTCCCGACTCTGACTCTCTCCTTGTGCTGTTTTCAATCTCCCTTCTGCCTCTCCAATCGCACTGTTTTCAATCTCCCGACTGCCTCTCCCCTCGCGCTGTTTTCAACCTCCCGACTGCCTCTCCCCTCGCGCTGTTTTCAATCTCCCTTCTGACTCTCTCCTTGTGCTGGTTTCAATCTCCCTTCTGCCTTTCCACTCGTGCTGTTTTCAATCTCCCTTCTGCCTCTCCCCTCGCGCTGTTTTCAATCTCCCATCTGCTTCTCCCCTCGCGCTGTTTTCAATCTCCCTTCTGCCTCTCCGCTCATGCTGTTTTCAATCTCCCTTCTGCCTCTCCACTCGTGCTGTTTTCAATCTGCCGACTGCCTCTCCCCTCGCGTTGTTTTTAATCTCCCGACTGCCACTCCCCTCGCGCTGTTTTCAATCTCCCGACTCTGACTCTCTCCTTGTGCTGTTTTCAATCTCCCATCTGCCTCTCCCCTCGCGCTGTTTTCAATCTCCCGACTCTGACTCTCTCCTTGTGCTGTTTTCAATCTCCCGACTCTGACTCTCTCCTTGTGCTGTTTTCAATCTCCCGACTGCCTCTCCAATCGCACTGTTTTCAATCTCCCGACTGCCTCTCCCCTCGCGCTGTTTTCAACCTCCCGACTGCCTCTCCCCTCGCGCTGTTTTCAATCTCCCGACTCTGACTCTCTCCTTGTGCTGTTTTCAATCTCCCTTCTGCCTCTCCACTCGTGCTGTTTTCAATCTCCCTTCTGCCTCTCCCCTCGCGCTGTTTTCAATCTCCCTTCTGCCTCTCCACTCGTGCTGTTTTCAATCTCCCTTCTGCCTCTCCACTCGTGCTGTTTTCAATCTCCCATCTGCCTCTCCCCTCGCGCTGTTTTCAATCTCCCGACTGCTCTCCCCTCGCGATGTTTTCAATCTTCCGACTGACTCTCCCTTCGCTCTGTTTTCAATCTCCCGACTGCCTCTCCCCTCGCGTTGTTTTCAATCTCCCGACTGCCTCTCCCCTCGCGCTGTTTTCAATCTCCCGATGGCCTCTCGCCTCGCGCTATTTTCAATCTCCATTCTGCCTATCCCCTCGCGCTTTCAATCTCCCGACTGCCTCTCCCCTCGCGCTATTTTCAATCTCCATTCTGCCTCTACCCTCGTGCTGTTTTCAATCTTCCGACTGACTCTCCCCTAGCTCTGTTTTCAATCTCTCGACTGCCTCTCCTCTTGCGCTGTTTTCAATCTCCCAAGAGTCTCTCTACTCGCGTTGTTTTCAATCTGCCAACTGCCTCTCCCCTCGCGCTGTTTTCATCTCCCGACTGCCTCTCCCCTCGCTCTGTTTTCAATCTCTCGAGTGCCTCTCTTTCTTGCGTTGTTTTCAATCTGCCAACTGCCTCTCCCCTCGCGCTGTTTTCAATCTGCCGACTGCCTCTCCCCTCGCGTTGTTTTCAATCTCCCGACTGCCTCTCCCCTCGCGCTGTTTTCAATCTCCCGATGGCCTCTCCCCTCGCGCTATTTTCAATCTCCATTCTGCCCCTCCCCTCGCGCTGATTTCAATCTCCCGACTGCCTCTCCCCTCGCGCTGTTTTCAATCTCCCGACTGCCTCTCCCCTCGCGCTGATTTCAATCTCCCGACTGCCTCTCTCCTCGCGCTGTTTTGAATCTCCCGACGGCCTCTCCCCTCGCGATGCTTTCCATCTCCCGACTGCCACTCCCCTCGCGCTATTTTCAATCTCCATTCTGCCTCTCCCCTCGCGCTGTTTTCAATCTCCCGACTGCCTCTCCCCTCGCGCTGTTTTCAACCTCCCGACTGCCTCTCCCCTCGCGCTGTTTTCAACCTCCCGACTGCCTCTCCCCTCGCTTGTTTTCAATCTCCCGCTCTGACTCTCTCCTTGTGCTGTTTTCAATCTCCCTTCTGCCTCTCCCATCGCTCTGTTTTCAATCTCCCGACTGCCTCTCCCCTCGCGCTGTTTTCAACCTCCCGACTGCCTCTCCCCTCGCGCTGTTTTCAATCTCCCGACTCTGACTCTCCCTTGTGCTGTTTTCAATCTCCCTTCTGCCTCTCCACTCGTGCTGTTTTCAATCTCCCATCTGCCTCTCCACTCGCGCTGTTTTCAATCTCCCAACTGCCTCTCCCCTCGCGATGTTTTCAATCTTCCGACTGACTCTCCCTTCGCTCTGTTTTCAATCTCCCGACTGCCTCTCCCCTCGCGATGTTTTCAATCTTCCAACTGACTCTCCCCTCGCGCTGTTTTCATCTCCCGACTGCCTCTCCCCTCGCTCTGTTTTCAATCTCTCGACTGCCTCTCCTCTTGCGTTGTTTTCAATCTGCCAACTGCCACTCCCCTCGCGCTGTTTTCAATCTGCCGACTGCCTCTCCCCTCGCGTTGTTTTCAATCTCCCGACTGCCTCTCCCCTCGCGCTGTTTTCAATCTCCCGATGGCCTCTCCCCTCGCGCTATTTTCAATCTCCATTCTGCCTATCCCCTCGCGCTTTCAATCTCCCGACTGCCTCTCCCCTCGCGCTATTTTCAATCTCCATTCTGCCTCTCCCCTCGTGCTGTTTTCAATCTTCCGACTGCCTCTCCCCTCGCTCTGTTTTCAATCTCTCGACTGCCTCTCCTCTTGCGCTGTTTTCAATCTCCCGACTGCTCTCCCCTCGCGTTGTTTTCAATCTCCGACTGGCCTCTCCCCTCGCGCTGTTTTCAATCTCCTTCTGCCTCTCCCCTCGCGCTGTTTTCAATCTCCCGACTGCCTCTCCCTCGCGCTGTTTTCAATCTCCCGACTGCCTCTCCCCTCGTGCTGATTTCAATCTCCCGACTGCCTCTCCCCTCGCGCTGTTTTCAATCTCCCGACTGACTCTCCCCTCGCGCTGTTTTCAATCTCCGAATGCCTCTCCCCTCTGCGCTGTTTTCAATCTCCCATCTGCCTCTCCCCTCGCGCTGTTTTCAATCTCCCGACTGCCTCTCCCCTCGCGCTGTTTTCAATCTGCCGACTGCCTCTCCCCTCGCGTTGTTTTAAATCTCCCGACTGCCACTCCCCTCGCGTTGTTTTCAATCTCCCGACTGCCTCTCCCCTCGCGCTGTTTTCAATCTCCCGACTGCCTCTCCCCTCGCGCTGTTTTCAATCTCCCGACTGACTCTCTCCCTCGTGCTGTTTTCAATCTCCATCTGCCTCTCCCCTCGCGCTGTTTTCAATCTACCGACTGCCTCTCCCCTCGCGCTGTTTTCAATCTCCCTTCTGCCTCTCCACTCGTGCTGTTTTCAATCTCCATTCTGCCTCTCCACTCGTGCTGTTTTCAATCTCCCGACTGCCTCTCCCCTCGCGCTGTTTTCAATCTCCGACTGCCTCTCCCCTCGCGCTGTTTTCAATCTCCCGACTGCCTCTCCCCTCGCGCTGTTTTCAATCTCCCGACTGCCTCTCCCCTCGCGCTGTTTTCAATCTCCCGACTGCCTCTCCCCTCGCGCTGTTTTCAATCTCCCGACTCTGACTCTCTCCTTGTGCTGTTTTCAATCTCCCTTCTGCCTCTCCAATCGCACTGTTTTCAATCTCCCGACTGCCTCTCCCCTCGCGCTGTTTTCAACCTCCCGACTGCCTCTCCCCTCGCGCTGTTTTCAATCTCCCGACTCTGACTCTCTCCTTGTGCTGTTTTCAATCTCCCTTCTGCCTCTCCACTCGTGCTGTTTTCAATCTCCCTTCTGCCTCTCCCCTCGCGCTGTTTTCAATCTCCCATCTGCCTCTCCCCTCGCGCTGATTTCAATCTCCCGACTGCCTCTCCCTCGCGCTGTTTTCAATCTCCCGACTGCCTCTCCCCTCGCGCTGTTTTCAATCTCCCGACTGCCTCTCCCCTCGCGCTGTTTTCAACCTCCCGACTGCCTCTCCCCTCGCGCTATTTTCAATCTCCATTCTGCCTCTCCCCTCGCGCTGTTTTCAATCTCCCGACTGCCTCTCCCCTCGCTCTGTTTTCAATCTCTCGACTGCCTCTCCTCTTGCGCTGTTTTCAATCTCCCAAGAGCCTCTCTACTCGCGTTGTTTTCAATCTGCCAACTGCCTCTCCCCTCGCGCTGTTTTCAATCTGCCGACTGCCTCTCCCCTCACGCTGTTTTCATCTCCCGACTGCCACTCCCCTCGCGTTGTTTTCAATCTCCCGACTGCCTCTCCCCTCGCGCTGTTTTCAATCTCCCGACTGCCTCTCCCCTCGCGCTGTTTTCAATCTCCCGACTCTGACTCTCTCCTTGTGCTGTTTTCAATCTCCCATCTGCCTCTCCCCTCGCGCTGTTTTCAATCTACCGACTGCCTCTCCCCTCGCGCTGTTTTCAATCTCCCTTCTGCCTCTCCACTCGTGCTGTTTTCAATCTCCCTTCTGCCTCTCCACTCGTGCTGTTTTCAATCTCCCGACTGCCTCTCCCCTCGCGCTGTTTTCAATCTCCCGACTGCCTCTCCCCTCGCGCTGTTTTCAATCTCCCGACTGCCTCTCCCCTCGCGCTGTTTTCAATCTCCCGACTGCCTCTCCCCTCGCGCTGTTTTCAACCTCCCGACTGCCTCTCCCCTCGCGCTGTTTTCAATCTCCCGACTCTGACTCTCTCCTTGTGCTGTTTTCAATCTCCCTTCTGCCTCTCCAATCGCACTGTTTTCAATCTCCCGACTGCCTCTCCCCTCGCGCTGTTTTCAACCTCCCGACTGCCTCTCCCCTCGCGCTGTTTTCAATCTCCCGACTCTGACTCTCTCCTTGTGCTGTTTTCAATCTCCCTTCTGCCTCTCCACTCGTGCTGTTTTCAATCTCCCTTCTGCCTCTCCCATCGCACTGTTTTCAATCTCCCATCTGCCTCTCCCCTCGCGCTGTTTTCAATCTACCGACTGCCTCTCCCCTCGCGCTGTTTTCAATCTCCCTTCTGCCTCTCCACTCGTGCTGTTTTCAATCTCCCTTCTGCCTCTCCACTCGTGCTGTTTTCAATCTGCCGACTGCCTCTCCCCTCGCGTTGTTTTTAATCTCCCGACTGCCACTCCCCTCGCGCTGTTTTCAATCTCCCGACTCTGACTCTCTCCTTGTGCTGTTTTCAATCTCCCATCTGCCTCTCCCCTCGCACTGTTTTCAATCTCCCGACTCTGACTCTCTCCTTGTGCTGTTTTCAATCTCCCATCTGCCTCTCCCCTCGCGCTGTTTTCAATCTCCCGACTGCCTCTCCCCTCGCGCTGTTTTCAATCTCCCGACTGCCTCTCCCCTCGCGCTGTTTTCAATCTCCCGACTGCCTCTCCCCTCGCGCTGTTTTCAATCTCCCATCTGCCTCTCCCCTCGCGCTGTTTTCAATCTCCCGACTGCCTCTCCACTCGCGCTGTTTTCAATCTCCCGACTGCCTCTCCCCTCGCGCTGTTTTCAATCTCCCGACTGCCTCTCCCCTCGCGCTGTTTTCAATCTCCCGACTGCCTCTCCCCTCGCGCTGTTTTCAACCTCCCGACTGCCTCTCCCCTCGCGTTGTTTTCAATCTCCCGACTCTGACTCTCTCCTTGTGCTGTTTTCAATCTCCCTTCTGCCTCTCCAATCGCACTGTTTTCAATCTCCCGACTGCCTCTCCCCTCGCGCTGTTTTCAACCTCCCGACTGCCTCTCCCCTCGCGCTGTTTTCAATCTCCCGACTCTGACTCTCTCCTTGTGCTGTTTTCAATCTCCCTTCTGCCTCTCCACTCGTGCTGTTTTCAATCTCCCTTCTGCCTCTCCCCTCGCGCTGTTTTCAATCTCCCTTCTGCCTCTCCACTCGTGCTGTTTTCAATCTCCCTTCTGCCTCTCCACTCGTGCTGTTTTCAATCTCCCATCTGCCTCTCCCGTCGCGCTGTTTTCAATCTCCCGACTGCTCTCCCCTCGCGATGATTTCAATCTTCCGACTGACTCTCCCTTCGCTCTGTTTTCAATCTCCCGACTGCCTCTCCCCTCGCGATGTTTTCAATCTTCCAACTGACTCTCCCCTCGCGCTGTTTTCATTTCCCGACTGCCTCTCCCCTCGCTCTGTTGTCAATCTCTCGACTGCCTCTCCTCTTGCGTTGTTTTCAATCTGCCAACTGCCACTCCCCTCGCGCTGTTTTCAATCTGCCGACTGCCTCTCCCCTCGCGTTGTTTTCAATCTCCCGACTGCCTCTCCCCTCGCGCTGTTTTCAATTTCCCGATGGCCTCTCCCCTCGCGCTATTTTCAATCTCCATTCTGCCTCTCCCCTCGTGCTGTTTTCAATCTTCCGACTGACTCTCCCCTCGCTCTGTTTTCAATCTCTCGACTGCCTCTCCTCTTGCGCTGTTTTCAATCTCCCAAGAGTCTCTCTACTCGCGTTGTTTTCAATCTGCCAACTGCCTCTCCCCTCGCGCTGTTTTCATCTCCCGACTGCCTCTCCCCTCGCTCCTTTTTCAATCTCTCGAGTGCCTCTCCTTTAGCGTTGTTTTCAATCTGCCAACTGCCTCTCCCGTCGCGCTGTTTTCAATCTGCCGACTGCCTCTCCCCTCGCGTTGTTTTCAATCTCTCGACTGCCTCTCCCCTCGCGCTGTTTTCAATCTCCCGATGGCCTCTCCCCTCGCGCTATTTTCAATCTCCATTCTGCCTCTCCCCTCGCGCTGATTTCAACTCCCGACTGCCTCTCCCCTCGCGCTGTTTTCAATCTCCCGACTGCCTCTCCCCTCGTGCTGATTTCAATCTCCCGACTGCCTCTCTCCTCGCGCTGTTTTGAATCTCCCGACTGCCTCTCCCCTCGCGATCTTTTCCATCTCCCGACTGCCACTCCCCTCGCGCTATTTTCAATCTCCATTCTGCCTCTCCCCTCGCGCTGTTTTCAATCTCCCGACTGCCTCTCCCCTCGCGCTATTTTCAATCTCCATTCTGCCTCTCCCCTCGCGCTGTTTTCAATCTCCCGACTGCCTCTCCCCTCGCTCTGTTTTCAATCTCTCGAATGCCTCTCCTCTTGCGCTGTTTTCAATCTCCCAAGAGCCTCTCTACTCGCGTTGTTTTCAATTTGCCAACTGCCTCTCCCCTCGCGCTGTTTTCAATCTGCCGACTGCCTCTCCCCTCGCGTTGTTTTAAATCTCCCGACTGCCACTCCCCTCGCGTTGTTTTCAATCTCCCGACTGCCTCTCCCCTCGCGCTGTTTTCAATCTCCCGACTGCCTCTCCCCTCGCGCTGTTTTCAATCTCCCGACTCTGACTCTCTCCTTGTGCTGTTTTCAATCTCCCATCTGCCTCTCCACTCGTGCTGTTTTCAATCTCCCTTCTGCCTCTCCACTCGTGCTGTTTTCAATCTCCCGACTGCCTCTCCCCTCGCGCTGTTTTCAATCTCCCGACTGCCTCTCCCCTCGCGCTGTTTTCAATCTCCCATCTGCCTCTCCCCTCGCGCTGTTTTCAATCTACCGACTGCCTCTCCCCTCGCGCTGTTTTCAATCTCCCGACTGCCTCTCCCCTCGCGCTGTTTTCAATCTCCCGACTGCCTCTCCCCTCGCGCTGTTTTCAATCTCCCGACTGCCTCTCCCCTCGCGCTGTTTTCAACCTCCCGACTGCCTCTCCCCTCGCGTTGTTTTCAATCTCCCGACTCTGACTCTCTCCTTGTGCTGTTTTCAATCTCCCTTCTGCCTCTCCAATCGCACTGTTTTCAATCTCCCAACTGCCTCTCCCCTCGCGCTGTTTTCAACCTCCCGACTGCCTCTCCCCTCGCGCTGTTTTCAATCTCCCGACTCTGACTCTCTCCTTGTGCTGTTTTCAATCTCCCTTCTGCCTCTCCACTCGTGCTGTTTTCAATCTCCCTTCTGCCTCTCCCCTCGCGCTGTTTTCAATCTCCCTTCTGCCTCTCCACTCGTGCTGTTTTCAATCTCCCTTCTGCCTCTCCACTCGTGCTGTTTTCAATCTCCCATCTGCCTCTCCCCTCGCGCTGTTTTCAATCTCCCGACTGCTCTCCCCTCGCGATGTTTTCAATCTTCCGACTGACTCTCCCTTCGCTCTGTTTTCAATCTCCCGACTGCCTCTCCCCTCGCGATGTTTTCAATCTTCCAACTGACTCTCCCCTCGCGCTGTTTTCATCTCCCGACTGCCTCTCCCCTCGCTCTGTTTTCAATCTCTCGACTGCCTCTCCTCTTGCGTTGTTTTCAATCTGCCAACTGCCTCTCCCCTCGCGCTGTTTTCAATCTGCCGACTGCCTCTCCCCTCGCGTTGTTTTCAATCTCCCGACTGCCTCTCCCCTCGCGCTGTTTTCAATTTCCCGATGGCCTCTCCCCTCGCGCTATTTTCAATCTCCATTCTGCCTCTCCACTCGCGCTTTCAATCTCCCGACTGCCTCTCCCCTCGCGCTATTTTCAATCTCCATTCTGCCTCTCCCCTCGTGCTGTTTTCAATCTTCCGACTGACTCTCCCCTCGCTCTGTTTTCAATCTCTCGACTGCCCTCTCCTCTTGCGCTGTTTTCAATCTCCCAAGTGTCTCTCTACTCGCGTTGTTTTCAATCTGCCAACTGCCTCTCCCCTCGCGCTGTTTTCATCTCCCGACTGCCTCTCCCCTCGCTCTGTTTTCAATCTCTCGAGTGCCTCTCCTTTTGCGTTGTTTTCAATCTGCCAACTGCCTCTCCCCTCGCGCTGTTTTCAATCTGCCGACTGCCTCTCCCCTCGCGTTGTTTTCAATCTCCCGACTGCCTCTCCCCTCGCGCTGTTTTCAATCTCCCGATGGCCTCTCCCCTCGCGCTATTTTCAATCTCCATTCTGCCTCTCCCCTCGCGCTGATTTCAATCTCCCGACTGCCTCTCCCCTCGCGCTGTTTTCAATCTCCCGACTGCCTCTCCCCTCGTGCTGATTTCAATCTCCCGACTGCCTCTCTCCTCGCGCTGTTTTGAATCTCCCGACTGCCTCTCCCCTCGCGATCTTTTCCATCTCCCGACTGCCACTCCCCTCGCGCTATTTTCAATCTCCATTCTGCCTCTCCCCTCGCGCTGTTTTCAATCTCCCGACTGCCTCTCCCCTCGCGCTATTTTCAATCTCCATTCTGCCTCTCCCCTCGCGCTGTTTTCAATCTCCCGACTGCCTCTCCCCTCGCTCTGTTTTCAATCTCTCGAATGCCTCTCCTCTTGCGCTGTTTTCAATCTCCCAAGAGCCTCTCTACTCGCGTTGTTTTCAATTTGCCAACTGCCTCTCCCCTCGCGCTGTTTTCAATCTGCCGACTGCCTCTCCCCTCGCGTTGTTTTAAATCTCCCGACTGCCACTCCCCTCGCGTTGTTTTCAATCTCCCGACTGCCTCTCCCCTCGCGCTGTTTTCAATCTCCCGACTGCCTCTCCCCTCGCGCTGTTTTCAATCTCCCGACTCTGACTCTCTCCTTGTGCTGTTTTCAATCTCCCATCTGCCTCTCCCTCGCGCTGTTTTCAATCTACCGACTGCCTCTCCCCTCGCGCTGTTTTCAATCTCCCTTCTGCCTCTCCACTCGTGCTGTTTTCAATCTCCCGACTCTGACTCTCTCCTTGTGCTGTTTTCAATCTCCCATCTGCCTTTCCACTTGTGCTGTTTTCAATCTCCCGACTGCCTCTCCCCTCGCGCTGTTTTCAATCTCCCGACTGCCTCTCCCCTCGCGCTGTTTTCAATCTCCCGACTGCCTCTCCCCTCGCGTTGTTTTCAATCTCCCGACTCTGACTCTCTCCTTGTGCTGTTTTCAATCTCCCTTCTGCCTCTCCACTCGTGCTGTTTTCAATCTCCCTTCTGCCTCTCCCCTCGCGCTGTTTTCAATCTCCCTTCTGCCTCTCCACTCGTACTGTTTTCAATCTCCCTTCTGCCTCTCCACTCGTGCTGTTTTCAATCTCCCATCTGCCTCTCCCCTTGCGCTGTTTTCAATCTCCCGACTGCTCTCCCCTCGCGATGTTTTCAATCTTCCGACTGACTCTCCCTTAGCTCTGTTTTCAATCTCCCGACTGCCTCTCCCCTCGCGATGTTTTCAATCTTCCAACTGAATCTCCCCTCGCGCTGTTTTCATCTCCGGACTGCCTCTCCCCTCGCTCTGTTTTCAATCTCTCGACTGCCTCTCCTCTTGCGTTGTTTTCAATCTGCCAACTGCCTCTCCCCTCGCGCTGTTTTCAATCTCCCTTCTGCCTCTCCCCTCGCGTTGTTTTCAATCTCCCGACTGACTCTCCCCTCTCGCTGTTTTCAATCTCCCGATGGCCTCTCCCCTCGCGCTATTTTCAATCTCCATTCTGCCTCTCCCCTCGCGCTGTTTTCAATGTCCCGACTGCCTCTCCCCTCGCGCTATTTTCAATCTCCATTCTGCCTCTCCCCTCGTGCTGTTTTCAATCTTCCGACTGACTCTCCCCTCGCTCTGTTTTCAATCTCTCGACTGCCTCTCCTCTTGCGCTGTTTTCAATCTCCCAAGAGTCTCTCTACTCGCGTTGTTTTCAATCTGCCAACTGCCTCTCCCCTCGCGTTGTTTTCAATCTGCTGACAGCCTCTCCCCTCGCGCTGTTTTCAATCTGCCGACAGCCTCTCCCCTCGCGCTGTTTTCAATCTGCCGACAGCCTCTCCCCTCGCGCTGTTTTCATCTCCCGACTGCCTCTCCCCTCGCGCTGTTTTCAATCTCCCGACTCTGACTCTCTCCTTGTGCTGCTTTCAATCTCCCTTCTGCCTCTCCCCTCGATCTCTTTTCAATCTCCCGACTGCCTCTCCTCTCGCTCTGTTTCCAACGTCCCGACTGCCTCTCCCCTCGCTCTGTTTCCAACGTCCCGACTGCCTCTCCCCTCGCGCTGTTTTCAATCTCCTGACTGCTTCTTCTCTTGCGCTGTTTTCAATCTCCTGACTGCTTCTTCTCTTGCGCTGTTTTCAATCTCCCAACCGCATCTCTCCTCGCGCTGTTTTCAATCTCCGGACGGCCTCTCCCCTCGCGCTGTTTTCAATCTCCCGACTGCCTCTCCCCTCGCGCTGTTTTCAATCTCCTGACTGCCTGTCCTGCGCGCTATTTTCAATGTCCCACTGCCTCTCCCCTCGTGCTGTTTTCAATCTGCAAACTGCGTCTCCCCTCGCGCTGATTTCAATCTCCCAAGAGCCTCTCTACGCGCGTTGTTTTCAATTTGCCAACTGCCTCTCCCCTCGCGCTGTTTTCAATCTGCCGACTGCCTCTCCCCTCGCGTTGTTTTTAATCTCCCGACTGCCACTCCCCTCGCGTTGTTTTCAATCTCCCGACTGCCTCTCCCCTCGCGCTGTTTTCAATCTCCCGACTGCCTCTCCCCTCGCGCTGTTTTCAATCTCCCGACTCTGACTCTCTCCTTGTGCTGTTTTCAATCTCCCTTCTGCCTCTCCAATCGCACTATTTTCAATCTCCCATCTGCTCTCTCCCTCGCGCTGTTTTCAATCTGCCGACTGCCTCTCCCCTCGCGCTGTTTTCAATCTCCCTTCTGCCTCTCCACTCGTGCTGTTTTCAATCTCCCTTCTGCCTCTCCACTCGTGCTGTTTTCAATCTGCCGACTGCCTCTCCACTCGCGTTGTTTTCAATCTCCCGACTCTGACTCTCTCCTTGTGCTGTTTTCAATCTCCCTTCTGCCTCTCCAATCGCACTGTTTTCAATCTCCCGACTGCCTCTCCCCTCGCGCTGTTTTCAACCTCCCGACTGCCTCTCCCCTCGCGCTGTTTTCAATCTCCCGACTCTGACTCTCTCCTTGTGCTGTTTTCAATCTCCCTTCTGCCTCTCCACTCGTGCTGTTTTCAATCTCCCTTCTGCCTCTCCCCTCGCGCTGTTTTCAATCTCCCTTCTGCCTCTCCACTCGTGCCGTTTTCAATCTCCCTTCTGCCTCTCCACTCGTGCTGTTTTCAATCTCCCATCTGCCTCTCCCCTTGCGCTGTTTTCAATCTCCCGACTGCTCTCCCCTCGCGATGTTTTCAATCTTCCGACTGACTCTCCCTTCGCTCTGTTTTCAATCTCCCGACTGCCTCTCCCCTCGCGATGTTTTCAATCTTCCAACTGACTCTCCCCTCGCGCAGTTTTCATCTCCCGACTGCCTCTCCCCTCGCTCTGTTTTCAATCTCTCGACTGCCTCTCCTCTTGCGTTGTTTTCAATCTGCCAACTGCCTCTCCCCTCGCGCTGTTTTCAATCTCCCTTCTGCCTCTCCACTCGTGCTGTTTTCAATCTCCCTTCTGCCTCTCC